>NC_052132.2:35310601-35644524 GCF_016086655.4 Lepeophtheirus salmonis | reverse complement strand
AAAGTTTTTATAGAGCAAACGGGTTTTCAGCCAATCAAGAAATAAAAGCGAGATTCCATATGTATTGAAGGTGTACATTATACGACGGGCTCAAGAATGGGTAATTTATTTTTTAGAATTCTGCATATTAAATGTAATCTTTAACGTGATAACCCTGACGATTTGGAGAATGTTTAGGAGGTGAGCAGCTTAGCTGTGACGACATCTTATTACCCAAATGTTCAATCCCACTCCGTGTCTATCAATGGTGTATAGATCGGAATGGTTTCACTACGGTATCAACCCATTATCTTACTTTTTGTTAATAAAGGATGAAAAGCTTGTCAAATATGGTGAAAATGATCAAGCGTGGATTCCTATGGATCAACAAACCGCTGTTTATCTATTGGGTTCCAAGTCATCGACAGCATTAATTAATTTTCGTTGACATCATTAATATGCAAGGTTTAATTACTATATCATAAAGTTGTTAAATATTATCAATTATTTCTTCTTAATTGCAATATTGTTATTAACAAGAATTGGATTCAATATTATGAAGAACACCAAAAATCACTTCCATTGTCATCGTCAAGACCAACCAAATTATACATACGTTATTTTAATTTATCTTAATTTCACATAATCACCAGAGTTTATTAAAAACATAAACGAACTTGTTTACTGATTTATTCAAATATAAATTTTATGTTAATTTGATAGTTTATAATCTTCCCTTGTGCATTTTGAAATAAATATTTAAAATATGTTTATGTAAAGACACTTTTCATTGTACCTGAAAGTCCAATATTATTGATTTTTCCATTGAAAAAAGTGCTTAAAATAATATTACTTGTTAAAAGTATATATATATTTTTTGTTCAAAAGTAATAAATATTGTATATTTATATAATATTTTTGAAGTGTAAGTAAATTGATTATATTTTACCTAATCGCTTAAAAATTTAGGTAAAAATATATTGAATTAATAATTTTTTTTAATGTTTTTGACATGCAGTTTTTGTGATCATGGGAGTAAATTTTTAAATAAGTTTAAAGAACAACAACACATTAGAAACCAAATTCACCAGAGAAATTTTGAACTTTGGTGATACAGGTCGCAATATGAATTATAATTCGGGAACTTCCAATTTAACTACTTATATAACCAGGATGCATGTCTCTTGCAATATTTAAATCCATTTCGAGAATCAATCAAATTTTGTATAGTTCATAGAGCTTTAAAATGTAAAAGTAATTCACTCTTTTTTTCTTCATTACCAAGTCAATGGAGTCTCAAGGAAGTGTTATCTAAGATTCATTAAGCATTCGAGGGCACGGCTATATTTCTTGTATTAGAGGAAACTACAGATTCGACATCGATCCATGACTGTGGTGGTGGTGTGATTGCCGGATGCTCCTTTTAATATCATTTTTTCGGTCGTCTTCATCTCATTAATTAGGAAGGTATGTAATGATTACAGGTGTTGATAGAATATGTACATAAAACAGCGTTCTTGCCTCCTATTTGAGAGATGAAAGTGGGAAGCTTTTCATAACCAATGGAGCAAGGTATTGCATTAACTCAGTTGAAAACTTTAAACAACATTTTCAAATTATGTGGCCATTTATCCAGATAAAATGGATCCCAAATTTCCCAAGTGATGATGCGAAGAAGTAGTTGACGCCGTCAAAAAGAAGAAATAGTTGACCAAAATATCTTCCAAATTAATTACATAAGGACGACCCAAAAAATAACCATCTAAAGTGTTGTGTATTGACGAAGGTCGTCAATAAAGAACCAATCAAAACTTCTTTCATGGATTGCTGTTGAGTGTCTGTAGTTTCGTTCAATGCAAGAAATATGTACTCCCCCTCAAGATTTTTCTTTATCTTGGATTACACTTCTTTACTTTGAACTCCATTGACTTAGTGATAGAGCAGCGAGAGAGAATTACTTTTCCAGTGTCAATTTACATGAAGTTAACAAAATTTGGATGATTCACAATATGAAGGGGAATATTGCAGGAGATAAGGATCTTGCTTATATCAGTAATAAAATTGGAATGTTCAGAGTTGGAATTAATTATGTGGCTTGTACACAATACCAAATTCATTTCGTGTATTTGAGTTTTATTGTGATGTTCTACATACTTTGAACATGTTCAGGACTATAGTTCGATAATTGCAAAGACATGCATGCAAAACACCTAGAATCCTCTTCGTCACTCCATACATTTTTACCACTATTATCAACAATCCAGGATTTAATAACAATAGTTTATCTCAAACTACATCACGATTCAACATTACACGTTTCTTAAGCCTATTAAAATAATATATATACGTAGTTACTTGTAGTTACATGTTATTTACTTATTTATCTACGATTAATGATTAATTATGATATGTTTTCTCCTCAAGAATGAAAAAATAATGATGACATCTTCTATAACTGGTTTTATTATTATATAGTCAATTACCGCTCCCGCTTTTTAGGATTTATAAATATGCATCACTTGTGATGTCATAAGTTCCGGGTTGAAATTTAAGTTGGTGCAATCGGTATTGTGATTTTTTCCCAAATTATACGTGTTGTACCGTGTAGGATGTACATGTCCGATAGATATGAAAACACACCTTAATATAATTTCCCATAATATTATGTAGTTAATTCATGCAAAAAAAAAAAAAATCTCGAACAAAAGTCAAAAAAGGAGAAATTTCCTAGATATTTTTTTATAACATGTATACATACAGCTATTGTAGTGTGAGCCCTTATTTAGATCTGAAGACTGCAGTCAGTTTTAGGTCAGATATTTCAGTCCTAAAACTTAGAAGAAAGTAAAAAGTTGAGTACCAATTCATCCGAACTACCCGTATTGCTCTTCTAGTTCTTTTGTCGGGCGTTAAACAGCTGAAATCCAGGTCAACAACTGATTCTGCATTAAAATTATCTACTTTAGTCTCGTGTTTATCATAGTTATTATTTTATTACCTACTAATTATTACTTATCAGTTAAGCAATATAATATTTTTTAATTAATCTATATATATTTTTTTTTTAATTAATCTATATATATATATATATATTTAATCTAATAGATCGAAATGTATTGTTACTGACCTCGTGAATCATTGCATCTACGCTCAAGAATGCAGGAAGTTCCTTCAGATTTTCTACAGAATCATCATATACTTCTACAAATATGAGCTATCGAGTTCCATACAACGATAGAATAATCGACTGAAGATCCAGTGAGGAACAGAGAGAGTTCCCATCCACCATCAACTGTTCCTTTATTGAAGTTCTTGAGTCTTTTTTCTCCTTAAGTCTGAAGTCTGTTTCTTCTCCTACTCAAAGAAAAAGTTCTTGATGCATGTAATCCAGAAACAACTCATCTCAATCACATTGATATCAGTTCAATTTATAAGGTGGAGTTTAAGATGTATGTTCTTATCGATAATTATATTGTACAATTTAAGCCTAATCCCTGATTAGTGATTTCTTTAATACTTGTGAGTCTCTCTTGTGAAAGAAAAACAAGGGGAAGAGGATTCTAGACTGTTAAAGATAATATGCCTCTCTTTTCCCGATAGTTTTGTCTGCAAAGCATATTCTATTCTGCTATTGCATATAAATAGTTATTGTATCTTGTATCAAATCATCTTATACTTATATTATTGAACTGAAGAGTTACACAAGTAAAAATATAAGGGAAAATACAGAGAGAAACAAAGAAATTTATCATTCTCCACCCAAAAATCCTTCATCGAAACTCATGTGTTCAATCCTCCTAAAATCAACTCCTACTTTAAGAAACTATTTCCTTGATAAGAGTCCTTTAGTGTCCTTAATGCACATTACGCATGAATCGCTACCAAATACCCTCCATCATAAATACCAATTCTATTTATAAGTTTGAATTCGTGCTGTACTGTAAATATGTGCAATGATACATCTTGAGCCCTTCAAACCTCACTCCCAATTTCCTTTGTACTCGTAAGCATATTTTGCCCTTGAAAAACAAGTAGAAAATTATTTTAAGCTCTCAAAGATCATTTGCTCCTCTTTTCTCCATATTTTGGTCTACAATGTACTATTCCATTATACTATTACATATAAATAGTTCTGGGGAACTGTTAAATAACTAAATGTTTTAAAAAATATCAGTGACTCCAAACTTTTATAGATTTCTATTGTAATATCTGAATGTCGTTGTAATTTCCAAACTTATTGACTCCGGGTTCTTCTTCTAAATAGCTAAGTCACTTGGAATATTACTTTCTCAAAGATCTACGATCTTTACAAAAATATATAAATTACTAAATATTTGCCATACGAGCTAATTATAAGTTGTTTGATTGAAGACAATAGTTAAAATGTATCAAAATAGTAATACAATTGCTTAAGTATTAATTCAACAAATAAAAATTATAAGAATATGAATGGTATTCTTCTAAATCCCACATCGTCTTCCGAGGACAATAATTATAATAATTTCATTAAATATATTAAAAACTTAAATTTTATTCGCATAAAATAAATATTATAAATTAAAAACAGTACTTATTACATAATCATTGAATATATATCATATGTTACTAAATAATAATTATAAAAATGTTTATAGATGGACTATTTTAATACTTATAACGAAATAAAAAAAAGTTTAATACTTGAACTTCAACACTTAACTACTGGATTAAGGTATATATTTTCTTCTTCTATTCTGTTGCTCTCACCTTTCATTCGGCAGACAGGTGTCACTTCTAGTTCTTTATATCAAGAACTACTGGAAGAAAAGGACTACAGACAGAAAAAAATCAGTAAACAGCTGCAGTCCCATTTTGAATTTTCATGTTTTATTCTTGTGAAGTAATATGGTACTTATGGAATTGACAATTGTGTATGTTTTTTGGACCTTGGAAACTCGTATATTGTTGTTCTTAGACTAAAATGCTGGAGAAGATTACACGTAGGAAGACTGGAAAGCTTAGTCAATTCCTCTATCTTAACTTTACCTTGAAATGAGGATAGGATTCTTCTTCGATGGTATAATTCCGACGGCATCAGTGTAGATATTGCCCAAAAATAACTCGATACTTGTTTTGTTAATCCTCTTTGGTTGTTAATCAAGTTGTACGAAAACTTAGATGGGGATCCTGAATCCTGTCAATGTCTCTACAAAATAAATGACTAAATGAGGGATACATTTGATACAATGGAGAGGCTTGCCTATAATCCCGCCGTATGAAAGAGGGCCCTTCCTCTTGAATGGGATCCCCTACCTATGAAATGAATTGTGTTTCATGGCTGGGATTTGGAAGTTAAATTTGACTTATTGAATCCCTCCTATGTTAAAAAGAATCTCATCCTCATTGCAAGGTGAAATAAAGATAGAGGAATCGAATAAGCTTTCCAGTCTTCGTACGTGTAATTGTCACCCTCAAAAAAAAAATAAAAAAAATAGATATATTACAAAGCAAAAGTTCCCTTGATTTGGGGGGAGGGTAGCTACATTACCCCTCTTCGCTGCGGACGCCCCTGAGTTTAGAACCTTCATTTGATTAATGAAACTTAATTTGGTATTGTATGTTTACTTTCTTCATCTCTCCTCGTGTTATTCTTCGTATTATTATTCAATATGCTCTATATGTAAAGTACTGTTTTTATTCTTATGGTATAAACAGCCTAACATCACTTATAAATGTAGAGTAGTAGTTTATATTATGTACTAAGATAATATACATCATGTGTTCCTATTAAACCTATCCTAGGATTATTCCTCCACGCCTTCTCCTTGTTTCTCTCGGCCGTTCCTGGATTCCCTGTTATTAATAGTTTGTGTCTTATCAACCTCGTCAAGATACAACAGGTCTAAATTGTTCTTTCTTTTTAAATAAAATCCATTAATTTGAATTAAAAAAGTTTGAGAATTAATGTTTGCTACTGTAAGTGCCATTCAATGCCTACAAAGTATTTATTAGAATAGTTTGTTGATACAAATGAACTAATTCGTCGTGGAAGAAAACAAATGTATGTCCGGCTCAATTTAGATAAAAATCATTTTTTATTACATTTGGCCCCATATATTATAAGTCACGAGCAATGTGGGAAATTGGGTATTCTGCATAATGTTCATGCAATGTGCAAAATGCCCGGGCAATATATAACATTTCTAATCGAGTGGTCATTTTACATTCCTTTACATTGTCTAGTAAAATAGTTGTGGGTAATTTGATTGTTAAGCAATTAATTGGAAGCAATTTGATCATTAATGATTTGATTATGATACAATTTCATTGCAAGTAATTTGATAATCCTGTGCATTTTGATTGAAATTTATATTGTATTCGAACAATCAAATTATTCTATGATAAGACAGGTTCTGCAGGTAGACAGCTTGTTCCTAAGGAGGATTAAAACCTATGGCTGCTGCTATCTTGAGCATCAAGGACCCCATCTAATATACTATAATACACCCCGGCCTACGAGTTATGCAATTGCACTGTTTGTTCACAAGGTAGTTCATTACCTACCCCCACCGCTTCCTTGAGCATTAAGGACCCCCTCTAATGTTTTATTATACATATCGGCCCATGAGTTGTACAAGTGAACGGAAGGTCCAAAGTCTGCTTAAAAACCACCACCGCTGCTCCCTCGCCATCAAATATCCCTTTAAAAACCCTACAATGTACCCCAGCTCACGGGTTGTGCAAGTGAACCGCAGGTCCAAACGGTGGGTAATTATCCATATGTTTTATTCGAGATGAATTGAAATATAGACCAGGAAGGACCAAGTGAGGGCATAGAGAGAACACTAGATGATGACAAGAAATGTATATTCTGTAAACAATCTGTACCCGGAGAACAATAGTGAACCAACTACGGCCATAAATCCCACGCTTAAGAACCTTGCAGTGTTGCCATAGGGGGAAATAAAGGTCTCACTTAACCAATATATTCAGGACTGCCAAGAGCCACAGAGAGGAGATAATCACAAGCAAGAGGAACACGCAAACAGGATGAGGCAACTCTCCTCACAGTGGTTTCAGGAGGCTAAGGTAGAACATTGTGTCAATGTTCCAATTATAGACCATTGAAAAACAGATCCCTCCAACGTCTTGGCTGTTGTGATCCATGTAGCAGAGAACGGATATTATAGGGTGAGGGGGCGAATTGTGTCTTAATCACATTTCTATATGAGAAACTAGTTTGAGCAATGCAAGAAGTCATTCCTCAGTGTTGATGAAGTATAAATTTCAATAAAAGTGAACAGGATTATCGAATTGCTTGCAATGAAATTGTATCATAATCAAATCCTTAATCAAACAATCCACAATCATTTTACCATACAATGTAAATGAATGTAAAATGACCACTCTATTGGAAATTTTATAGATTGCCCGGGTATTTTGAAAAATGTCTGTTACATATATATATAAATCAATCGATTAAGATCAGAAATCATGAATATTAATGTATGTAATGCGATCCATTTATTTAATGAGGCCAATAATTATGCAGTTCAATGTAAATAGTAAACTATATGTATTATTTGGGGAATTGTGAATGTTGCAAATACCAATATGTATTTCTGGCAAATGAATATTATTGTATTAGCATTATAAAGTGCAAAATGCATGAATGTTAAGAAAAGAAAAATATAATCACATTCAATCCGAAATTGGAATGAAATAAATCTTTTTTTTTTTTTTGCAAATAAATCATGTGTTTACTCTCCAATGATGACAGATATTTACCACAACTGAAGAGATGAAGTCATCAATTCAATAGTAATTTAGGTATGCACAAAAATATATGTAGAGTTATGTGGGTATTTCATTTCAGATTTAAATGCAAACTCTTATAAATTCTTTCATGATTGTATCTTTATTGTATCTCTCAACCTTTCCTCTCTAAAGAAACAAAGGGGAAAAGGCTCAAAATAATTTGGTAATATTATGTTAAGTTTACACCTTAGGAGGAGCTAATTTTAGTTGAATCAATTAACGTTCAGAATACTAATAAGGGGTCGAGAAGTAGAAAATTCAATGTCTTATAACAAAAAAATTACATGCACTTCTATTTACGGGGAATAATGTCACAATGTCACGTGCAGTGATGAAAATCCGGTGTATTTTTTAGCTGGCATATTTTTTTTTTTTTTTTTTTTTTTAAATTGGTAGTTTAAAGAATGAATTTTCTTTTCCTTAGCAGTTCTCATTATTATTTAATTCCTAAATATTGAACATCTTTTAAAACCTGATTGAACATTCGTGTGTGCTCATAAAAGACGGACCGTAGCCCTGACGATTGGTTGAGGAGTTATAATTGTAAGTTCTGTTTGGACTCAGAGTAGAATTGGGGATCGAGATCGGAGTAATTCTAGCAAATATCCTCATTTATTTTTCTCCTTTTCTCCTTTCTCCCTTGTCACAGCTGATTACATGATTCGTTCTCTCCTTCAAAACATTCTTAAATTGTCAGGGTTACCATGTTGATTTTCGGTTTTTTTTACATGCCCAGTCTACACTAGATTTGGCTATAATTAGTCACGTGCAATGTTTGTAACAAATAGCTTTAGATACGTCCCTAGGTCATAGTCATATAATAGTAGATAATTGGTTACATATGAACAAGTTCTAATTGAATTCAACCAATCAACGTTCAGAACAGAAAGTAGAAAATCTAAAGTTGACCTCAAAATATTGTGTGAACTCTCATGTCGATGGGATAATTTTGAGTGCTACTCATAGGAAATATGTCAATATATCAATCTGAAAAAACCAAAAGGACATTTTTGTTGTAATTCTTAACCATTCCTCTAAAAAAACCACACACTCACACAAGAGGCTTAAAATTAGTAGGGCTGCCACCAGCAGTTCATCTCCAATACGTAGTTACCTTCATTGTATCTCACAACCTTTGTCTCTATTCTTTTTTGGTAAAGTTTCATCAAGATTTATGGAAATATGTCCATTTTACATATATAAAAATATCAACTTTGAGACCCCTATATGGAAAATCCAGTCATTACCTTCATTTTATCATCCAACCTTTCCTGCAAAAATAAACCCAAAAAAGGCCAAAATGAGCTGGTAACCAGTAAATTCTTTCCATTATCCAATTTTAGTTCAACCAATCAACGTTCAGAACACTGATAACGAGCGAGTAAAGAAGCAAAAACACGGCTGACAAGAAAATACACAGGATATTTTAGTGTTAGCGAGGTAACAACGTGCAGTATAATGTCAGATTAGATACACCAATTAACAGCTGCTGAGAAATAGACCAATTTTAATACGAAATTATTTTTGTTTTATGTAAGCACTTATGAATATTGTAAGTTATTTAGGTTTAATTTTTGTATTCTTGCATAATATGTATTTTATTGCATATATGTATGTATGTACTTTCTATTTGCAAATAATAACCACAGTTTGATACTTGGAAATGGTTTGAGAACCATCTAGAGAGGGAAGAAGGAGAATTTCCTTAATGGTGATCATTGCTCCACTTTCACACATTTTATAAAGATATTTTTTATTATTCTAATTGTATTTTATTTCTTTTCTAAATAAAATAAATAGAAAAACAAACCATTAAAAAGAAATTCACGTTTTCATCACTATTACTTAGGAATAAAGAAAAAACTGGTTTCCTGAAGTTCAATGACTGGCTCCATCATCTTCCACTATCAGGATTCAAAATAATCACATTATAATTCCTCCTTATCAAAAATGCACTTTATTTTATTTTTTCTCCACAAAGAAAACACCATCACTTACAAACGATGGTTTGTGGTTCCTTATTACGTATTCATATTATAGGATCAAGGTTCCTGATATCCAGATATAACCGGTATCTGGGTGGTTTGAATCACTGTGAAAAGAAAATCCGGTACATTACGTAATATGTATGTATTCGACAAGAAGGGTCTTTGTATTATGGAACTGTACAACTCGAGTACGGGACTGATCCTAAGTATTTTGTCCATAATCTCGTAACCATACAGACTTGTATCAGTTGAAGGTTTTCGATTAACAATAAACAGGAGTAAAGAAAAGCCCTAATGGGGGAAGGCTTAGAATGGTCTTGTTTTTTTTTAAGAGAAACTATTAATAAACCATTTCGAAAAACCCGAATAAGTGAGGGATTCAACCAAAAGTAAAAGTATGAAAATACACCTTTTCACCTGTGTACCTAAATATAATAGGTGTCTACTATTATATGGTTACCTACTAGATCCTTTTGTATGTAACATGGATAGGTAATTATGCGCTAAGTACCTCATACCTTAAATAAAATACGTCCTTGGATTTTTTTGCAATGAAGTAATATTTTATGTATTTAAAAAAATTGGCAATGAAGACAGATGATGACGAATTTGTCTCCATTCCGACTGAATGAATTTATATGTTGATAAATAAAATATACGCTGAGCTCTGAAGTAAGTAGCCGGGGCTTGTATTGCTCAAAATGGATCTACAAACCAAACAACACCATAAGGAACCACAACATTTTAAAGATGGTTTAAGGTAAGAGGAGGAGAGTGAGGGGGCATGCGTGCGATGAAAGAACAAAACGAGGTTCCATGGAGTCCATCATCATACGTATCCTACACCATCGTTTCGAGAGTTTTTTTCTACTTCTTATATTATGTACTATTTTACCGTAATTGGGGTTATATGTTCCTCCGTACATCTCTCTACCTATATCTTGCTTACTATCCATACATATATATAATATGAAGTACCATTGTCTAGCTAGGATTATTTAAAAGTATCTTGTCGGAAAGTGAAAATTAACGCAGACCATTATATCTGTGTTCTATAGTATAGTAGTAGGCTTTGAAGCATTGAGAAAGGAACCATTAGATAACATTGGTACACAATATACCTAACATTTGTTACATCTTTAAAATGAGAGGGTAAGAACGAGCTATATTCTTTTTTGTTATTGGTTCAGAGTGGGAAAATATTCGAAAGCTCTTGTAAATTTTGAAGAAAAAAAAGAAAAGAATTATCTTTGATTATTTTTTTAAATCAATAAAATTCTGCCAATATATATTCATTGATATTATATATTATGAATATCATTTCTTTACACAAAATATTGGATATCACATATCCTATATTTATTGGGATGAACAACCGTCCTTTTTTTTTACATCCTGTCCGGGGGCCTTTTTATCAATTTCCTTGAAATGTTTAGCGTTAGAGGGAGGCAAACAGTTGAATATTCTATGCTCACTTTAAAAAATAAAATATATAAATAAAGAAAGACCAAAAGTTAAAATCAAAATAACAAGATCCAAATTTTTTTTTTTTAAAGAAGAATCTAAATTGAGTGAGATTATATTCTTAAATTTTTTAAATGATCAAACCACTTGTTCTCTATATTGGAAAAACAAAAAAGGTGGATTTTATATACCAAATATTTGATCTTTCAATTAGTATACATATTTATTATGGAACGACGTAGCTCAATGGATAATTTGCTCGCGAGAAATTATTCTCTTGAACTCAATGTGTGTAGCTTTGCGCTCCGGTCGTTCCTAGAGAAAGAAATATACATATATATGGATTTCAAAGAAGATCCCTAGTTCAAATGGAGTGGTTGTAATACTAAAATGTTTACTAATACATTATCTGTGCAACTCAGGGCCAATTGAAGGAACACATATATATATATATAATATTTTCCTTCGAATGATTTGAATCAATAAATTTACCTAATAAATTTATATGGGCTCTTCACTATTAAGTATAAAACTAATGAGTAAAGACTATCTCCATTACCTTTTACGACTGAGGAATAAATTCATCAATTAGTTAGGTTTTATATAACTGAAAGTGCATTTGGGGATTAGCTGGTGTATTATGGCTATTTTATTATATATAAGTGTATATTTTGATAATAAAAATTGAATTCATGGCTCCATAAAATGAGTCATGAACTGAACATCAATTTTGTCATTTTTTTTATTGATGTTATATAACAATGTAAAATGTACAAGATTTGTACAAAATGTACCTATACAATTGATTCAAGGTTTTTGTCTGTTCATTCAATGATGTCCCTTATACGATGATTTAATTATTTTTTAGCTTTGTTTCATTATGCCTGTTTTTGATGACTTGCTTAATAACATTGAATAAGGAATCAGTACAAGGAACTAAACGGAAGTTTGCTCCATCATATTGTCGCACATTAAAATTCAATTGTCAAAGGGAATCACATTCAGATCATATCTGTTGTAAATTCCCACTTCCAGAGGGGGATGAGGTAGAAGTCCCTGACAGACCTCGACCTCTTATCGCTATCCGACCCTTCTTGGCAGGCCAGCGTCCATTTACTCCCGGAAAGAAAGAACCCGAACAGGAAACTGAAGAAGCTGTCTCTGATGGTAAAATTGTCGAATCTGATGGAACAATATCCCCGACGACAACAACAACTACTACAACCACGGCATCTACATTAGTTCAATCTAATCGAAGAGGGTCCTCTTCTAGAAATAAACCGAATATAAACAAAAGTTCAAAGCCTCGCATTTGCCAGAGGATAACTATCAATTGTCAAGAAAATCCGGACCATCGGTGTTGTGAAAATCAAAATAACTCGGAGGAAGCACCTACCACTACTGTCACAACCACGACGACGACTACTACAACAACGCAGGCACCAACGGACTACAGTGACGGTGTGTTGACTCCTAATAGTTAATTCATTTTGGTCTAATATATATATTCTTTTTTTCAACTTTTAGAGTATGAATACAAAGAAGGCAGCGATTACGAATCATACGGAGATCCGCAACAAAGAATACCTGCAGAATGTTTTACAGCTAAACTTGACTGTGCTAACGATCCTAGTCATCCGTGCTGTGCCTTTTAAAAGCAATATTATTTAATATTTAATCCTTATTTGTACTATCTACTATTGTTCAAATTGTAATAATTCAAATAATAGAAATAAATAAAGAAAATACAATTCGTATGTCGAAATGAATCTTCCTTCTTTTCCTAATCGCATTTATTCTATATAAAAAAAATTAAGAGGAAAACGTCATTAAATGATAATAATAATATAAAATAATATATTTAATGTGGCAAAAAAAAAAAATCATTACTCGCTATCAGATTTGGATCTTGATCGAGATCTAGATGCAGATTTCGATTTAGACCGGGATCTTGAGCGTGACACTGATCTTGATACTGAACGAGGTACAGATTTGTTTGAGGATCCTGATGAATTCCTTGATCGATTTGATTCTTCATCTGAATCCCGAAGAGCACTTTTAGCACTCTCCAACTTCTTTGTTTTGGAGATATCGATGTCACTATCGTCTTCGTCAGATGTGTAAATCGGTTTATTATCTAATGATGATAAGTGAATACAAAGTTAATTAAAATATGATGGTCTACAGTTGTATAATGAGTAGTGTTGGATTCGAGTATTACTTTAACTAAAAACAACTCGACTTTACTAAGTCGAAAATTTTGTGAAAATTACTCGAACTCACCCGAAATATTAATTTTAAAAACACGAACTTGAAAGTTCAAAAATCGAGATATTCGAGAATAGATCAAAAGGAGTTATATTAATTTCTATAACTACCCTGTTTTCAACGATCATAAGTAGAGTCGTGAAAAGAGTCGAAATCCTCATGAGCATATGTCTAAAAAAAAGTAAATTCTCATAACCTGCAAGATATTAATGTTCTTATTAATTATTTCACCCTATTTTGAAAATTCAAACGTATTAGCGTGTAAGCTGTACCATAGTTTTTATAGTGATATCTGTCAGCTTATATGTCCAAGTTTATAATATACTCTTTTTCCTTTTTATTTAAACTCACGATGATTAGACAAATTTCACATCCCTAATTATAAGGTCTATTGAAGTGGTAGAACAGTGAAGAAAAAAAAAACCTATTGACACTTGTTTGAGCAAGCCATGAACTACTTATCCATTCCGCCAACTTCTGTGCCGAACGAAAGGATCTTTTCTACTGCCTGGGAAATCATCTCGAAAATAAGCAATATTTATAATTATAATAACTATACAATATAGCAACCTAAATTAATTTAATTTCTGTTTTGCTATGATTATATGGCTACAACTTTTTCAATAATTTTATATTATGCAAATGAATATTTTCTTAAGTAACATCAATCATTTCATTAATAATTGTTGAACAAAGATTTTATCAATTCAAGTAAAAAAAAATCAGAGATCCCTTTACTCAACTCGATTAGATCCACATTTAATTAATCTAATTCGAAAGCTATAACTCGAATCCAACATAAATAATTATACAATTAATTAACTGATTACCTTTCCTTCCTTTTTTGTATTTATTTTTAATGGCAGAGAGAGAAACACCTTCTTCGTCACTTCCATCCTCTAAAAATCCCCCACTAAGTCCCTTGGATGTAGATCTTTCCTTTACTCTTCTCTGTTTATTGTCTCTTCTTAAAGAAGCTCGAAGTCTCTCTTCTTCTTCTTTCATCCGCTGCCATCGGTTCATTTCTGGGTTCTTACCCACACTCGATATGACTTTGATTCCCGTTGCCTTATTAGATCTATCTGCCATGGACCGAGTCATCTTTTGATGAGTAAATGACTCCGTTGAGTATGGACGGAAACTTAATTTCGTACGAAAAACAGCTTGGCCTTGAAGTCCAGTACCTTGTCGAATAAAAAGATGATTGAAGTCTCCCTGCAAAGGTTGTTTGTAAACGTCGAAAACTTCGCTGCCGAGGTGAAGACTCAGGGATCCGTCACTCCATCTAATTTAAAAATATTAAATTACACAACCAACTTACATACATATATTGAATGAAGTGAACAAGAACTCATACCTCACAAATCTTGAGTTTGATTTTTTAATGGGTTTCCCTTCCTCATCAAAGCCAATTTTCCATCGAATTGTATTTTCGACTTTAAGCTTGAGACGTGCTCTACCTTCTTCATCAAGACTGTCCTCATCTTCGATTTCATCCTCGTATGTTTCAGGATCAAACGGTCGAGCATCTACTGACAAAAAATTGGGAAGTTTAACAAAATGAATTTCTTTGCCCAGGTCTGTGGTAATTTTAGGAACTTCAACATCAATCCTTGTCTCAGGAATCTAGAAAAACAGAATTAATGACATCATCAGTGGAAGTGAAGTTCAAGTACCGGTTCTTCTTCTTCAACAACAGGCTTCTCTGGGGCCACGTTATCATCGTCATTCTTACTCCCCTCTCCCTGTTCTTCTTCGTCATCTTCATAGCGCTCGACATCATCTCTCTGATCATCAGACATTTTCTTTTCTTTATCATCGTCATCAGAGCTAATGGATAAATCATCTCCAAAAATGTCTTCATTTCCAATATTTTTCTGATTCTCTTCATCGTCTCCATCTTTTTTACGTTCATCATCATCATCATCACTGTTGTTCACGGATCTGACTCTAGGTTTTTGAACGATGTCACTTCCGCTGCTACTACCACGACTGTTGGATCGTCTGTAAAAACAAAAACCCATGATAATACCAATCATTCAAAGTGACATAAGGTCATACTCTCTTTGAGCAACTCCCTCTTCTTCAGACCCTGAGGCTTCAACATCTTTCCGTTCTGTAGGAGGTTCATGGGTTGATGAGGCTGAAGAAGAGCGGCTTCTATGAGATTTGGCGGAGGTGACACTCATGGGACTTCCACTTTTACTCCTATGAGGAGATGCTTTAGGACTCCCACTTCTACTCCTATGGGGAGATTCTTTGGGACTCCCGCTTCTACTCCTTTGTGGAGATGCTGCTTGACTCCCTTCCGGTGATCTAGTATGACTTTTCCTTGAGCCTTGAGATCTTAGACTAGGACTACGTGAGCGTGAATCTGGACTACGACTAGCTTTTGGACTATTAATAATATTATTTGGGGATCCACTTCTTCCACTTGCTTGTGAAGCGGGGGATCCGCTTCCACTTCGTCGAGATGCGTTGGAAGCAGGAGAGTTAGATCCACTTCTATTTGATCCACTTCCTGAAGGGGAACGACTTCCATTTGATTTTGAGGCTTGTGAGCCGGAGCGGCTAGAGCCCGAATTGTCATCTGAATCCGAATCTGGAACAAAGAATAGTGTTTTCTTAAATCACATACAAAATATGGAAGGAATTACCGTGAGCCATTTTAAAAGGAGAGGATCGATCGAAGAAAAAATTGAATTTCTTGGAAGTTCTGAGTTGAAGTTGTTGAACCAAAATAAAAACACTAACGTCTAATACAATCCCGGTTCAGTGAAGCGCGCGAGCAGCTCTTTTTTGCTCAAGACATAAATTCATATTCTATTAAATAAATGTAAAGCTGGTCGCGTTTTTGTCTAACTCAAATGACGTCACTTTCTAAATAAATACAAATAACAACAAAGAAATGATACCAAATAATACTATCTGAAGGAGCAAAAACTCCAATCACACAACCTCTTGTGGTAAAAAACAACATTTTTGATGATCAATTGCACCTGGTGAATTCATGATATAAACTTTGTACAATTATAAGGCTAAAACATTTGTTGTTGTTGTAATTTTATATCCACATCACATGGTATTTTGTCAACTTTTTCATTTTGACTCAATTATTATGTATAAAATTCAAAATCATAAGTAGATTTATGTTATAGCCAGGGTTTTGTAACGTAAATGTTCAAAAAAAATATGAAACTAATTATTTAAAATGATGAATTTGTCCTTCAAAAATAAAGTTTCAACTGATTGGATTCAGAATCAAGATTAAAAAATATTATTCAAAACAATAAATTAAGAATATTTATTCTTAGGCATATGTGTGTAGTTTAATTAAATTGTTTATGTTGATTTATTATTTTTGGGACTGAGAATTTAAATTTAATTTCTAGATTATGTTCCAATAGTTTTTTTAATAGGATTTATAATATTTAGAGTTCCCAATATCCAGCTATTTTTAAAATTTGCGACTCTTAATGATAGATAAATTATACATATTATCTTTGTTCCAAACCAACTCCCTGGGTATATACATGTGACTCTGCTAACTCCCGGCTCACTCATCAGCCATAGCTATTACTTCATGGGAATTAAATGTACTGAAAATTGCATTATTATGATTCGTTTAGGCTCATAAATGGGCTTTAGAATATATAATTTTTTTAATAGCAGTAGAATCGTAGCCAGGATTTATAAATATTATATATACAACCTCAAGAAACTATTCGAATCATACTCTAAAAATTTAATTCAAATTCTTAGTCCTTTAAAATAATAAATATAGACTCATATGATTTAGGCTCTCCACATCAATATTCAATAGATAAAATTACGGATTACATTTAATGCTTATGATGTAAAAAAACTGTATATAAGAACGATTATTTCAGTATTCATTGATACTAAATATTAGATTATGTTCCTTGACAATTGTAAAGCATATTAATATGACATTAACAATTAAAATTATTTTATTATTTATCAATTCTAAATAATGGTATAATGCAAATATGTATTTATTTATGTGCTTCATTGATTTTAGTTTTATTATTATTTTGTCTTAATTGTTTAGCCTTATAATATATTTGATAATTGATTACAGTTATTACAATTAAATATCTAGGTATGTAGTAAAAACATTAGATTTCTGTTAACTACCAATCATCGGTTTTTTCACTACAACAGGTTGCGTGATCGAAGCTTGTGATCCTCCAGATAGTACTCATTAAGATCAAATATATACAACTTCTTTTTGATTCAAAAAACCTTAGGACACGTTTAGGTATGACATTGAATCCCGTTATTTAGCGGAAAGAAGGAAGTGAACTGTTTGGACATAAATTTAGTTCATGGTCATTTGGTTAGATCTTTCATCGGAACAATCGGATTTATGGATCTGCATCTTTCCCTAGGAATTCTTATTTTTCCACTTGGATATTCAATCCAAACGCCTTCTGATGTGTTCTCTTCAATGTCATGGTCAATGTAGGTGGATCTCATATTCACAGAGGGGAAGGATCGTTTATTGTGTAGGTACCCCGTCATATCAAGGTTTGTGATAGTGTCTTCTGATCTTGTAAATTGTTTTATATAAATTTCTCCATATCTTCTTCGGAATCATAGTATACTTCAACATATAAGAATAAGGAGTTCCAAATGACGACACAATAATCGACTGAAAGATACAGTGAGGAACAAAGAGATTTCTCATCCTCTATCCACAGCTCCTTCACTGTCCTTGATGTATATAACACAGAAATCAATCATCTCAATCTCATTTATATCAATTCCCTTTATAAGTTGGACTTCGTGATATACGGTCTATACGGATAATTATAAAGCCTGGACACTTCAATCTCACGCCTGATTTCTTTATTACTACTGAATCTCTTTTGTTTTACTTAAAATTACTTTGAGTGGCATCAAAACTTCAATAATGATGAACGTACATACTTTTTACAAGTATCTTCTGGATCTTTAAAAAAAAGTGTTTCCAGGAGTGAACTCATGAAAAAACATTACAGAAAGATCAACATTACACTTTCCAATTGGTTGAGGAGCAATTACTTTATGATTAAGTTTGTGAGATAATTTCAATCCCTAGCCTAGCTCCATGTAGTAGATTTGGCTTACATGCACAAATTCGGCTTCAAGATTAATATCCTCATTTTCAAAAGATAGACATGAAAAATTTCGTTTGCTAGTAAAGTTGTTATAAAACTTTTTTGAAGATATGTACCGAATCGAATAAAATAAATATTTTTCTTTCGGAAGTGGAAAAAGGATTCAGTATATATCTAGGAAAAATTCCATTTCCTAGTTCATTCACATAGAATTTTCTGTTTGAGGCATGCTCATCCGCAATGGTTGCAACAGGTTCTATGCCAACTTTGGTAACTACTTCAAGAACTTTACTATAATATTGTTATATAATCGAAGATTTTATATTTGTGATAAGTACCATAGCTACCATATCACTGTACATCCCAAGTACACTCTTCACCATAAAACAAAGAATGGTTTTGAAATAGTTTCTATTTCTATCACATCCTAAAAATAGCTACAACTAAATTTAACTATCTGTGAGGAATAAACTTCCTCAATTATTATAAAAAACATCTTTGCTTTTTCATCCAATAATTTAACTCAATATTTTAAATAATCAATTGTTGAGACTGGCTCTCCTCCTTGAACTGAGAACACACTTGTTATTCTTCTTCAAATGGCAAGTAAATAATTCCAGATTCTCTCATTTGATTATATGAAGCTGGAATTGTATTTTGCCAAAGTATTGCAATTGCAAAAAAAAAAAAAAAAAAAAAATCAGGAGCGTATCTTCGTCCTTTCACCTACAGAGTGAAGGTGAAGTTGTTCTATAAATATAATAAAGCTAATATGATTTTTCGAATTTAAGTATTGCTGATGTACTGCTTCTTCCAATATATCAATAGCTGCATACTATAAGCTTGAAGCTAGTTTGGATTCATTCTGTTTATTTTTAGAATATGCTAAAATGTTATTCATATCAGAATTACGGCTCAGACTCTTTGATGAACATGTATGATTCACTTCGACAATAGGTCTAGGAAGTCCTGTTGAAAAAATTGAGAAAAAGAGATCTTTATTCACTTTTAAACTAAACAAAATGTATGGAACAAGATCCTGTGATGATAGTATTCATTATATATTACACTAATTCCTTTGGGTGAACACGATTTATCTAGGTTTTCTTTATATCCGTGAAATTTTTTATTTCATCTTTTTGGAAAAAAACAAAAAAAAAAAACACATTCAATTTGTTTGAAGATTAAGACAAAGTCTATCTTGCTCAAATTTGAAAAAATAACAATGCACTTTAAATTACTTTGAAATGTTAATATGACTTTACGAAAGTATAAACTTTTAGTAGAATAAAGATAAAGTTGTTGTCCTTTGAGGAAAGTTTTGCTTTTCAAGTTTTTTTGGGAATATCCAGAATGATATTATAATTTCTAGCGTTTAAGTGGACTATATATTTTTTGCCGTCTTGAATTTTTATCTGTTCTTTGAGTATAAAAGCTGATAAAGGAAAATACTTGCTATAGATTCTAGAATATTGATTTGGCTCGTAGTTTTTTCTTCTAATGGAATTGTCCCATACTTTAATAAGTTCAGGATCTTTTGGAAACTTATAAATAGAATGTTTTTCTTCAACAATTTCTTCCTCACTATGATTTTGATGAGTTTTTTTCTTAGAATAACCAGTCCTACAACCTGGAAAACAGCAAACTGTTCTATCTAAAATAATAAATGCAAAATATCAAGTGTAAATAAAAAAAAATATATATCTGATAAAGTTTTAGAATGTTTATTATGCCTCTTGTGTCCTGCTTCTCATTTTACCTTAAACTTTAAAGTGAATAAAATATATTGTAATCGCACCTTTGGTGGAATATAATTTTATTTCAAAAAGATAAACAATCCTCCTTGTGAAGCTTGTTTTCAAAAAATGAAATAACGAAAAGAAGAAAATTGGAAATCCACATCGATTTTTAAGGCCTACAATTTTTTAAGCTATAATCAGTGCAGTAACCCTGAATATGAGCATCCAATCGAAACATAAACTTTATTCTACAAAAATATCAAGAGATTCGAATACATTCTTTTTCTTTGCTAAATGATTGTTTATTTCAAAAAATGCCCTCCAAACCTGCGACTATAACTGAGGAGTATAATTATAAATAAATTGTCTTTTTTTTAATTTTGGGATCTTATATAAAGATTCAAAAGGTTCCAGCAATACAAATATCCTCTCAAGCTAGTAATCAACCGGCAGATAAAACCCCTAGTCACACCCCAGACCCTACTAGAATTTGTAGTGTTCGTCCTTGAATAATTGTCAAATTATTATAGGACTGGTTACAGTACATTTAATAAATATGCACATCACTTTTGTCTATGGAATAACAACAGTATTTTCAAATATATAATATAATAGTGGTTAAAGCATATTCAAGTATAATATTTACTAATGGTTGGACTTTGTCCATTAGCAAATATAATTTAGTAGAAAAAGTCAATACTGTACGAAAAAGCTACATTATTATTTATTCATCTTCTGATCTTAAAGATTCCAAGATCACAATGTTAATTTCGTCTTGTTTCGTTATATTAAACTTCGTCCGTCTTCGTCAGATTTAGTTTCCTCTTTATTTCATCAAGAAAATATATTATTTGTTTTAGACATACGAAACATTCAAAATGATTGTTTCGTTTCGTGCAAAAAAAAAAAAAAAAAAAAAAAGTTGAATAGATTTCTACAAAAGCATGCTTCTAAATATAATAAACAATAGTAAATTAATAGAAGATGAATATGTAGTACATAATAACGACAGAATGTATATTTCTGATTAATTAAGAAATTAAATAAACTAATAAAATACAAAAAAGAATCTTTAGACTTTGCGACTTATTCCAACAGTGCGATCAAATAGTGGCTTATTTACAAAAAACCCTGCTCTATATTTAATTGAAATTTCAAATAATGATCCTTGAGGTTTAAAAATATTTTGGTATCCCGAAGAAACGTTTTTTTAACCGTGCTACACTGAAATTAAATTAAAAATTTATAAGAAGACTCTCTAAATATAATAGTAATTACATGTGTAATGGGTACAGTTGAGTATTTAGATCCAATGCCCAGGAGTCCATACGTGACAAGAGTAACATATTTTCCACCTTTTCTTAGTACAACACGCCGAATTGTTCTTCCCGTTCTGAGAAACCAGTAGGTCGTCAACCCAATTCCAAATCCCCCAAAAGCAATACCAACGCCCTGACTTGCACTTGCCACTGTGTCTATAACCCAAGAATTCTTGTCTCCTTTCTTAAATTGCTTTGCGTAGGGTTCAATAATTGTAGATGGGATTGAAAGAGCAAAATAGCCTAAATAGCCCCAAAGAGGTAAGCAAATGGTAGCCACAATACTCTTCAGACGAATTCGAGGCTCTTCGCATTTAAAGAGAATATAGTCTTTGTTCACGAGTTCAGGTACTGGCTCGGAAAGTACATGTCTATCCTTGGGTTTGTAATGATAGAGGCGTCGAAATATTCGGTGGTAAAAAGACATTCTACTTCTATAATGAGATCATTCGATCAATGTTAATTGCTTGTTATGATTGAAAGGATGAAACAAAATGAAAACTTTGTTTATATATGACGTCATAATAATGGATCTATATTGTTTATTATTTATATATGTAGTGCATAATAAATGTACTTTTATAGTATTATTAAATAATGATCAAACACTCATATGAAATAACAAGACACCATTTCTGGAAAAAAGTTATCCATAAAGTACCAATGTAATTTATAGTAATAATGTATACTTCTTCCATGATTAGTAATAATTTCTTTAAATTAATATAAACGGAACAATATATTTTTTAGCTCACACAACCTTTTGACTATAAAGATATTTAATTAAATTTCGTCAAAAAAGGACGACCTTTTTTTTGGGTCTTTTTACTTAACTGGGTCAATATTTTATCTAATGACACTTGTTTTACAAATAAATATTTTTATCAATTTTAAAGAGTTAGTCTTATAAAAAATAATATAATTTATTTTTCACGGGTCTACACCAATTTGCGACAATTTTTTATTTTGTAAAATATTTATATTTTTTTTAAATTCAGGAGTCACTTTCACGGAATCCTCATCACCATTTTTTAATTTTTTGATCAAGTTGTTAATCCTAACAATAAAACACTATCAGTGAAATTTTAGACTTATGGAATTCCGAGAGCATCCCTCAAAGTATTACCCTTTTCGAAGGATCTTTCAACTTATGTGGAACATAAATACCTTCATAATCAACTGATTTCAACAAAATACTCTCAAGAACATGTGCTTGTTTAATTTTGAGTAAAAACAGCATTTGTGTAAAAAATACCATAAAATCATTATTGTGAAATAATAAAAATAACACCCAGCCAAGGTGCATGTTCGATTTTGGCTATCGTTGATGGAATTTTAACTTCCTGATAACCCTATAAGTTTTACAAAATATTTTAGTGGGACTTAAGTGGGGTTCTCTTCAATTAATCCTAGTAAAATCATGAATTCAGAATATTTACATTGTATATTTTGACACTGCATGTGCAGTGAAATGAATTTAACAAGTTTATAATCGGTTAAGTTACTAAATATTATAGCAATCACTTTTGTCTTGAAGTAAGTTGATTTTATTTAAAGGATCCGACTAGGCTGACAAATCCGGTCACAGATCAAATCATCATAGGCATAATTAGAAATTTACACTAAGGGGTGGGGGTAAATTGTATTTATTTACCTACGAAGTATATAAAATATCAATCTTCATAAAATAAACCTAATCTTGAGAGAGAGTCAGGGATCAACCCTCCTGCAAACTCCACCTGTGTAAGTTACGTAATTTATAATAAAAGCTATTGTCGACTAGAACTTGAACCTTGCGGACAGGGATTTTTGCTATAAACAATTTAAAAATATATATACAAAATTTAAATGAAACATATGTAAGAACTGAAGTCCGAAGTAATACGCCTCAATGAATCCCTCTGAACTACAAACTTAATTGGTATAAGGAATCTATGTTCCCGCAGAAGAAGAACTTAAAGTAGCCAAAGAGTAGCATCACAATTATTATAAGACTATTTGAACTCCATAAATTCATGAGCAGGTTCAAAAACTTGATTTTGCCCCTGTCAAAATGATAATAAAACAATGTATACGAGTTCATTTTGCTGAGCTCATTCATTTATCATTCACAGAATTCAATTTTATTTCATATTCACGGACTATGCCTCTGATAAACTCCAATAATATTTGAATGCAAAAAGAGAAAAGAAGATACTTAGAAGTATGCGATTTGTCAGAGATTTTGAGATGTGACAAATTTCCACATTATCAAGTAAGCTCAAAAGGGATGCGTGATTCCCTGTACCAATGTACACAAACAATTTATGTTTTCAAACATGCTGTATTAGTTGTTTGTATTTAGGTTAGGGGGACCAACCGTCCTCTTATCCCCCGGACATGTCCTCTTTTTACATCCTGTCTGAGGAATCTAGGGAATTGTTTTTATTATTCCAAGAAATGTCCATTTTTATTATGGACAAATGTAAATGTTAAAATCGATTTAAATAGAAAAATATCAAAAATATTTTATTTGAAAAACAAAAATGTTAAATCCAATAGATTTTTTGTAAAATTGAGCTTAACAAAAGGTAATTAAAATTCAAGTTAATTGATTTAATGTTCAAAACACTTACAAGGAGGTGAAAAAAAAAATTTAGCCAAAGCTGAAAGTAAAATAAGCTGTAATTTTTATTTAAGTGTAGTAAGGTGGGATTTTTTTATTATTAAATGAACACTGAACAAGGAAGTAGGCTGGAGGGTCTGTAGCCCCCACCCCAAAAGGAATTTTTGCTTTTTACAAAAAAAATTAACATTTGAATTTTTTTTTCAAAATATTTTATCAAATTTTTCAAATTTTTTTGCAAAAAGAACAAATTTCTTTTAATACCTATATATTAAAAAAAAAATATTAATATTTGGAATGCTTTTAGAAAAAATTTAATTTTTGTGTAATGGTTTTGCATTTTTGAAAATTGTTTCTCAAAAATTTAATTTTCCCAATTTTTTTCTAAAAAAATTAATTTGTGAATTTTTTTTCTTAAAATTTAAATTTTGGATTTTTTATGGAAAAAATTCAAAAATTTAATTTCCCAAATTTTTTTCTACAAATATTAATTTGTGAAAATTTTTTTTTCATAAAATTTTAATTTCCGGTTTTTGTATGGAAAAAATTCCAAAAATTAAGCCACCCCAAAATATAATCATGCGGACACCCGTGGTGAATAATATTTTAATACTAACTACCAACTTGTGTTGGGGTGATTTCGTACAAACATAGGAAAATCCATGACATCCTTAGATCTCAGATTTAGAGCAAATTTTGATGAAATGTTCTTTTGTACAAGATAGGAATAATTCCAAAATTTAAGCATGCATAAGTCAGAAAAAAAATATTTTAAATTTTATATTTAATTCAATATCTACTTGGCAAGTTGATCACGAATCTGCAATTAGCTTTTTTGTATCGAATCTGGTTTAAAAAAAAAAGATGATTGACATTTTTTGAGTATTTTACCCTTTTCTCGGTTTAAGCCAACTTCTCAAAATGAAAAAAAA
The DNA here is from genome assembly GCF_016086655.4 of Lepeophtheirus salmonis. Taxonomy (NCBI): domain Eukaryota; kingdom Metazoa; phylum Arthropoda; class Copepoda; order Siphonostomatoida; family Caligidae; genus Lepeophtheirus; species Lepeophtheirus salmonis. The sequence continues at coordinate 35,619,310 of NC_052132.2, read as the reverse complement.
ATCAATAATCCATATAAAAGTTAGATTATTAATTATTGGCAAAATTGTACGTTGATTTCAGATACACACCATACTTTATCTGTTATTTTCTAATCCTGAAAGATGTAATTTAAAACTTAAAATGCCATCATACTTTTAGGATTTCGTTTGAAAAGGAATAAAGCTACAATTACCACTTCATTTTCGAAAGAGTGTTTGCTTATGGAAAGTCTAGTTTTTCTATGCCCATATCCTCCATGTAGATATACTGTATACCATATACAATACAAAAAATTAAGATAGAATGAATTTCTAGGAGGTGTTTTATAAACATGAATGAGCATTTTATCCTAAAATCCTAGCCTAAACCTACAACTAAACTTATCAATCATTTCAATAAGAAGAACACAAATTTATATATCAAACGCATACTAAATACTTAAAAACATAGTAATCCATCCCTTGGTCTTCCTGGATAAAAACGTTCATTTATCCGAACAATTCTTTTAAACCCTGTCCTATAGCTAACCGAATCTAATAGTTTGTATATGACTATTTTAATTGTATAATCCCAAGGATCACTATTCGTCCTTGGTATTTTCAAAGAAAAAGCAGTATTACTAGTTTTGCAAGGGACAAACTATTAGTCTCAAGCTTTCTCTATGAATTGGATCTCCACATTTGATCTAATTGTCAATAAGAGCTTTAGTTTTCAAAAAAGTGAAATGTAATGCTCAATTGTCAAAGGATTTTCGCCTTTGTTTGGAGGTATTAGGCGTCTGGTAAAATACAGATTTTGTTTTAATAATATACAAGAAAACTACACAAGAAATCCTCAGTGTTACTCTTTGTTTTTTATGAGCACACTCTCATGTGACTCTCATTACTTATATCAATTCATATGACATGTTCTGTTTATATGATTTACATCAGGGAGCACTATATACCCTTTATTAATATTTAAAGTAATATATCAAACTTTTTCATTTTTCTATTAAAAAGCCTGGCAATAGAAAAATCACACTGTTTATGATATCTTAACGTGACATCATTCAACTGGAATCACCAGTTTGTACCCAAATAAGTTCGGACAAATGATGACTAATGATTACTAAATACTTATTTTTGAGGTCTCTATTATGGGGTGAGGTGGCTCCTTTTTCAAATATCGTTACTATAAATCACCCATTTATATTGCCATGATTGATGATGATTAGAGTACATATGTCTGAGAGTCAAAAAGAAGAAAAAAATTACATTTTTATTCACTTCTTGTTTTTCAAAAGTACCCGATCCCTAGTCATTTTTAATCTATTTTTTTTTTTTGGTTAAGGCTGTGTGGACTTGATTTAGGTACATGTTTTTTGTTTCAATATTGTTTCAATCGTCTAGCCTCCTCATTCCTTAGAGTCTATGAAGGGGAGGTCATCTTTTTCTTCGCCGATTCCGTTTTCTTTAAAAAAGAGTTAAGCACCAGAATCACACATGGATTTTACTTTGACAAGAAGAAGGCCATTTGAAGAAACAAAATCCAATATTTAAAACAACATAGCATTCAACCATAACAATCTTATTGAAATTCAAAATATTCGAGGGATTATCATATTTGTCATTATTCAATGTACTCGTACAAACAAATATTGGAAGCCTTAAACAATTCTTTTTAATGGATTGAAAGGTATAAATCAGTCAAGGTTTTAATACCTACTACGGAATGCCCTAGTTAGTTCTTTGCTTCACTTTATCATAAAAGAGAGGAAGATAATCCGATTAAAAAGGTCAATTAATTATTAGTTTCTATGTATTGAGAGTACTACATATTAATAGACGATAATATTTGTGCTATACAAACTTCATTCTTGTGTCTATCCATAAAAAAGATTTGAGATTATATATATATATACGTATACTGAATACATGGTCCGCTATGTATTTTAGGGTAGCTATGTCTTTTAAAACGACGTCACCTCACTAACATAAAAAAATGTTATGAATTTTTTGTTAGCTGTCATTTTTTTGCTTATTTTAGTGTTCTGAATGTTGATTTCTTGAATTATAATTAGCTCTTATTTAGCTGTAAACAATGTCCATAGTACGGAAGAATCGTATAACTACCGACTGAATTTGGGCTTTTTTACTTTTTCTATTCGGAAAAAGTATGCAAGATGCAATGGAAGTCACGCCGTATTAAGTGATACTACTCAACGAGGGCCATTTGAAAAGTCCAATAGTATCTTTTGGAAGAAACCCGACCAACTTTGAGCCGGATCAGTCTATTTCTTTCTGTTTGACATTCGTTTGAATCGAGAAAGTGGAATGATTTTCAAAATATGGACGAAAAAGTATTTCTTGTGTTGATTTAACACTACTTTATGAAAACCAAACGTCTCAAGAGACTAAAAAGAACCTTAATACACATTATGGGGACTCTGCACCTTCGATTATAATAGTTTATAAGTGGTTTCAAAATTTTATGGGCACTAGTGACGCTGAACGTTCTGGACGCCCTGTTGAGGTTACTACTCCAGAAATCAGTAATAAAATATATGATATGGTGCTGGAAAATGACTTTTTTGTGGGCCAATCGTTTGCGTTTTCCTTGCAGCTCGGTTTTCAAATGGTCCAATAACGATTAATAATATACACATGTAATAGTTTCACCGTTTTTCAGATAGTCGATAAGGATTATTCCTTGAGAATCCAAAAGACAGTCACCATAAACTGTCTGGCCGATTCGTCGATTCAAACGAATGCCAAATAGAAAGAAATTGACAGATCTGGCTGAAAATTGCTGTGTTCTTCCAAAAGATGCAACTAACTAAACATAACCTCGCTTTACGTGACAGCAGGGCCATCTCTCAGACTTTGTGTGCACTTTTAAAACAACCATCGTATTTGATCCTAGCAAAACTTTATTATGTTCTCATCTCTATTTTTGTATATATATAAAACTTTAGTGTATGTTGCAAATTCAGAAAATGGGAAAATGTGAAGCCATTATAGATTTCTGGCGCGCAGAGAAAAGCCAACGCAACACTGGCAAATTGTTGTTCCTTAAAGTTGGGTTACCACATCTATCATTTTTATATGGATTGGAAATAGACCATTTATTTATAAGAACTCTGCATATTATAATCTTTAATTCTCAACCATTTTCCCTTTTAAGATAAAGAGGTTCTTGTTTGAAGGAGTGAAATGTATATGTTATAACGTGTCTGTTCATTTGAACAACACTAATTTCATCGAGAGTCATCTTGGCATCATTCATTTGAGCCATTATTATTATTTTTTTTTTTTTTGGGTAAGCTTGTTTTCAGCGTCGTTCATTTCGGCGACATTTCATATAGTAAATAATACAAGATGAAATACGTTATTATTAAACTTGATCACTAACCAGAGCGGTGTTTCAAATCAAATGGAAGAAATCTAGCATGAACAACTGAGGCTCTTTTTGGATTTCGTTTCTACTCTACAAGCTTCTGGATTAATTTACAAAACTTAATCGATCGTTACATGTGGAGTAGGATCTTTACAAAAGGATGCACATTCTCCCATCATTGTACAATGTTATGATAGTATAGAATAAAATATTATGAATTATATACGAGGTGTGGCCTAAAAGTAAGATGACATTTCAAATTTTGCTGGCAATGTACAAGATTTTTTTGAAATATTTTTTGTCCCAAGAAATAAAATTTTAAATTGTCTTCGAAAAAATTTAATTTCGTCTGAATGGCAGTTGATTGCTGTATTTTCTTTTACAAAAAATTAAATTTTTGAGAATAGCTATGATTTTTTGAAATTTTGTTCCAAAAAAATTAAATTTTTTAAAAATTGCTATGGTTTCTTGAAATGTTTCTCAAAATATTGAACTTTTTTTTTTTCAAGAAATTTTATATTAGAAATATCAATGTTTTTTTTCCAAGAAAATTAATTATTTTGAGAATTGCTATGGATTTTTATTTTTTTTAAATTTTAAATTAAACTTTGAAAAAATTAAATTTCTTATGAATGGGGGTGGATTTTTGAAATTTTTATCCCCCCCCCCCCCTAAAAAAGAAAATCCTGCGGGCACCCTGAGTTGTTATTAAGACAAATATAGATATTAAGTAGTAGTGGTGCTGTGATCAATTTTCCAAATGTTTTTCCCTCGGAAGTTTTAGTATTCATTGAAATCACGCAACCTTTTTACATATAAACATAATTATCGCATCTATATCAGGATCCCATTATTTTTAATGCACTCAATATTTTACTACCGATCAAGATGGCGTGAAAAGTATAATTCAATTTTATACACTTTACATTCCGATGTTATGTTGTCATTTAAATTCTTCATGATTTCATCAAGAAGCTCTCATATATGGAATGATCACATATTTGATTTGCAATAACAAGAAAAAAATTCCCTGATACTTTTTAAATTGTGCACAAACGATGTCATATATTTTAACCTATTACTCAGCGTTGATTTAAGTAATTACTTTATATGCGTTTATTTTTGGCGACTGTTGCTGTATTTTTTTGCTTCTTGTAATTTCACCTCTTGGAGATTTTGCGGCGTGACATATTCGCCGCCTTATTCAATTTTTATATTATAAGTTTGAACTTTACCTTTAGTTTTTTACTGTTGTATTAGTTCCGTTATAGATCTCAAGAAGAAGCAAAATAGTTAAATAGTGAAGAAATGAAGAAAGAATTGTGTTTATAAAGACATGGAGTCACGGATCTGGGATCATGAGCAGGTGCGTCCACATGAGGTGGCTGGAGGTGTATCCCCCAAAATTAACGAATTTTTTCTTATTGTTAGAAAATTTAATATTTGAAATTTTGTTTCAAAAAATTTAATATTTGAAATTTTGTTCCAAAAAATTTAATATTTGAAATTAAATTAAATTTTATATAAATAGCTACAGATTTTTGAAATTTTTCGTCTAAAAATTTAATTTTCGTATTTTTTTTCGAACAACTATGGATTTTTGAAATTTTTTTCCAAAAAATGAGTACTTTAAATTTAATTTTCGATTTTTGTTTTTTAGTTCCCAAAAAATTACATATTTAAATTTAATTTTTGAAATTTTTGATGTCTGCTGTCAAGTTTTATGTTTATTTTCTTCAAATTAATTTTATGATCATTGAGTGCTTGACTTCTCATTAGTTAGAAAATACAGTTAAGCGACTATAAAAGAGAAAAAAACAAGTTGGTCCCTGTGCGCTTTTTCCTCTTTTTGTTCATTCTTTAATAGATCATCGTGGTGTTAACATCTGAAAGAAAAAATATCCCCTATCTTTGGTGTCAATTGTTTTTAAAATGTATAATAAAATAAATTTACATTGTATATATATATAATTATAATATTTATTCTGCGGTAATGTTTTTTTAAATGTAAAATATGAGTAATTCATTCCCCTTCCAGAATGTTAACAAATGTATTCATTCAGTAATACCATAAGTCTTGCGCCCGCCTTCTGGTCTTGCTTCCCCGTAATCCCATCCCTCTCAATTGCCAACTGATTTGGGCCCGTTTTCTCTTTCTTTTTAGAGGAACGATGTGTAAATCATTTTCATGTGAATGGATTCAATCAGAAAGTGAGGAGGGAGATTAAGGGGTTATTGAAAGAGTGTCACGTATCCTTCATCCCTGTCCATCTAAAGTTTTCCATCAAAATACGCAAGTAAATATTATATATGAGTGACTATTGCTGCTTATTTTCATTGATGTCGTCATTCCTTTAGAGTTATACACAAATATAGCTAAATCACTTTTATTTACCTAGTTCTTTTTTCTAATACATTCTTCTAATAAATTAGGTCAAATATCTATTTTGGTTTCAATCGTGTGTAGAGTTATACACACTGACATATAAATATTTATAATAATAGGTCTTCCTTGTAGCCTTGTCAATCAAATAAGGGCATCCGTCTCCCATTATTTATACTCTCAATGTTTGCATTTATAGCCTTTGTAACTTTTTATTAGTATAGAATATTGAAATATAAATATGAAATCTAATTAATGACTTTAAATTGTTTGTTTAAGTATTTTTAATGTATCTGACGTGTAATAGATAACTAATTAATGTCCGATTAATTATTTGAACTTATTATCAGTTGGTTGTAGTACTCGAGTTCGGACTTGAGTCATTTTTGTGTATTCAGACGGGGACTTGAGTAGAACACAATATGTACACGTCAAACGACATCGAATTTCATTCATAAATTAACTTGAATGTATTTTAACGGCAAATAAAGAAATTGTCGATATCTAAAACCGTTTTCGTTTTATTAAAAAAAAAAAAAAATGTGAGCGCTGTTAATGAAAAACCCTTTAGTTAATCACGATGCGTTTAGAGCAGGATTAGGTTTTAAAAAAAGTTTCTATAAATTCTGTTTGTATTTAATAAATCTACATAGTCTTCGGGTTCCAGATATAAAAAAATTAAAATCGTAACCCTGTAACCAAAGGAATGATAGGCATTTTTATCATTTCACCAATTTTTTTCTTCATATGTCATTAAAACAGTGAAATGTTAGAAGCATATATAGTTTCAAGGTGTATTTATTTCACGTAGATTTTATTCTCAATTTTGTTTACATATTCAATAAAAAACTATATACCTAAATGTATGTATTGTATATGTAAAATATATTCTAAATTTTTAAAGATGAAGTGAGTTATATTCAACTATGTACACTAGCCAAGAAAAAAATCTCCAAATTTTTCGTTTGTGTCTTCCATTTTACAATTATTTCTGCAATGATTCCAATCGGCATGTACACTCTCATTTGCTTCTTCTGAATATGGTCAAAGTCCACAGCCTTCATTCTTATAAAGCAAAGCAATTTACTTGAAAATACAATTCAATTTTGGAGTCCATTTTAGTCCCAATTTTAAAAATATTTCTTGAAATTCTGCAATAACAGACTCTCTACTAGACGAGAAATCTTTACTAAGACACTCTTTTCTGCCCTTATTAAAGGCATAAAGAGCCTGATGAAAAGTAAGGGATAAATCTTCTTGTAGTTTATCTAAACAGTTTCTTACATTGGTTCCCTTCTATACTATCCCTTCGATAGCCAATCCTAATTATATTGTAGCCCATTTATTATATGCTTCATTGTTACTCCAAGCAAGATTCAGTACATCAAAGATTTGATTACCCGCTCCCAACATCAAATGCAGCTCTGGAGGAGGAATGAGTTGGAAGCTGTGCATCTAAATCTCCTTGTAGAAGAGGAGGGTGATTATAATAGAAAAATATTTTGCTCTATCATGCGACTTCCATCATTTTGGAAAACATTCATAAATTCTTCCCATAGTTCTCACTCTTGCATGCTCCCACAACATACCTTTCTTTACTGGAGAACAACTCACAGAATACACGCAGCTGTATTTACTGGCATGAGAGCCAATACCTGCGCAAATATTGGCTAACTTCATGTCAGTTGCACAAGTAAACTCAACTTTTTCTGTGCCTATGAGTTCCAGTATTTTTTTGACGTTTTTATAGGGTTTATGAATGTTTTTGACGATGCCAATTATCATCAATTTTTTTACTCCGTTTACTTGAAATTCTTTGGCAGCTGCAAATTTCTCTTTGAAAGGTGAATTGGTAGGACTTCCAGGCTTTTTTATAAGATTGATGCAGGCCTTCAGAAACCTACCACCCCCATCAAAGCCTAGCTTAACCACTATAATTCTGTCTGTTTTGATTGGCAAACTGGATAAATGAAGCAACATTGTTACAGTATATAAATTGCCTCTTCGTTAATTTTCCTTCATCGGCATCTTTGATCTCAAATTGCAACGAGTCTTACATTGAAATAGGGACGAAGTAATTTACTATTATATCTCATAGCTGAAACAAGATTAGGTGCAATTGTTTGCCAGGTTAATCCAAACCCTTCTCTGATGAGATGACTAATTTTAATCGTTTGCCTATCACTAAAATGTAAACTAGTTTGCATTTTTGCAATCGTGTCATGTGACAAAAGGATTGGAAAATATCTGCTCGAGTGCCTAATGTTAAAAAATTATCACAAGACTGATTGAACTTTTGTTTGATTAGAGAGCTAGATAATTTTTCTTTCGTTTTGGGAGTTAACACAGTGATGATATGTTCCAAAGTTGCACTTTTCAAACAAGGAATTGAGAGTCCCAGACTTAATTTACGATGTCATTTGGCACAAACTTTGTAGGAAAAAGAAGTCAGGCATTTCGTTTGAGTAGAGGGTCTACCTTTTGGTTTTATTCTATTTAAAATATACTCACTAGTTAAGGGCCGAGTACCTTTCATTCTTGCAATGCGACGAATTTCACAATGACAATTGTGAAATTTGGCTATAGGTGGCAACGACTAAAGATGATCCACAAGTTGTTTTTTTTGTAATCAAGAGTAGACTGGACAACGGTGCCATTTTTGCAGCTGCAAATTTCAATCGGCATCCTGAACAAATTCCAGTTGGTAGTAAATTGGCAAATTCTGTATAGAAATTGAATACTTGATTTTGGACAAAATCTTTTTTTGTCTCAGATGCTGGTCTATCAGATTTTGTAAGACATGCCCAGCAGAGCTTACAGAGGTTTTCAGCATATAGTATGGCATAACTCTTCTATATGAACTATGAGAATAAGATTTCCTTTGTAATTGTCAATGATTAATATGTAATTGTGTTTAGCAATCTGTTAAAGTACTTTGCAGCTGATGAAAGTAAAATGAATTGCGTAGTAATGCCTATATTAACTTGTAAAACGATTAATATGTTCGTTAAGACTATACCAAAACAGAAAACAAATGTATATACTCATTTTATTATTATAAATAGTACATAAGGTTTGACTAATTTGTATGAAGAAAATCTAAATTCGTTATTTTTGGCAAACTTCTTTGGTTATAGGGTTACGATTTTAATTTTTTTATATCTGAAACCTTGAGATTATGTAGATTTAATCAATACAAACAGATTTTATGGAGATTTTTTTACAACCTAAACATAAACACTGCAACTCCATCTGACCAATAAAAGGAACATTAAAAAAAAAAAGACTAGACATGCGATGATATCAACTATTCTCTGATCCAATATCCAACTAAAAAAAAGATTAATAATATAAGGTTTCATCAATTTGATCCCGGTTTATTAATGCTAGTAAGACTACCGATAAAAAAAAAAGAGCAATTTGTATGAAAGATCAACTTGAATAGTATTGGTAATTAATAAATCTTATCTTGGATTTGTTACTTAATGTAATGAACAAGGAGCCAAACTTTGTGTCACACTCTTTTTAAGAAGTAATTAAGTGTGAAAAAAGTCTAAATTCTCGAAAGTCTAAATCAAAAAGAAAAGTATATATTGGGGTGTCCAGTAAAATGATTGTGGTAAAAAGGTTGCGGAAAAAATCTTTAGGGTAATATCGTTGTGTGGTAAAATCGTGAAACAATATCTTTGTGAGTAATATCATCGTGAAGCAACATCATAGTAAGCAATATGATTGTGAGTAATTTCATTGCTATTTATATTAAATTAGGACGAGAAAACTATCGAATGATGAAGAAAAATGCCAAGATAGAACCCTCCTTGTACGTTATTATAAACCCTGACCCACAGGTTGTGTAAGTGAACTGCTGAGCCCCGAGGCAAGTTAAATTTCTCCGCCGCCGCTTCTCTGAGCATCAAAGAACCCTTCTAATATCCCAAAAACACCTCGGCCATCAAGTTGTACAAGTGAAGTACTGGACTACAAGGCGAGGGTTCTTTGATGCTCAGGAAAGCGGTGGATGATAAATTTAATTTACCTCGGGGCCCAGCTGTTCACCTACACAACCTGTGGACTAGGGTGTATTTTAGCATATTAGAAGGATTCGTTGGTGCCTAGACACACGGCTGTGGTGGAGTTTAAACTGCCTTTGGGCCAGCATTACGCCTGTACAGCCGCAGGGAGGGACTGTGTTTTGTGAAAAAAGAAGGGTATCTGAATGCTTAGGGAAGTGGAAGTTGATAAATTTAACTTGCTCCGGGGACAACTTTTCACCTACACAACCTGTGGGCCAGGGTGTATTTTACCATATTAGAAGGGTTCCTTGGTGCTAAGAAACGTGGCAGCTTTTTAAATTTCAATTTTGGCTCTCTGCTGAATAATTTGGACGAATAACCTTTTTTGACACATATTTTTGTGTCAATTTTTTTCATACTCCCCCAAAAAATTTCTAGTAAAAAACAAAAATTATTTGATGGGGGGGGGGAGACTACCCCCTAAAAGGGTGCTAATAATCTCCTGCTCCGAGCCATCCTTACCGCTTATTGTGAAAAGATGAAATTAAGTGCAATTTATCATCACTTTTCATGCCTGTTTCATGATTTAAGGCCACATACTTAGCTATTAGATTCACTTCAATTCAGAAGTCTTAATACTTAAAAGATTTTTTTTTGGAGGCAACTATCAGTTGAATATCTATATATAATAAGACATATTTCATAACAATAAAAAATGAATAAATCTTCTGTCAGTAGTAGGTTGTAACCCCTAGGCATTTAATCAATAATTGATCGTTAATTTTACCGATGATTTATATCGATATGATATTTTTTTCTTCATCTGCCCTTGTGATGTAGACACTACATAAATATGTATGTATTGTATATAAATTGAATGGAGCCGTCAATTAACTATATACCAAATGGTCACAAATATATAGCATTTATATAAAAGAAAAAAAAAAAACACTAAATATATTATTTACTCTGGATTTACGGTCACACATATTTATATGTCTCAAGAGACCAATTCCATTAGAAGAAAGGATGGAAGAGTTTGAGAAAATGTCGGATGTAGCAATGATTCAGCATCTGCTAGTTTATATATTCTACACAACACTTGGAAATGTTATTCTTACATTTAGAGTTGTAAAAATAAACCATTAAACATGTGCAATTTATTTTGAATTTGGCTATCTGTTTATATTTTTGAAAGATGTTCCCAAAAATATCAAATATTATATATTTTTTCGAAAAAATTTCAAAAATCCACAACTATTTATATAAAATTAAATTTCTTTTCAAAAAATTTCAAAGATCCATAGCTATTGTAAAAAAATTGAATTTGTGGGGAAAAAAAAAATTAAAATTTACAGTTGTGGACAAAAAATTAATTTTTTTGGAAAAAAATTTCAAATATAAAATTTTTGGAACAAAATTTTAGATATCAAATTGATTGGAGAAAAGTTTAAAAAATCAATAGTTATTCACAGAAAATGATTTTTTTGTAGAAAAAATAGATTTTTTGGAATAAAAAATTGTAAAATTAAATTAAATTTCAGATATTAAATTTTGTAGTGTAAATGGGAGGTCATCTACGATGTAGTAAAGTATTCCAGTTTCTAGAAAAGTTGAACGGGCGAATGGATATAATCGTCAAATTCCATTGAATGAAATATTTCCTTGAATTATCTTCGTGAAAAAAAACAATAAACAATCTAGAGACTCCTGGAGCGTAATTTGTATGTCCTCTTATAACCCTATAATAATCACTGCAAAAAAAAAATTCATTCTCTAGTTTAAGTACGCTCCTAATTACACAATAATAACTACTCGTTATAAAAAAAAAAAATGTTAAAACATTTTTTTAGTAAATAATTTTGCACCGCACATTGTTGCTATTATTATTATTTGAATGAGATTAAGATGAGGCAAGGCCAGAAGCAAAGTGCTTATGGTCAAAGGCAGAAATGTTTTGTGTGTCTATAACAAAATACATAATACTAACGTCGTATGAGTCACAGAATACCGGGTGTGTATGTAAATTTAATCCTAGGGGTGTATGCAGGTTTTTTTTTTTTGGGGTGGGGCTTTTTGATTTTTTTGAAAAAGTTCAAAGATCCTATTTACAAAAAATTTAAATGTTTTGGAAAAAAATTTCAAATGTTAAACTTTTTGGAAAAAAATTGATAAATCCGTAGTAGCTATTTATAGAAAATTATTTTTTTTAATAAAAAAATAATGATTAAATTTTCTAGTACAAAGCAAAAATGATCTTCTTTTATTTATATTTATGGGTTTTGGTATTAGTAGTATGGACTGGGGTCAAGGTCCACTCCTCCCACAAGAAAACATTTTTTTACTTATCAGCTGAAAGGAATACGTTTAATTCCTTAATAAAATATTTTTTTTTTTTTGTGTGAACCTAGAACAATAAATGTTGATTATTTATTATTTGAGGAACTTTTGAATTGCGATGCATCATTCTACATCGATTAAGAAAAAGCATTTGAAGAAATCTGATCACAATTAAATTTAGACTTGGTAAATGTAGGCTTATTTTATACAATTTGCGAGTTTGTACAATTTTTTGTATCTTTAACATGCAAATTGTACAAGTTGCAATTTCTTTTTATTATTATGTCTTATTTAATTATATATAACACCTACCATTTAAGTTAAAAACTATATATACATTGATGCCATTATTTCATTGTGATCTATTGAAATTGCTTATTTTTAATGTAGTATTTACGAGTAATATAATTATGAGTATTTGAATAGCATAATGTGCCACAGAATACTTATTAATTAGTTATGCTCATGGGAATTATAAAAAAAAATCATATGATTAATATATCAAACTAATTGTTACATTATCCTAATTACATGTACTTTGAATTTTTCATTCAAAATGCTTCATCTCATTTTATGATTCTAACTTGTACAAGTTACAATTTGCTCAAAATTACTTTTCGTACAAGTACGTTTATGGAGTGAGCCATAAGTCTTAGGACAGCAACTTAATGTTTATCCTAGATGTGTGTATATTTTTTAATTCTGGTTGTTGCATATGATTCATTCAACTTTTATCTTTGTTTGTTGTTTGACAAACTTTGTTCTAAAACGTGCTTTTGAGTATCTAACGACGACATCATGAACCAGAAGCGAGCCATCATTTTGCTTCATATGGAAGGGAAGAGCTGTAGGGTCATTACAAAGGCCTTGAAAGGGGCTAATGTGTCCAAATCATGGATCTATCAAGCAGTGCAGGGAGACCGGGAGATTCGATGACAGGCTTAGAAGGTCCACGATGACTCTGAGGTTGATAGAGACAACGAGGTAGACGATAATCCCCAAAAAGTAGCGCTCTATCTGAAAAATGGCTTAATGAGGATGGTATGTCTCAAGAAACTATGCGTAGGGTGGTTAGAGAGGATCTGAGATAAAGTTGTATCGTCTACAAACGCGACAGCTTCTCAGCGAGACCACAATGGCAAAGAGGCTGACCCGTTCACTAACGCAAGGTTAACAATGAAACACACCTATCGTGTCATGGAAACATATGTCTAAATTCAAATAAAACTGGATTGTATTTACCTACTACAAAATAGCTGACTTCTAGTATAATGATGTCACGACAAAAAGCTCTATTTTAAGTACTAAGCATTACTAGACCATAACAAAAGAACTTGTAAAGTTGCATTTAGTCAACTCTAAGATTGCTTTTTTTTAGCTTTTTGACTTACACGTTCGTATGATAGATCAACTCTTTAAGATTGTCGTCCATAATCTCTAAATAATTATGTTAATTTTTTTCATAGATTTAAGTGAATTAATTAACTTTTTTCATCGAATATATTTATGTACACTTTGCAAATAAGGACATTAAAATGCATTGGTCCCAGGTATCTGCAAAAAAAAAAAAAAATCATCAAAACCATACCTATGTATAAAAATAACGACGATAATTATTAATTATTATTTGTGTTGAAAGGTGGACGAGAAATCTACCTTTGGAAAAAAAAAATCATTTTCAACTGTTTTCAACCATTTTATTATTATTTATACATATATGTAGGGGAGACAATTACAAAACTCCTCTCCCCCTCCCCTCAATAATCCCAATGGAGTATTCCTTAGACTCCCCAAACTTTAATACAACATTTCTAAATATGTCTTCTAATTAAAAAATAAAATAAAATAATGAATAATATTTTTTGACAATATTTTTTTAATGCTTAGGAAAAAATTGTCCTAAAGGGCATAAAAAGCACTCCATGCATGGATTACATTGTAAATTGTCTTTCTTGAGGGCTCAGTCTGCTGCCAGATGGCCTTCTAGGACAGCCCCGCGAGGTAGAGCGCTGCTATCTCAACCCTCTTCTGGTATTGTGTGCTCATGGTGGTGACTAGGACAATGTTTTTCTTAGCAATCGACAGGTAATTATAATTACTACTATATTGTCCATAGAAAAATAATAGAAAAATAACTTTTAACCTCTCAAAATTTGCATAATAGAGATGATTAAATAATAACAGTTGGCCGGTATATGTATATTGTATATACAACATCAAATTAAGATATCATAAGATTTATAATTATTATAGATCAGTGATCAGGATAATAAATTGGAGAAATTCACTCTAATAACCCTCTTCGTGATCTTATTCTGACCAATTAACATGTAATTATAAAGAATAACTGGTAGTAGTAGGGGGTAGTATCCCGGAGTTATTAGGCTTCGACGAAAATACAAACTTTGTTATAATAATATTGAATATATCTCACGAACAAATCCTCAGCGTTACTCTTTCTTTTTCATGGGCACACTCACACGTAATTCTTGGATGTTCTCGCCTATACAATGAAATAATAATAATAATAGCTTGAGAAAAAAAAATGATGTGTAAGGGAGTATTTAGTCTCTAGAGCGCTACCTGGATGAAGTTTAGCAACAATCGCTAGTAGTTAATCAACTCATATTTAAGATACACTAATAATGACTGTTTTTCATCCATACATAAATGATTTTTTACTCGCTAGACGGCTCTTAAGTTGAGTCAATGTTACTCCTGAAACACTTTTTATATTTTTTTCATATTTTTTTTTCCAAAGATGTTTCACTCAATTCAATAAAATTGAATCAACTCGCCGAATACTCAAATTGTATCTCATGGCAACATTATAAAAAGCCCTAATTTCATTTATGGAAGATACTTTTACAGGGTCTTGCTCATAAATTGGGACTGACTTTAACTGTATCCACATCAATAAAGAGAGCATGTATATATCGTTCTAATGTACTATTTGAGAGATTATGATATTATCTTTTGATTGAGTTCGTTTTGAATGTGATCAGACAATAAGTCACGATGGAGCAGCGAATAAGGTCAACAATTTTCGAACTCACTGACGCAGGGAACAAACCTCTTGCTATAATGAAGGTGACTGGCTATCTTAAGTCTACTGTTTACCGGGTCTACAAGGACTGGTATGATAAGTCCCCATTCCTCACATCTTCAACACCAAGTTTACGCATCCATTATGAACTTGGGCGTCCTGGAGAGCGACAGGTCAGTGATGCCCCCGTTATTCTATAACTCGAAGGAGCAGGTCAGGTCAGATAGATATTTTGTGGTTTTGAAGACTATTGTCATTCCCTGTAGAATCAAGGAGGCCAATGGAATCCAGTTCATGTTTCAGCAAGACTGTGCTCCTGCACACATGGCTAAGATACTCATGACCTTCTTAACAGCAATAAAATCCCTTTTTGATGCCACAAAACCTGGCCCCTACCTACCCTGCTATGAGCCCCCTTCTTGAGGGAAGTTAGAGAGACAGGTTTGTGCTACCAGCCACAGCAGCATCAAGGCCCTAAATAATCTTTATTACCAAGCACTGGGTGTTTATTGATACCGTGGAAGTTGTCAAGGTGTGCAAGGCCTTCAGGCGAAGAATCGAGAGAAGAGTTGCCAAAAATGGGGATGACATTAAATAACATTATTGTCAATAAAATAAAGAATAAATTGAATCATTACACTTTTTTTCTACTTTCATCCTCCTTTGATCTAAAAGCAGTTAAATTCAGTCCCAATTTATCTGCAAGACCCTGTAGATTGAATGAAGCAAACAAATGATATTAATATAAATAACCTATCGCCAAACTTTGTTTTATTTATATATGTAGATACAAAAATTCTGAGCGAGCCCTCTTTTCCTGCACGTAACAAAATTCCTGTTAGTTCATATGAATTACCTTAATCAATATTTTTGAAGGGAAAAGTATCTAAATACCGACAATTTCTTTGTATTGGATAGAAAATATTGGTATCGTTCCAATACTACATAGTTGCAATTGTCTCCTGTCCCCCCTACGTATATGAATATTTTGCACATAGCAGGGATCTTTTATTCCCTTGCTAATGCACAAAATAGGTATGTAAGCCCATGCTGTCATTATTTCCATTAACAACTCAACAAGAATCCTCATAATCAGTTTTGACACGTTCTCTCTCTGACAATTCAATTTATCAACAAATATATAAATAATATTATTAAAAACTCAATAAGGCTATAGATCCCATCTTTAAGCATATATATACATATATGCTTAAATGTGCCCAACACAACACCGTTTTACCTTCTTCATCCAAAATATAGTTTGTACTCTAGACTGTCCCGTTTTTGGGGGGGATATTTTTTCCCACAGCGCAAGAATTAATTTATGCTGGGAACAATAAAAAAATGACAATTCCAAAGTTTGGGCCCTTCACGTCATTATAAATGTGAAAAATGGGTTTTTTATGGTCAAAATAACCCATTTTTAGGGCTTTTATCAGGGATGCCCATAAAGGTTGGCCTGGACGGTCTATACCCCCCCAAAATTAAGGAATTTTTAATTTTTACTAGAAAATGTAATATTTAAAACTTTTTTCAAAAAAAAATAATAATTTAAATTTAATTTAATTTTTAAATTTTTTCCAAAAAAATTAGTTTTCTGTAAAGAGCTATGAATTTTTGAAAGTTTTTCCCAAAAATAAAATTACTTTTTTTTTTTTTTCTAAAAAGCTTATTTGAAATATTATCTTTTATTTTTTTTTCCAAAAATTAAATTATGTTTGAACATATGTGGACTTTTTGAAGTATTTTCTCAAAAAAAATAATATTTTGAGAACAGCTATGTACGTTTGATATTTGAAACTGGTTCACTCTCGGTCTATTACAGCTCAGTCCTTCATATCAGTGTTAAAGTTCGGTCCTCTATGAAGTCACCCAACGTTATTTCTTCTTTTTTTAATCAGATCTAGCACTGAAAGTCCAAAGTACCGGACATGACCGAATAAATAAGGACTGAGAAAACACTACCAAAATATTTTGACCAAAATCCCTTTAGAAATGTATCACGCTAAAATTGGCCTGAGAATCTTTAAAATTCGCCAAATTCAGTGTTTTGATTGTCCCAATAGAGGAGGCCCTTGTCGATGGAAAAAAATATTAATCCAAAAACCTAACAGTATGTAGTACAGCCTATCTTTAGAAACAGTTTATTTGAAATGACTAATTTCCAGCCAAAAATCTCATTACCACTTCGAAAATGGTATGAAAAGCCTCAAACTTGGCCATAATCACTTTTTTATTCTCTCCGGCAGAAAAAGTATTTGTGCAGGCTGGAAAAGCATTGAATTTAAAACAGGACAGTCTAGTGTACTCATACCACATTTGCACAATAATAATCCATTACCTCCGTCATTTATGTCAGTCTTAATTAGATTTATCAGCGAGTGTTTTTCTGAGTATGTGTATATTGTATGCATACGCAAAATAATGTATGTTTAGCCACCATTTGACAACCTTATATTAATCTAAATCATTGATAGAGAATAGTGTTGTGTCGCCCTGAGACAAGTTGTTCAGGAAGGCCATATTAGGACATTTTAAACGATGAAAGAAATATTATTTAATATAAAACATACTTAATTCGATAAATATTACTAAAGAAATCCTTAAAAAAGGCCTCTCGAAATACTAAAAGTAGTTTTTCAACCCCAATTAGGCTTTTGTTAAAAAAAGGGTTATCAAGAAATATCTTTCCTTTAAAAAAACCGTTTAAAAACATTTGGTGTAATATACAATTGCTTGCCAAAAATATATTCCCTTGCACATGAACGAATAATCTTTTATTTTGGGTTAATCCCAGTTCTATTTTGCTCATTAACAGTAGATGGGCTCGAGGGATGTTAATAGAAATACAAAGTTATCCCATAACGCTTTTCCAAATCATGTTTGACTTCCACCACCCTTTTTAATAGTAAGGTCAAAGAGTTAAATTCAAGGGGCTGTTCTCTCCTTAACCCTACAATATCATACGTATCAAGTACCCCCCCCCCCCTGCAGATAAAATGAATTAGCCAGTATGCCCAGTAGTGTCTATTTATTAATTTATATTCCATTGAATAATTTCAGTGTGTACTCTGTGAATTTATTTTTTTGCTTTATAAGCAGTAATGAGAGAATGTTTTTTTTTAGTAAATGTGGTATAATCGAGCTATTCGTTACAAAACCGTTGTATATGTCTACATAATCTGTCTCCTCAAATATGAAATCACTTCACTTCAAATATTGATTGATAGAAACTCACTAACTAGCGGCATCCGGAAAATCAAACCATCATTTAAAGAGGTTTTGTGATAAAAACGAGTAAGTGGCTTAATAATAAAATATGAGGTCGATTTTTTTTTTAAATTTGAAAATTCTAAACACTAGGGTTACCTACTCTCTAAAAAAATAAGGGCACCTCATTTGTTGGGCTGGCCGAACCAGAAAAATGATTTTTGCATCCTTTTTGTTGGAGGAATGCGAGTTGAATGGGTGTTTGAAGCTGAACCCCTGTGTAGAGCAGTGTTGGCGTCTAAGTCACTGTCAGGCATGCTTCTTTGTTTTTTTCTACTATCTTCTGCGCGCGCAACAATACCTCATTGGCCAATGGAATGAGGGATTCTGTGTTCTCCTACTGGTGTCTGAATATTCTGTCAGCTCATTGGTTCCAGAGAAGGATATGGCATGGGAACACGTTTACCGTAAAATTTCATATAAAGCGCATTGCTATTCATTTTCCAGTGGCATTTTAATAACTATTTTTTTACACTCAAAGTATTACGGACAAAGTACGTCCTGTTTCTACTCAATAAGGGACGATTGACAACCCTACTCAGCACCATTTGAGTAGTTGATTTGACAAATCATTGTTTGAGTCGGCACAACACTAATAGAGAATGCACAAAAAATAAAGACCGGGACTCCAGTATCAACATAAGTAATGGTCGTTGAGAGGAGAAGAAATTATCACTAGCATCATCGAAAGAATAAATCATATGCCTTATATAGTCATAATTGAAATGGGCATATGAATATTAGCTACGTATGGCATTGATTATAATGATGAAAGGTATGCATCTATGTATGTATAGGTGAGTAAGATTTTCCAATAGATAACAATATTCAGGGGCCTATGCATGATTATTATTTATTATTTTTTTTTTGTGGGGGGGAGGGGTTTGGCTTAAAAATTTCAAAAATCCAGAGCTGTTCCCAAAAAACAATCAAAACTTTAATTTTAAATATTAATTTTTTCGGGGTAAAATTTCAAAAATCCATTGATTTTCACAAAAAATTAAATTAAAATTAAAAAAAAATTGAAACGTTAAGTTTTTTGTAAAAATTTCAGATGAAGGGGATTGAGCATTAAGAAATTTTTCCTTTGTACTACGAGAACACTTCTTATCTACTAGGTGCGATGAGGGTATCATAAATTACTCTATAAGTAACTACACAAGTCCTCTATCAAGTTATAAGGGCAATCAAGTAAAGGGGAGGAAAAATAGCAAATGTAATCTGTCCAATAAAGTTGACATGTTACTTATTGGAATTAGCCAATCCAATTAATGTTCTAAATTACGTCATAAGTAAATAATATGCCGAATTTAAACTTTTGCCTACTCATTTGAATTATTATATTCATCTACCTATAGTGGATATTTATGAAAGGTGGAAGTTATGATAATAGAGTAAATAACTCGTTGGATACGACGGATTTCTTTTATAGTGGGTCCCTTGAGATGAGTCTTAAGTGTATCCCATTGTACATATATTTAAAAATGGAGATACCAATTATAATGATAACAACAATTGATAACACACACAAAAAAAATTTAAAACTGCCGTAACTAATTGTAATAGTTCTTCATGTTTTGATTACGAAACCATAATTAACCTTTTTGTATCAAATCAGATTTTTGTGAATTTTCTATTCAAATTTTGAAAGGAGTACTTTTATCCATTGTTATGGGTTTGAGACATTTTTGAAGCGAGAAAAAAAAAATCAATATTCCTTACGAAAATAAAAAAACTGCAAATTGTATGTGTATATATTCCATATGAAGACATTCCATCCTTAGAAAATTCCGTTATGAGGTAAAAAACTACTTTTTGTTAAGGGTTTCGTGTGAAATCAAATTTTGATTTGTTTTTAAGCCAAATTACTTTATTTTGCTTAAATATTTGTCAGGGGTGGGTCATTTGACTCAAGACTCGCAATTCGACTTAATTTCACGATTAAAGAATCTAAACTTGACTTGGATTCGATTGCTAAAACTCGCGACATGACTTGGACTCGCAGGCTATTTTATACTTCACCATGGATTACACAGGGGAACATTTTTTTTTTTTTTTTTGGGGGGGTGGGGGATTTTGTACAAATGAATTCAAAACAAAAAAGAAATTTATCTTTGAGTGCAGAATACGAAACTGAGATCAGTTTTTCTCTAAGTCATCTGAATTCTGAAATATCTATAATATCTATTAATTGGGACTATTATCGTCCAGAGTTATTTTTTATCCTTAAACATTCTCCAAATTAAAATTAAACGGGGAAAAAAATCCTTGATGATGCATATTTTTCAACTATTTTTTAAAAAAATTATACATTGAATATTTTTCTATAATACATAAGTATCATTTATAATATTTCTCATCACAATGTATTATGAAAAAGTTATAAGAGTCTAAAGAAAAGTGTCGTTGTTTATCATTTTTGAGCCTACAAATTGGAATTTATCGAGTTTAGAACAAGATACAGACTGAATAAAAACACTTTGTAATCATAAAAACATTTTTACATAAGTTTTATTTACGCTACTTTTAAATTGGAGATTGCTTTAAGGATAAAAAATGATTCTGAACGGTAATATTCCCGAATAACTATAAACCCAGATATTTCAGGATTTAGATGACTGAAAGAAAAACTGCGATCAGTTTTCGATTGTTTGATAAAAAAGTTGTTTGCTCTCTTCATTTACAGCATGAAGATTTTGAAACAGAAACTAAATGGACAAATGAAGAACTAAAAAGACGTATATTAAAAAAAGTGTGATACCATCTTTAGGATTAAAACCAGAAGTGACAATTAAACAAAGGACTAGTATATTGTCAATGGCTGAGGTGAGGCGTAAACGGAAAAGTGATGAAATAGATTTAAGAGCCTAAAAGTTTTTGAGAGAAGATGATATTTCAAATTTGTCGGAGCTCAAACAAAAATTAGATATCAATTGTGTAACCTACTAAAATAAAGAGTAGATTGGTTCGAAGACGAGGTTCAAACTCTGTTCGTAACAAAATCCGCCAAGATTAATGAAATGATAACTCTGTTTTTGAGAAGATAATTAATTATTATTTTGATTTATTGAGTATATTATTTATTAAATTAATGATTGATAACTAGTGTTAATTCATTTTAGATTGTCCAGTTATTGGATTTAGTGTAATAATTCAAAGAGACTTGAAATTTGTAGAATACTACCAATCAGATTTCAATCAATGAAATAATTCATTGTGGTTGCAGAGCAAATAAATACATGTAGGGAAATTTTAAATATACCTATTTTTTTTGAAGACTAAGTTTGAGGGTGTTATCAAAGAAGATGCTATTATTAGAATAAACAGCTTCAGTCAACTCATTTTTGATCTATCTCAATTAATTTAAGATGGAAAAATATAATTTCTTTCCGAAAATTACATGGTAGGATTTTCAAATAAAAATAATAATTATAAAATTGAACAAGAAGTTAATTGTTTATTCTAACATGTTATTTAATAGGGTAGTTACACTACATCGATTGATCAATGTAATCATCAGTTATTCCAATTAAAGATTCATAGAAGTCATATCTAAATATAATGTTAAAAATCAGGAAGTAAAAGTTCAATTTGCAGTCACAATAAATTATCAAAATCAATTTGAAATGAAAGGAATATCAACCCAACTTCATCATATGCCGTGTCTTCTGTTTGAGTGGTGGCGCGATAATAACGGGTTGTTGCATTAAAATACGCAAAATATGGACTAATTCATGATTAAAATGTTGAATAATCCACATTTAGGTTCTTAATCCATAATATAAGTTTAAAATTCCTGAGATTAAAGGTACATATTCAAGCAGATATCCTGTCTATATATATATATATAAGGAAGGGTGAGGCATCCTTGATAATAAATTCTTCAAAAATGAACCACAAAATATACTCATCCTAGAAATCAAATCAGAAACACTATTTTCAACACTTTTAATCAATTAGAAAAGGGAGATCAAAACCAAATACAAGAGGTGGGAAATGAATTACTTAATGTGGTGTCATCTATAGATGAAAACAGGTTCATCAGAAGACGTTTCTTCCCCAATACAAGATAAATATGAGGAACTACGAAGAAACTGACAATCTCATAACTATGTTATGGATATTCCCTCAAAAAATGTCTTCCTTCCTTCGACATGGTTAAATAAGAAGTCCTTCCTCCTTATTCCTTCTTAAAATCTATCTGCAATTACAAGTTATACATATTTGAGAGGAATATAAGGAAATCTTGTATAAAGAATTAGCTCCTTCTTCGACAAAATTGAGTCAAACTTTATAATTGCTTTTGGAATACTCTTTCAAGTTTCACCAGACGATCCACAATTCTATGATTGATTACTTAGATTGCAAACAGGGGGTGTCAATTAACGATGGAATAGTCCCTATCTCTACGTAAATGATGAATCACATTTAGCTAGAATTTATTCTTCTCTTCTACAATTGTTATTAAGTAGAATAGTTATTTATTTTAAAGTCTCAAACGTCGAGGTTGCGTGGCTTGTGTCTATCCAGATGATAAGTTATCTATGAATTAACTTAAAAAAGCCTTAAGACTATGGATGGCATATTCCATTACTTTAAAACCTATTCTCCACATGTTTTTCAGATTTTTACCTTGCCCCCAGAGAATAAATGTGGTTTTCCATATTTGCTTGCTTTGATAAATTAGTCATGAACTCTATTGTTCATCAAACAAAGCAAATAGATTTAATCCCACTAATTTGCTACTTAGTTAATCTCACAATCACAAGAAACGGTGGTTGTTCACAGTTTGAGTAATCCGTTGAACAAACAGAGGTCATAATCGTGGAGTCGAAACGGGCTCAAAAGAAATTTGAAGACTCGACGGAAACATTCAAGGACTTGAACTTATGAACAAAGACCTCACATTATACATAATCATGTAATGTAAGGAATTTTCCCACCTTTGATAACACTATCCAACAAAATCTGTTTTTTTTTTTTGTCACAAGAACTTAGTAATTTGATTCCTTGTTTCCAAATATGGCCTTATCTTTGTCTATTAGCCCAATGGTCTTCAACAAAAGACCATAAAGTTTATGTTATTTTAAGATTCAAAGCTTTTTTATGCACTTGGTGTTGAATATAGGCATAAATAATGTATATATATTTCAAAGCTTAATGTTGAAAGATTCCAAAACCATTTTTTAATAACTGTATCATGTTTATAACTCGATATATCCTCGATTTTATACATTCAGAAAGTTTAAAATATATCATTGGCTAGCTGAAAGTATTTACTTTCATTTCAAAAAAGAAGAAGCTTCCCAGAAAGACTATATCATTCTCAATTTGAGATATGGCCGCCCCAATGTTCCAAGAATAAAACTCATACTTGAATTGATCTTATACAAAAGTCCATTTATTTGTTTGTCATAGCATGGAAGAAAATAAAAGATATTTTAATGGTAATTGATCGTTTATTTACAAAAATAATATTTGGTTCCGAATTTGTAGAACTCGTTCGACTGCAAAATTTATTTTCGTCTATATCTATTGCGGTCATAGTATGAGGTTTAATGGATTTTTGGTAAAAAGTCCAAACACTATTATTTTTAAAATAAATAAGAACATAATAAAATTGTTCAATACAATTTAGTTATATATGTATTTATACATAAATATATATATATAACTAGGTAATACAGTTATGGATTAAAAGTGGCTTTAAAACACTTAACCTCACGTATTGTACATATTTCTATGTTTGGAAAATGTCATAATCAATTGTTTTACCCTATTAAAATGACGTTTATTGAATGAAATATTACATCATTGGACTTTTAGCTTTTGACTTATAGGTATACGTAGGTATGTAGACTATTTACCAGATAGTTAAATAAATTTGTGCACACAGGTTATTCTCCCCCCTAAAAGGTGGAGCTTTGAACTTTACATATATGGAGTGCAAACTTTAAATCATAGTCATATGAAATAGTTAATTGATTCATCAAAGTTATGACGTTCCATGCGGTCTCGTCTAAATCTTGAGGATACATCTTTTTCTGACGCAAAAGGTGTTCACGGATAATGACTTTGTTAAATAATGGTATCATAGATATCCACCAGTGAAGTCATCATTAGAGAAGTGAAAATGTACACATTTTTGTTTGCTTTGCTAAAGCATATCTAGCTAGCTGCCTCACTTCTGGGTGTCCAAAAAACTTTCACTCTCTGTGTAAAATTGTCATTGCTTCTGCAGCAACATCCACAGTCTTTTCCTAAATAATTCCTTGTTACAAGGATAGAGAATGGAACTACACTGCAGATATAATGATAAGTTTTTCCACCAATGGTCATGTAAGTTCTACTCCAACCTTAAATGTTTTGTTAAATACCTGATTATGAGGACAAGAACATCGAAGATATAGTTGTTGCTTGTTTGTCTTTTTTAAAGTTTATTATTTTTGTATTTTATGTACCGATAATTTGTAGTGGTCGACTTTAATATATTTTTATATAGGCTGTAAAAACATAAATGGTTAATATTTGAGCTTTGATCTACGGGGTTAATTTTAAACAATAACGTTTATTTATGATTAATTTTATTGCAATCCTTCTAGATGTATTTTATAATTATTTTAATATTTATTTTGTTGTATCGATTATATTGATAATTTCAATAAAAAAAAAAAAATATCATTAGAGATGGGAAAGGTGCACATTTTTGAGCGTGAGGATACAATTGTATAGTGTGGCAGGTAAAATCATGGGCTTGATTTTAAATCAATATAGATTACTGTAGGGTGAATATTTTAAAATACTAGGTTGCGTTATTAAAATTAAGGACTATTCCAATTAGTAAATAATAAAAAAAACTTTCAAAAATCGACAGTTGTAAGCATGGAGACGAAAAGTCAAAGGCTTTTTGATTTGCTCTTCACCCAAGTGAGTGTCGATTGATATTGTTTACAAAGTTACGAGCATGGTGGCTTCAGGTCAGAGGCTTGAGAGGTCACCTGGTAGAGGTAGAAGCCCGAAAATTGGGATCATGGAGGACGTGGACAACGCTATCACAAGAAATCCGGCCAAGTCGTTGAAGCAGCATGCTCTTAATGTTAGTGATTGGACTGTGAGGGGATATAAGAAGATTTTGAGAAGACCTCTTATGTACGACAACGTGGGCAATTGTTTTCAAGAGCACCCAAGGCCAACCGTGCCAAAAGAGGATACAATTTTTTTACTTGATTTAAGTATAAACCTCGTTTTGCAACCCTACTCCCCAGACTGCCCCCCCTCGGCTTCGCCATTTAGGGGCTAGTCTAGAGAAAAAAAAAGAGAAAAAAGTATGTACTACCCTTCACCGAAACAATGGTTTAGGTTATTTGTTCGTTATCAAAAAGTCCAAGATTTACCTCGCACATTATATATTTTGCTTGTTCAAGTATAGAAGAAGAGTTTTTTTTTTACGAATGCGCTCCCCTTCGTTCGTAATCATCAATATATCTCAACCATCAATGATTCTATATTTACAATAATAACAAATACTTAAACTATACTTAAATTAAGAAGTATGACAAACTATTCTCGTGCTATGAATCATAATCTAAATTTTACCAAACTATATAACTCAATTCAAGCTTTTTTTACTTTTATTTGTATATTAACAAAGCGACAGGGAATGGCAACCTCTTGCGGCAAAATATGAAAGCTTGAAAACCGTTTGGAACAATCAATCTAAATCGGATAATCCAAACTATATTAATTTTATTGTCAAAATAAAGTGAAAAAACGATCAGAACTTTTTACCTGCTCTATTATTGTTAATTCATATGGATTCAAGTTGCAAACTTTAAGCTGAACAGGCTATTAATTCCGATTACTTTAAGGAAGATCCTCTACAACATAACATATATCCAAGTTTTGAAGGGACACCTCTATTGTCAATTCAATTCTACTCTAAGCATATGATAATCATATTACAAATAATATTTAATTGAGTCGTTAATTAAATCATATTCACCTATGCAGATAACATATCAAGGACTAAGCTAAGGAGGAATCCTTTATATTGAAGAAACCCAAGAGATTCTCTTC
This sequence comes from Lepeophtheirus salmonis, assembly GCF_016086655.4. NCBI lineage: Eukaryota > Metazoa > Arthropoda > Copepoda > Siphonostomatoida > Caligidae > Lepeophtheirus > Lepeophtheirus salmonis. The sequence goes on along the minus strand of NC_052132.2, from coordinate 35,592,824 downwards.
TCCAATCCTGTTGTTGAAACCCAATGGCTATCATCACAGATTGTAATTATTGAAATCCCTCATTTTATATCTTTTATTTATTAATGAGCATCATACAAACTTTTTAAAATTGATTCGAAATTAAACATTTTATATTATGATTTGGTACGTTTTTTTTACGTAGGATAAACGCGTCTTTCAGGTATGTTACCAACTCCATCTTTAATCAGAAACTACTACATATTTACTCAGTTGATATGTTGGTAAATTTTGGCCACAAGGAAACACTAGGACTTACTTTTCGAAACACATGCAAAGTAGGTAATCTTAGAGGCATGCTCCCATCCGTGAACCCACCTTAACTTCTTAAGAAAAATCTCTAAAACCAAACTTGGGCCTATAATTAAGTTATCGATTAGAAAAAGACTTATATTCAGCGTTACAAAACTCAAAAAATCATTTAATGTTTAGTGATAAAAATCAAACCAATTTGATAAAAATATGAAGTCGCTTTTAGTTTTTTTCGGTTTGGAAGATTGACCCATCTTTTGAGTCGCGTCGAACCAAGTCTATAATGGTTAAAGTCGACACAACACTAGTTTTAATTAATGACTTATTTTATTTATATTTCCACACATGATGAAAATGGAGGTGTAAGGGTTATTACTTATAAGTACAGAATATATGTATGTATAATTTATAAAACATTTATGGCTTAAACAAATAAATTATCATTGAACGTGTACTCATAATAAATTCAACTCTGTTTTTGAAGATATTTATTAATGTAGTTTTAATAAAGAGGATGGTAGGTAGATAATTATTCCAAAAGCTTAGAGATCTCCTAAATCAAAAACTTATACAAGGTTTCTAATGGTGTTTTAGATCTAAATCTATAAGCTATCAACACATGAAGTACAATTTTTATGGCTCTCAACGCTTGGACAGGTATTCCTGTTTTATTATACTGTAATGGTATATAGACTCATGATGTGGTCCAATTGTTGAAGGTCTTGGTCTGGACTCCACGAAGTCTCGGTCTTATCCTGTTCCTAGTCTTTAAACAAAGATCAAAGCAACTAAATTAAAACAATGAGTAGACAAAAGGTCGAAAGACAAAACTTCAAGACGGTATTATATCACTAACATAAAAAATTACATAGTACTTTATAACCAGCTGTCAATTTTCAGCTTCAGCCCATCCTATCGATTTTCTGCACATTTAGAATTAGCTCTTCCTATGCAGCTGCGAACAATTATCAAAAAAGCATTTGTGAAATAGAATCAGTGTGTCTTTCATGGGTGCCCACACCGTTTGGCCTTTCAGGCCAAAACATTGTAAGGGTGCTCTTTTGGACCTGGTCAGGCTAGAACTGGGGGTATGATTGGGGGAGGGGGAGTCATATAAAGGTGGCTTATTCTATACCCTAATCACAAAAATTGTTTTTTTTTGGAGCTCAATGAGACTTCATACAGGTTGAGTTATAAATAAAAAAGTGACTGACGTCTCAAAAAATAGCTATACCCAGAAGAACGTCTTTTAAATTTATTGAAAATCAAAAAAGTTAGAAGCAAAAATAAAAACAGTGGAAATTCCACTTTTGCTTTTGGTAAAGTGTAAAAAAATGGATCTCCTTTTGAAATATTGAATTCGTAGATAACATAAGTAGGTAATAATTTGTCTTGTAATTCGTTTGCATATAAATTTTTACACATAAAAATTCCTGTTTAACTGAAATTACCTGTCATTTTCTGAATAATTTTTTCAATTTTTTTCCACCTTTTTTTCCCCCGTCAATTTTCGATTTTTATGAAGAAAAACCACAAAACGATGTATATTGTATACAAAATTATGAACACTAATATTACCTTGAATTATTTTCAATTTCCAGAACATTTTATTTCAAAAATATTTTAATATTTGCAAAACTGAACCAGTTATCGAAGGTTATTTTTTTGATGACATTATTCTCCTTAAATTTTTTTTTACTAGTACAAAAAAATATTGGTAGGTTTGTGTTCTTTTTTACAATTCTAATAAATTCTTTTAATTACTTTTTTTTCATAAAATTATTTACATTTTTTTTTTGAAAATTTCAATTTAGGAATTTTTTGACTTCTTATCTAGAATTTTTTTTTAATGCATATATGTTGGTATGTTATTTGAAGTTTATAACACTCTTTTAAAAATTCATAATATATAATATCCAGACACCATAATACATTACTCATCCGCAACGAAGGGGTCTAAACATTAAAAATAAATTACATTAACCATTGTCAATATGATTTCCCACTCCCTCTTTGGCCAGAGCAAGACCGTGTAAACAATCGTTAGTAGTTCCATAGTTGAGAGAAATTGGCTAAGTACCAACTGATTCTACGCATTGTCGTAATCATCGGATGAAGTCATAAAAAATAGGACTAATCTTTAGAGCAAGTTATCTTAAAACTTTTTCAGTTAGAGATCCCTCATGGAACCAAAAAAAAGAATCCTCTTTACAACTCCAGCAAAATTGAAAGGCTCTATTATGTATGTTATCATAGTCGTACATTAATCTCTTCATGGACTCCCGGAGATAATGCCAAGCATTCTTGTTTGAGAATTTTAGAATTTCCAATCATATTTTGACATCCCCCATTTTGTTGGTTTGATGTTTTGTCTCTTCGACATTTTGTTCTAAATACAACCAATTAAAGACTTTTTCTAAAAAAGACAAAATTGTTTTTTGTATCTTGGTATCAATCTTTTGTTCGTAGGTTTAAATTTCTATTTAAGGGAATTTTCCATCTGTAGCAATCCGAAATTACAATATAAAGTAGTATCAAAAAACTTATTTTTCATTTAGCTACATTTCCATCTTTTTTACAATTTGCGTACTGATTTTTCAAACAAACTTACGCCCAATTTTTATTCGTAAATGAATATCCCTTTTTTTTTTTTTTTTTTTTTTTTGATGATTTTTTTTTAATTGTGTCGGTTTTATTTCGATAACTTCCCATTGAAGTTGATCAAGTTTGAATAAGATTTCATCAGAGGTGGGGAAAAAGTCTTTATACTCCAAGTTGATTCTTAAAACTTCTTTTGAGCTCATTTTAATTCATTAATTATAATATAGGGCTCATAGTATTAAGACTGTCCTACGGGCTTAATATAAAATAGCTTTCAAGTACAAATAGAGTTAAAAATCTTAGCTATCGATTCCAAGTCAAGTCTCAAGTCTTTGACTGAGAAATCAAGTCGAGTCGCAAGTTTCGGGTCCTGATCCCACCTCCACATAACCCAATAGGAAATTATTATGTCGATAGCTTTTAAAAATAGCCAAATCTGGCCACAATGTCAGTGAGTAAAACTCACATCTGTCACTTAATATATTTTGTATTTTATGGATTGAAAAACAAAATAAAAATATCCATATTTTAGTTACGACTTTATTAAGAAGGTAAATACAAAGATGATTTATTTGCACTACTAATGCTAACGCAATGCACTTATTTCAACAACAATACGACTGTCAACAATTGTAAGTGTACACCTCCCATTACTTAAATAAAGTTAATTTAATAGAGACGAATGCTGTGCAAAAGGTAGGTTAGTTATATAATTTATCAATAAAAAAAATGATTTTTTTGAGTAAATTGGTACAAAAAACTTATAGTGAGTTGACAAAACAGAGGGGTACCCTTCAATATTGTAGCTTCCTATGCAAAACGGATAATACATTACCCTCAATCCTAATTTGGTTATGATTAAGGGTGATAATTGAGGCCAGGACCGGTATAAGGGGAGGAGGAGGACTGGAACAAAGATAAATGCGGGAACTCTTTGTCTTCCTTCCTTTTAAAAATTCTATATTAAAAAAAAAAAAATCCTTGCTTTTAATGAATTTTTCATTAAGGATCTTTTTCTTTGATACACAATTAAATTATTTTTCAGTCGAACGCAAGGTCTAATAGATGTGCGAGCCCACTCCTAATAGATTTGTTATAGTAGCCTAGCACTAACCCTTATAAAAATCTTAGAAATTGGCTAAAAATTAGTTAATATTAACACTAAATTGTGAAAAAAAAGAAGTTCAATTTATTTGAAGGTTCTGTTCAATCGTCTTTAACTAAGCATTTTTACTGTCGTCATATATTGCAATATAAATCGAAGTGACGTTATATATGGAGCCTATTTATTCAATATATTCACAAATTTCCAAATAATATTTTTAAATAAACTTCATTAAATGGATTTAAAAACAAAAAAAAATCCAAACACCTTGATGAATACCACTTGAAATTGATATATTTATTTATAGCTAATTTTGTTTAGGATTGATTAGGGAAGACAAAAGTAGGATAATAAGAGAAAAATAGCTGATCTTTGCAAATGTAATAGTTAATTTATAGTCTAAACTACGTCAATAAGAATGTATATTGGTGTAATAACATATTTTGATACCGGGTGCGATGTTGAAATATGAACAATCAATATTTTTAAAGTTTTCCATAGCCACTAAACATGTACAACAAATATTTGAAGACTACCTGTAAAGCTATATAATCCCTTCTAATCTTTGACCTAGCCCACTCTGGCGTCTACAATAGCATCAACACGTCTTTTGAAGGCTTGACAAGTCTTTCTTATATATTTTTGGGACATATCGGTTCGTTTACAGTAGCCTTCATGGTCATAATGTTTTCGTAACTAAGAGTACAGAGCCTGGACTCTGCACGCGACCAGAAGGAATAGTCAAAAGGGTTGGTCTCAGGTGAATACGGGCCAAATTTATTTTTGTCCCGAATGGATGTTATTGCAGGAAGTTAGCTTGAATCCTCACAAGAAAGTGAGCCACTAGATTTTATTTCCTGTATCAAGTTAAGTCTGGTGCCACCATCATAACTTAAAAAAAGATAACAAAAAAATTTCTAGACAGTGTTATGAAATATTTAAAGTGGCTAACTTGATTTATGTCCGTCTTTAAAAAATGTTGCAGAACCTCTCAATATGATAATAACTTAGTGATCAGATTTCAGCATCATACTCGATACATATTTAAATCTGATAATATATAATAAAACTAGACACTCCAGATATACATTTTTGATAGACATTAAAGGTTAGGGTACTTTTTTTTTTGTCGATACAGTTTTTTCCCCCACAGAGGATTTCCAAGAAAAAGAGCCCGGCAACTCGTATTGTACATAGCTAGAATCATAAAAGATTTTAGTAATTACATTTTAAGACCTATACACTTCTTTTTAAAGCTAGATATTTCAAAGCTCAGATAAAAGACACTTAACCAAGTAATTTTTTTTTTTGTATAAATTAAGTTTTTCCACAAATGTCAAAAGTAAAGATTAAATGACAACAAAAATACGGCAGTACTCTTTCAAAATTTTCCTTATAATCTGAATGAAAAAAGGAGTTTTATTCTCATTTTTCACCAATCAAAGTTTTGTTAAAAATTGAGATACATAACTCAGGGTAACTTTAAACGGAGGTTTTGGTCCCTACTGAGTGACCATTCTACTATTAAACTATTTTGTCTCTGTAAGTATGTGTAACCACTTTAAATGACTTTAGTCATTAAAATACATTAAATACTCTTTGCATTGTACATAAATATATATTTTCAAATCAAGGCTGGAACAGTTATTTAAGAGAACTAACTTCATTGTCAATATCAATACAACTCTCGAAAAATATATATACACAGTACATTGTATACCCGTTGCAGAAATAAACTTGTTTTTATTGCCATAAATGAACATTCGCAAAATAAACACTTTTTTTTTTTCCTTCATAGAATGAGAAGCTGAGAATTAAAATATGTATATATATATCGGAGTATTTAAAATGAATAGAAGTTCGGGTTATTTTATTTTTTGAGGGGGTACTTGATATTTGACAGTGCGATTTGATACTAATATCAGACTGATACTTCATTATGTCGATGATGATTTGAGTAACCAAAATAATAATAACTGGCGTCCATTTCTGTAAATTATCTTTTTTGTATACATATAATAATATATTGTGCGTCTTTGTAGATTTGGTATACAACCAATATGGTTTTGACAAACCTTAAAAAACAACTCTTATTTAGAATATATATATATATATTAGGGCGGTTTGTTTCACAACTTTTTTCAAATTTCGATTAAGGTTGTTGCTGCAGAAAAACTAAGGACCTATGCAAATTTGGCTTGCTCTACAATGTAATGTTGTTTTGGTATACCTGTACCTACACACTGAAAACTGTACTATGGTAATACATGTTTAGAGTTTGTAAGGGAAAAAAGGGGACAAAGGGAAGGCGGGAGCGAGCCATATGGTACACCTGATTAAGACCCTTGTTAATATCAGCTGCTTGTTTAAGGATTATTTTTTTGAGGGGGGAGCGGGTATAAAATGAATTACTACTACAAGGAAAAGAACCCTTTATATTTATAATATCAGCTGTCCAGGGAAAATGTTGTAATTATATTGAAATTTATTTGTTTAAAATTGTATTTTTAAAACAATTTTTTACCAAAGATAGCCTAGAATCCTTACTATCTTAGAGGGAGAAGTAGGTACGTAATAAAAATGGGATCTTTGTAAAGAAAAAAACAAAGATTAGAAAAGGAAAAACGGTTGTTACGTATGCTTTTTTTTTGTTCATTCTTTAATAGATCATTGTGGTGTTGTTGTTTCCCTTTAAAAGAAAAATCCATGCAACTCTTTGCCGTAAATTGATTTAAAAATGCATAATAAAGTGAATATAAATTAATTTAAATATTCAGTAATACCATATGTTCCACTCCCGACTTTTCCTCCCACAAATTCCATCTCTACCTATTAAATAATGAATAAAAAAGAAGAAAAATCCCACTCAACAATCCTTTTTCCTTTTCAAATTTTGAAAAGTAGTTTTTTATTTACAAACATATCAACTCTATACATATTAGAAACATGTACTTAAATGTAGTTCCACAATGTTAAACAAAAAATGGTATAGTGATGACGTAACCCTTTCCCTTACAAAATTGACTTTGAAAAAAAAAAAAAAAGTAAGACCAAGTATTTTATTTTACCACAAACAAAAATACTGCAAAACGGTCTTGATGTGCATGTTAATTGTCCGTAACGACATTATTGTGTTATATATTTTTTGTACAAACATATTGCTATCGTCACAACATTGCAACAATGTCTTGTTGCAATGTTGCACATCTGAGTTAAAGTTTGAAAAAAAGAAAAAGTTATTTATTTAGTCAATAAATATTGAAATAAATTTTTTATTTGCAATAAATAATTGTGAAAGACATTTTTCCACACCATAAAAATAATTGTGAATCTATCAAAGAGAGAATAATTTAAGGACATTCGATGAGTTGCATATTATAGGTGTAATACAAAAGATACATTATTTATCTAATAGACGTCTTTAGTAATGTATATTTCGTGTTGTATATAAGTGCAATCGGTTTACTCTGGATGGTGTTAGAAAGATAAGATTTTGTACTAAAAAAAATTTTTCAGATAGTTTTTGAATGTTTATCGCAGTATTGTTTGAAGATCAATTATAGAAAATATGGATTAAATAATGGAAATCATTGAGTATTTACTGTTTTGATTGCCAAGAGGATAAAAATACATGGATTTTTTTTTAATATATCAATTAGAAATAATGGATTTATTTTTACTACGTTCATTACATAGTCTGCATCTTTTTTTTATTTACATTTTGAGAAAGGAAATATTAGAATCGTAGATGTTCCAAATTTCCTTACCTTATGCAAATGTTATTTTTATACCCCATACCAACTTTTCCAACCCGGCCGTAACCAAAATTGGAAAAAGTTGAAAAACAAACCTACCTAATATATATAATTGTGTATTGTGGATTAAATTGGCAGACCAACAATGATGAATATAAGACATAACAATCCTATAGAGATCTTAAAAAAGATGTTCCTCTATTGGGTCATATATTACGTCTACATATATATTTTTTGTTGGGTACAAGTTGTAACTTGTATCAGGAGATTGTACAAGTTGAAAAAAAAGATATAGTAATGAAGACCGGAAACATTTGCTACAGATACTTTTTATCAAACAATAAGTAATGAAGTCACACTTTCTTTATTGAATTATTAGGATTATTTTTCTATCATTGGAAATAATTTTAACAAAGTTATAAGTTCATAGTCACGGAAGATTTCACCCGATAAGGTACAGAAGGTTTGATACCCTGACATTATTTATGTCGCCTAGAACATTTAATTTTTTTTTCAGACTGACCGCCGCTGTTGGTTCTGGCCTTCAGACTCCCCTGAAAAAAGCCTCTGGACGGTTTTTTTTAAACCATTTTTTAACCACATGGACAAAACTTGCACCAATGGCAATGTCAGGACATCATAAAAAACCAAGACTGACATAAAAAATAGGTCGAAAACTTGAGGTCAGACCCCCTCACAAGGTACAATAAAAACCGTAAAATTTACGGTTTTTCACCTCAAAAGGTACAAAACTTGCATTAATGTATGTATAGTACTATTTCAGGATATCATAAAAAACCAAGACTGACAGAAAAAAATCCGTGGAAAAGTGAGTATATGACGATACTAGTGACGAAAGTGAAATCAGTGAAGAGAAGATTTTAAAACCACACTATCCATAGCAAATGCCTTAGTAATTTTTAATTAAATATGTATCTATAAAGTTTATAATACAATGTGTAACTGAAAATATGGTAAAATTGGGATTGTTATAATATCCTGATATTGCAATATACATTGGTCTAAGTTTTGTTCATATACCTTATGGTAAAAAACAACATCCAGTGGCTGTCTGGGGGACAGACCCAGCAAGGTCGGTAAGCCTGACAAAAAAAATTCGATGCTCTAGGTGACATAAATAATGTGAGGGGATCAAACCTTATTTCCCTTATGGGGTGAAATCTTTCGTAGCAGGCTCCCAGACTATCAATCATTGATGATAAATTTGAGATATATTAACGCTCAGCAAAATGAGAAGAGTTGTAACAAGGTCAATATTTACACTTTACATCAAGTTTGTTTGTTAGCCAGGGATTGACCCTGAATAGGTTTGTGAGGAAGATTTTCCCTCATATATAATACACATCAGTGATCAAGAATATAAATCCGAGTATATGATAATCTGCTATAACAAATTGAAAATAAATAGTTAAACACATTGAAAGATCTATTTAATCTTAATTTTTATCTCAAGCACTTATTTTGTTAACTCCTCTCTGGATACGAGGATAGTCGCAACATTTGACTGTTTGCATAGAAATGTAGTTTAAAGAGAGATAAAACTAGGGACTTGCATAATTACCTCTGCCAACGAAGTCGAACGAAGGTTTGTTTTGTATGTATTTGTTTGTCAGTCACTAGGGATTAGAGCAAAAGTTACAGATCAATTTTGATCAAACTTGATACGAAGATTTATATAGAGTCGCAGTAAGAGGTTATTAAATTTTGAGAGTTCAAGGTCAAAAATAAAGGTAACACAAAAAGTAAAAATACATAATTGACTATAAATTTGGAATAAATTGAGATATATACTGAATTTGATTTTAGAAGAAGGTTTTGCGCTCTACTGAATGCCCATTTTAGTCTTTGAATATATTTAAGCAATAACAGATATGCAGTTTGTATATTGTGTTTCACTTTGATGTGTATGAGTCAATCAGCCACGAGAAAATGACCCCAAAAAAGGTTTATCCCAATTATCCCTGATTTCATCTGCTTGTGATGAGGGGATACATTTACAAGCTACCCTTAATGATAATTATTGAATATTCCAGTACACGTTTGTTATCTTTGACTTTTCTGATGGGAATGACTAATTGATAAATATTCTGTGGTACATAATAATGTTCAAATGTTATTAAATCGTAAATACAGCAAATACAAGTTTTAAATTAGTATCAATTAATAGTTGATAATTAAAATAAGCAATGTTTTGATTGTATACAGTTTTGTGAGACTTGCAAACTGTAACTTGTATCATTTTCTTGTACAAGTTATACCTTGTACACAGCCATATACTTACATTCTCAACAAACAATAATTTATATATAAATTCTCTTGCAGAGGATTGACTAATTATAAATAATTAATTATTAGACACACTCACATGTCTTTTCTTGTTGTTTGCAAAAAAGTGTTGGAAGTAATGTAATCTTTTAGATCATACGGGGTGTGGCTTTTAAAAAATGACATCCTCATAAAACTTCCTTCATATTAGGAACGAGTACGTGAAAAATATTAGTAATTTTCATAACATGATGATTAGGGTGACAATTAAATCACGTTTCTTGAAAATGTAAAAATGGCGGGTTCAAATGCGTCCCTTTTAATAAAAATAAACAATTAACAAATTTCGATCAATGTTTATGAATATTGAGATTGTTATGTTTTGAAATTAAAAAAAAAAAGAAAAAAAAGGGATTGTTAGTAATAGTTAGTTAAGTTAAAATTCTATCTAAAGATTTTTTTAATAAATTCTTTAGATAAATCATTATTAACGTGTCTAAAAAACAATCTCAAATATTTATATTAAATATAACATTTTAGCCAATCCTTCTGTTCTTCTGCATATCACATCACAGCCAATAGCGCACGTGCAAAAAAAAAAAAAAAAGTATTGATGACCTTTTTTCAGTAAAAATCCTATATCAGCAAGTTTTATAAAAAAAAGTATTGCCATAAAAATGTAGAAGGAGCTAATTTAAAAAAAAAGACCTCTGAGGTCATGTGAAGCCGCAGCAAGGACGTGAAAAAAAGGAATGGAAAAAGGATTCCGAATCTTATTGAAAAATAAGTTGATCGGTTACATGTATTGGTTTCAGGAAAAGGCAGGTCAAAGTTTTTGCACAAGCAACAGCTGTTTTCAAGACAATGAAAGAATGGGGGATTATTAATAATGTCAAAGGAATGTGTTTTGACACTACAAGTTTAAACACTGGCAGGAATACTGGAGCTTAAAAATGACTTATATTATAAAATTAATTATTGGGACTGTTTTCCAAGAGTGTTTGGGTCGCACTTCTTCTTCCAAAGTTATATTATTTAAACGATTCAAAGAAGATTGACAATCTATCAATAAAATGGAAGAGGTGGCAAGTCTTGCTGAAGACATACGTCAATGTACCATTGACTTTGCTGACAAACAAATGCGATAATAAGAAATTTTTAGAGCTAGTCGTAATATTTTTTGATGCTGCTCCTAAGCGTGGAGCTAAATTTATAATATCTGGTGCAATGCACCATGCCCGTTAGCTATCAAAAGTCTTATATAGTCTTAAAATCTGGATGTGTGATTCTAAATTTAAATTAACTCCCAGAGTAGAACGAAGATTGCAAGATATATGTATTTTTATAGTACGAATATATATAATTGTTTAAATTAATGCATCGAAGGCCTCAGAAGCTCCTTACAACGACCTAAATTCAATGAAGTTATTATCAAAATAATCAATAATAATAGAACGAAAAGCATTTATTCGATGCAGTTTTTGGTCTAAAGTGTATTGTACATACCTTTTAAGGATTTTCTGAGAGAGATTATCCAAGCCACACCAACTATGTAGATTGTAGGACATAGTTACTAGGGTTAGCTTTCAATCTGAAGATCATAGATCGGTATGAACCTGTTATTACTTTTACTAACTATATCAAACTTCGGTCTAAAATAGTAATAAAATAGTAGTAAAATTCGGTTTTGAGACGGTTCTGCGTCATTTTTGTTTTTAGAAAATAAATTTAAGGAAAATAAAAAGAGATAAAATCAAGGAAATTATTTTCTGAACTTGGTCTCAAACGGCATCTCAGCACTAGTAGTTTCATCCTCCCTTTTCTTCGTAATCCATTTCTTCAATATCCGAAATCTTCTTATCCTATATATATATATTATATACAACACTTATTTATGGAAATTATATATTAAGTGAATTGTAATGAAGTGCTGAACCCTTTTCTTCAAACCATTATTTCTTTTCTCTCTCTCTCTCTCTCTTTATTTCTTCCAATAATACGATCATCATCATTAGGAATGGTCGTTCTCTGACTACAACACGCATAGACGATGACTCATCTCTTTGGCAACAGATCCCTTAGTTTAGTTAGAAAAACAAATAAACAAAATCCATATACATACCCTCAATTTTCTCATAACTGGATTTATACATCATAAAGACATTTATATCTATTGATCCTTCAATACAGAAATCCATCACTCCTATGACTCAATATAGCTATACTAATGGGCTATTAGAGGGTTGTGAAGCTATAGTTCAAAAAACAATCCCAACTTAACTCCTTTTTGTTTTTACTCGGACTTGACTCAAACCCATATACATAGACAAGAACTTGACTCGGGTTCAAAACCATATTTAGACCTCTCAACATTTTTGAGTCAAGTGGTGACTGTGTCCGAGTTCATAAAAGCATGCCTCGAGTCCAAGGCCGTGCTCGAGGGCATTACAGCACAAAATATCTGCGCCATCTTGGGACTATGAACGCTTTGTCATCTTGCTCATGTTATATTGAGTGATTAGCGTTATTTACGTTATTGGGTGTTTATTGGGAGCAAGTCTCTTAGCTGTTTTTTAGCTATTGATATATTTTGTTATTTGATTGTTTGTATTGTAAGAATAAGGATATCTTTGCGTCATCTTGTGGCAATAAATGTTGTGTTGGTTTGTATATTCCCTATTAAAGTATGAGGGGTGTCTACTAAGAATCTTTACACCACCTGTGGTCCTAGAAGTATTTTGATAGCTTGTGAATGCAATATGTGAGTATGAGCGTTGTTTGATTGTGTACTAAGCTCAGAATTTTAGACCCATGTTGCGGCTTTGAATGATTTGATTGTTTGATAAGGCCCTGTTTAGATTAGCTAAATTATTTTAAAGCTGGTTGAAACACTTGCATAAGGTTAGTACTGTACATACAATGTACTTTTGTATATTAAATAGTATCTTTATAATATATGAAGCATGATTGCTTCTATTCAACCCACAGCATTTTTGAACATTCACTCTTTTTATGAATTGCAATTCATGCCCTTGCAATATCGTCCCTGCCATCCCATGACATAAATAAATACAATGGTGACACTTCTACGTTGTAGTCAATCCAGTCATAACTACCTATATATGTATAATGAAAAACAAAAAAACGAAAATAAATACATTAAACAACATAATCCAGGATTTTTAATCTACGAATAGCATCAAAAGGCATTTCTTTCCGTGAATGCGTAAGATGGAACTGTTTTATGTTCTAAAGTTTGCAAAGTTCAAAACGTTACCACACTTTTGAAATCAATTTCATTATATAGTTAACTTTAGCTGTGATCCAAATTTTAATTTGTCAATTTTGTGAGGGAATTTATACTATCGTGGGGGGAAGTTGGCGTAGTAGTGATTAACTATCAATAATTAGTCAGGGCGCCCGCAGGATAATATTTTGGAGAGGGCTTGGTTTTTGAATTTTTTTTTTTTTTGCAAAAAGCAATCCATATATTATGGCGGCAGTACTCGACAAAAACAATCACCGGGTATACTGTATATAGCTTCTCCTGATGTATATCATATAAGAGTACAGTATCAAGAAAAAAATGGGAGTATAATATAATATTAAATTGTTATCATTATTTTTTATTCTTGATGATGAAAAACAGAAAGCAACGCCAAGGATTTGTTGAAGGGTCATCTTCTATATTATTAAAGTCAAATGTGTATGCTTGTCGAGCCCTAATAACTCAGAGCAATGACTGCTACTGCTGCTAGTAATCAATAAAATTCAAAACCAATTTATAGTAAACATTACTTACGTCAATTTCCCTCATAATTCTTAGACCAATATTTTGTCGTCAATAATATTTTCCCTAGAAGTGTCAATAGCACATACAAAAGCATAGTTCTGAAACTGCATAGAGAAAAATATATCTTCATTAATTGCAATCAAAAATTCATCAGCAATTGTCTCTCATTTACAAAATAGCCACTTACGAAGTTTTGGTTATAAGCCCAGGGCATGATGCCAGAGGAGTATTTTCTAGTTAAATAACAGCATACTCTAATAGAAAGTCTTTAAAAGAAAAAAAGCACACAAATAGTAGTAAACAGAGAGGGGGGAAAAAGGTAATGACTCATTTATTCGATATCTTTTTACCGTTATTTATTTGTCTCTTTAATTTTGTTTGTGTGGAGACGAGATTAAATCTTCAAATTATCACTTTTTCATAATTATAGCAATATTTTTATAGGCTTATTTGAAAATATCTGGAAATTTTGGTATGAATCAATGTGTATTAATAATGCTTCTTTGTTATAAATTATGCTAAAATTTGGAATGAGGATGAGGGAGAGGAATAATTGATTCACAGGGTGAGTTGGTGTTACATACTACACTACTATATATATGCTATTCTAATAGGTACTTTAACTCTCTACTACTAACAGGAGCTTTTGCAGGAGTTAGTCTGGAGGGGCTAAAGTCCTCCCCCAAAAAAAAAAGAAGAAATTAAGACTTTCTACTAGAAAATTTAATATTCGAGATTTTCTTTTCAAAAAAAAAAAATATATCATTGATTTTTTTTTATTTTTCCAATTTTTTTTTCATAGATTTTTGAACTTTTTTGAAGAAAAATTTCAAAAAATTACACAGCTTTTCACAAAAATTAATTATTTGGAAAAAAAATTAAAAAATCCATAGTTATTCTCTGGAAATTAAATTTTTGGAAAAGAATTTGCAAAATTACATCTCAAATATTGATTTTTTTCTAAAAAAATTCAAATATTGATTTTTTTTAAGAATTTCCAAATCTATAGCATATCTATCTGTTTTAAGATATTTATAGATCGGGATAAGCTTTGCTTTATTAATAAAAAGATAATGGTATGTTTACATGACTGTTGAAGACTCTCATTAGTTATTTGAATCAATTATAGTTGTCAATATTAGTAATTCTATTTGGGGTTTGTAGCTTAACATACCTTTAAAAAATATACATGTAGAGAATGACGGAGCATACTAATCTCAGATAACAGGTGACGTATAGCTCAATTTTCAATCAATGATAGCATTTCTTGTCCGTCTGTATTCCAAGAGGTTTAGTGCAAGCTGTAAATCTCACTTCATTTCTCCGTAGATCTATTCTTGCGTTTCTTGATGTAATAAGTTCTATTGGTTGAATGATTTTTTTTCTTCAATGAAATCAATTATTCTGGTTATGTCACATACAACATTTTTATTTGGACCAACCGATATAATCATTTCTTGTTCATAATTATAAGTTGGATTACTGTAAGGATTTTCCAAGTCGAATCGCGAGTCTTTGATTGTGAGATGAAATCAAATCACAAGTTTTTAAAATATGGACTCAAGGCAAAGTCAAGTAACGAGTATTTCATTGTGAGATGAGGTCGAGTTACATGTCTTCAAAATATGGACTCAAGTCAGTTTGCTCGTCTCAAGTCCAATTCCCCTTCTCTTCTAATAACTCCGATCCACAGACCTATTCCAACCATGACGCGTCTGATTATATCTACTTATTATATAAGTATTTGAAACCCGTCTGGAATTTTCCAAATCCATCTGAGAAATCCCACGCCTCTTTTATTATTAGGCATATATTTTATATTTTAAAAAATATAGTCAAATGTAATAAATATCTTTAAAAAGTTGCAATTTATATTTTATTTTATTTAAAAAACTGCGAAACTCTTTCCCCCCTCTTTGACTCTATACAATACTCCAAATACGACATTTTGTAAATATATATGAATTCTTTTACTACTTCTATCTATGTCGAATGCAGATAGATAAATCTATAATTTAAAGAGGTCGGGGTCAAGTATGTGGATATATGTGATATATCCAAAGGGCTATGTAAATACACAATATGAAATCAGGTCCACGTACAAAAGAGGCTAATTGAAGCGTAGTCATACTTTTGAGTTAATGTAGATATGAGAGACTGGGAAGGGTTGCAAGTTTCCAAACGTAGCTTTGTGGTTGCATTACTCGAGAATGCTTTGATATTGGCAGAGCGTGTTCCAGAATTAGAGACCCATTAACTTAATTGTAGTTAAATTGGTAATATTATGAGTAATGATTTCGTCATCCAAGTCAGAAACATTTGCAACTCCAGGATGGGACCCGGTCTACACAACAAATAAGGTGGAAGAAGGGTGTTAATACTATTTTGAGTACTTTTAAGACATAAAATGTTTTGACTTCCCGCTTCATCTCATCTTAACTCCTTTTACATTGTAATGAAGGGTTTCGTGAAGGGGAAAGTCGATGCAGTTTTCTTGCTTAGTAAAGACGCTCTGAAAAATTCATAGAATGTTAAATTTTTTGGGAAAAAAATTGAAAAATTAAATTTTTAATATTAAATTTTCTTGTAAAAGTAAAAATTCATTAATTGGGGAAGAGGGCCTATTTTGTTTGTTCATAACATAGAAAAGCAATAAATAGCTAAATAACAATAATAAATAAGAATCAGGGTCGCAAATTGCACATTATTTTTCCGATGCCGATTCCAGAAAAAAACATTACAAATAATACACGTTACAGGAACAATAATCAAAGACGGACTACAATATTAAAGAAATACATAGATCCTCAAAAAAACTAGTTGTAGACCTCAAAATCGGTTTGTATTCAATATTTGAAGAAAAGTTGACAAAATTAATTAACTATATTCACCCAGTTGTGCATATTAGTGTGATCCCTCTGTTCCGTTTTTTTTTTCTTCAAATAGTTACGGGATGTGATTGGCCCTTGGGACTTGACCTTTAGAACAACACTTCAAAATTTGTCGAGAATTGAACAATCTCTTGTGTTGGCACATTTGAAATTAATAATTTGAATTTGAAAATTTTGAATTATTTTTCTTCAATTGCATAAAATAAACATTTGTTTATGAAATCAAAAAAAATTTTTTTTTATTTGAGCATAGGTTTTAAATATATATAGCCTAAGATACCATCTTTTACCTATTGTCAGAATGATTTATTCGTGTGTTTCCTAAGTAACCACGACAATTATAGTCTACTTGTGGTATGCTTGAACATACCACAAGTTGGACACTTTTTTTAAGTGGTTAACTGATCAAGTTAACCACTTAAACAAAGTGTCCATTTTCAAACAAAATAAAAAATTTATAAAGTAGGTCGTATATCATATACGGATGTATTTGCCAAGGGTTTTATTCAGTTGCTAATATAGTCATTGCAGGGCTTCATTCCCTTTCCTGTGGCATGTTTCACAGCAAATAGATTTTCCACGATTTGTAGCACCTGTTCGATTTCGATGTAGATAGGGTGTCTTTAAAAGCTCAGAACTTATATTTAATATGCGAAACAACACACTACTATCTTGCCCATGAATTCAAACAAATCAGTCGTATTTTTTAATGTACATGTGAAAAGTTTGGTTTTCCAAATCCAATTTCAATGCTCTTGATGCATTTGAAAGTGTTTTCTATTTTCATACTTTTGCTTCGAATCTTCATTTGTGTCGTTTCATGGATAGATTTAAGAAACAATACTAACAGAACCAATTTTTCCGTCAAACATTACATACGCAACACCATTTTTCGATAGCAGCTCATGACAGCAGACTCAACAATGTTGAAGTTTTTAATAATAGCATATGATCAGAAACCTGTAGTTGATGATGTTTTCGATCTTGGCACAAAGTTAAAGGTTAGCACTGAGTATGCAAGGAAGATAACTCTCAGATTGAGTTTCTATCTGATAATTTAAATATGAATTTAAAGGAAAAATAAAATATTGACACGAATATTTCAAAAAAACATGCTTTAATAATATGCCTAATAATTGAAACAAAGTGAAAAATTATATAAAAATATATTTAACTAGTTTCTGTATCAGAGAAATTGAAATCCGTTAAAGTTGAAGAAGATTATATAAATTTTTATATAATTTGGTCCAAAGATAAATGACATTTGTGTCTTCATGCCTTGAACAATATTTTTTTACTCCTTGAGACTTTCCCCTCATACTGTTCAACATAGTTTCCTGGACATTGCTAAGAAAGAATGGCATGGTATATTTTAGTATCTCATTAAAACACAAAACCTTTCATATAATGTTTTTCAGTAATTGTCTGTATTCTTACTTGATCATAAACACGTTGAATCTGATTCGTAACACATTGAGCTTCCTCATATTTCACTTCTTTGTTCACTGAAGGGAAGTAATTACCTTTACGGTGTTTAAGGTTCGCTAAATAACATTAGGAAAACTTCTTTAAAGTTAGGAAATTTTGATCCAGTAAGATTTTTCATTAGAGGGTATCGAGGCTTAAACCTTTGCTATCTCAATTATCATTTTGGACGATACCCTCAAAAATGCCAGCAGTATATATGTGGCAACTTTTATGAAATTCCGTATTTTGCCGGACTATATCAAACTTCAAGACTTTAGAAATGGCCAGCAAGATCGAAAGGGTAGAGCAAGCACGCCTTCCTATTTCTTTATATATATTTAATTAAACACTTTGAGTATTTAATTTCTCTTGGAACTCTAGATATCTTAAATAAAGACAGCACTTTTATTTTTCCCATATGAGTCAATTTTTTCTTTGATGTGTACAATAATAAATAAAAGTAGAATGAGGGCGGAATATATTATGGTTAACATTTCTAAAATGTACATATACAAATTTCACCAAAGATGGGTCTTTCTCAAATTTTTTATATTACAAACTCTAATCATTACAATAATTTTCTACACTAAAGGACTCAAGGAAATGAGCGGACAAACAAAAAGTCCACAACAACCACAAAAATAAAAGAGAAAGAAATAAGGTCTTCATCTGCATCTTATAATCTAATGATTCATGATTTTAAATGGTTATTTTGTATAAAATAGTTGGTAAATATTCTGTTTTATTATCGTTATAGCAAAAATTAAATTAAAAAAATAACTTTTAAAATAAATGCCAAGTTCAAAAAGAACGATTTTATTTTTTAAATATCATATACTTAAGTGAATTTTACACTATCAACTTATTAAGAAATAATAAAATAAAATGTGGCTAGTAATCAAAAAGATATGTACCACAATTTCAAGCATACTTGCACTTTAACTAACCCAAACATTGTTACTCATTCCTCCTTTCTCTGTTCGTCTGTTTCGAGAAAGTTTTGCGTGCATCTTAACACGAACTTGGCAATATTTTCAAATAATTTTTGTCTTAATATTATGACAATCGGGAAGGATATATTTGTGATTCTAGAGTCCTTTTATTTTCTTGGACAAACATATTTATTGATCTTTATGCAAGAACCCTTTCAATATAGGCTTTGCAACAAAACTGATCCTAAAAAAATAAATATTTTTAGAT
Organism: Lepeophtheirus salmonis; assembly: GCF_016086655.4. NCBI lineage: Eukaryota > Metazoa > Arthropoda > Copepoda > Siphonostomatoida > Caligidae > Lepeophtheirus > Lepeophtheirus salmonis. The sequence goes on along the minus strand of NC_052132.2, from coordinate 35,573,456 downwards.
AAAAATATCTGATGAGAGTGGGTTTTTAACTTCGTGATCAGGATAAGCTTTCTTATTTTATTCCCTATGAGTTTACTCATAAACTTGTTCTAATAGTAGAATTATTTGCTTCATTTGAAGTTCTTCTGCGTCTCTGTTTCGTTTAAACAATGTTTCAAATATGTTGAAATAAAATAGGAATTGTATTATGTACTAAACGCCAATGTCCTTTTGGAGACTTCTACAAAAACACTTCAAAGTGAGCCTACAGCGAATAATTTAAGTATGAATAATTGAAAAATGGAGACCAGTGGCATCCTTATAAAAACCCATTAATTTAATATTAACATCCCTCACACAGTAAAAAAAATAGTAGATTACATAACTTGGCGAACTCTTGAGTCTTTTGGAGGGAGTCCAATTCACACGTTTAATGTCATTGATCCACAACTTACTTCAAATGATGTCTTTTGGAATATCAAACATTTTCATGGGAGAACAGCCTGCAGACTTTTTACTTGAAGTTGATCTATGTATTATTACAAGACATTATCATTATGGAAAATATATTGCAATTAATACGTATTCGCTAATTGCGATAAATGATTAAATTATGCCCTCAGAGTAGTACATAAATTGCCTTTAAGACCTTTAAAATAGACCTTATAGCAGCTGACAATTTTAAGCCAATCGCCAAGAGAAGGAAAAAACTTACTCTAATTCTACTGAGTTTTCTTTCCCTTGATTCTTTTTTACATTCAAAGTTTAATTTTTAATTATTAAAATTATATAAAAAACAAACAAAAAAACTAATAACTTATCACAGATATCGTTGAATGTGTTATTTCTAAAGAAATATATAAATACAAATTATGATCTAAAGCAGAGATTTACAACTGGCGGCCCTCATCCTTGCCTTGAAGCATATAAAATCTATAGAGAGAAACAGACTCACCGATGACACTCTGTTTCATTTGATGTGCATTAGGATCACACAAATTACATTGACATCCAATCTACTGTGAACTATCAGGCCAACCCACAGGTCTCTCATTAGATTCAATTAATGCTGACATTACTCAATGTGAGCCATTTCCACTAAGATTTTGAAGCAAACTTTTTGAAATGAAGGAGTTGAAATTCTGTTTTTGACTTTTTTAAGCGAATGTTTTGTTCTTTATACTAATTAAGGACATGTAAAAATACATTTAACTCCAGAAAATAGTTGTATATTGGTGCAATAAACATACATATAATATGTGTTCTTTTTGAAGACCATTTGTAGCGTCATTCATATCAAGTTGTTTGAAGTGTGTGCTCATGTGGCCCTCCAATGATAGTGGTGAAATTTTTTTTGGGACCTTTTTATCAAGGGAAATTGCCCATCCCTGTTCTAAGGACTGTAATAGTAAGAGAAGAATGATCTATAACTCAAGTCGGAAAAAATGACGTCAATAGTCATCCATGTCTCTATAATTCTATGACTTTGTGTATTACTTAACCACTTTCGTTGATTTTTTTTTTTTTTACTTTTTGAACACACCTGAACTATAATTTTTTTTAATAACTGAGATTGTGCAATAAATTCGATTTTGAAAATTGACTTACATTTGAGTAGAGTCGAAAAAAAATTACTACAATTCGAAAAAGAACTGATTCCATAATTATTCGAATCGAGACAACTCTATTTACCATCCTGGTCTCCCCTACGTAAATATATAGTGCAATGGTGGCGATCTGATATATTATATTATAAATATAAAAAACCAATTTTTTTCTTCTTCATTTTTTAGATTTAACAAAATATAATATAAAATAACAAACTTGATCCTATATCAAAAAAGTTTAATAATAATATCTGTCACATATATATAGTTGTTGTTTTCTTACAATCTCTTCAGTCATTTTTTTTTTTTACTTTTTCAAGATGGAGGGACCACGCATCGTCAACATCTTCAAAGTCCACGATCTACCTTCAAAATCGCAGCAGCAATAATAAAAATAATAATAACAAAACTTTAGCCTCAAAGCTGAGTGGGATGTTTGATCAATAAGTTATTTGTTTTGTTTTCCTAGTGAATGTTGAACGGATCTTTTGGTGAGACGAACAGACATTATTTACAAAATTATTTTTTTTTTGGCTGGGGGGGGGATTCGTATGAATGAAGTATTTGTGGAAAGCAATGATGAATCTCCAAGATCAAGAAGAGGAAGTTTATGTTTTAGTCTAGTCTTGGATTCGACTTGGAACATTCAAGTTAAAGTAATTGGATATTGAGTCGTTTCGAGTGTTTAAACATTGAGTCAAATAAAGTTTAAGTAAAAGTATTAGAAAAGTAAAAATATTTTTTGAATTATTATTTTCTGTTTACTTAATCAAATTGATAGAAATGTACTTGAGTAAGATAAAAAGAACTGGAGTTTTTACAAGTTATTCGCATCAAATATTAATAGTGTACGTATGAGTTGCTAAAAAAATGAGGAGAAGTCTTCTTTAGCTAACAAAAATTTGCAATGTAAAATAGTTTAAAAATCCATTGAGTCCATATATCTCACGATTTTTTTGTTCAGACCTATAGGAAGATGAGTCTTTTTTAATCTGGTAGCATATATTATCGTCAGAGTCTTTGATATTGTGACCACATTTTCTCTTTTCATTGTAAGAGACATGAGCCAATCCGACGACTTGAGTCTTATACCAAATTTATAGACTATTATCCTCCCCACTACATATATATTTGAGGTTTCATCTGATCACAATGGTAAAATAAATGGAATGAACATTCTATGGCCTCATTGCAGAAAAAACATATTAAGTTCGTTTTATTCGACTTGTTGATTTATATCGAGGATATGGGCAACCTCTACGCAAACCACTTCTGAGACCATGAAGTACAAGGGTTTGCATGAATTATTTTTTGTTTGATTTCTTCATCTTCCATATTTAGATTCTTCGAATGCCTTGTCACAAAAAGTTTGGTGTTCATTTTTTTTTTCATTTTTTTCTTCTTCTCAACCAATTAATAAAAAAAAAATTTGTTATTTTTTGTTTTGAGAATTTTGCAGCACGAATGAAAGAAGTGCCCCTTGTTTGAAGAACATATTTGTTCATTGAATTGATTAAAATTAAGTTCAACAATTTAGTTTTGTTTGACTACCTAAATAAGACAGTCGCATAGTTTATGTGATTGAACAATTTTTTTATTTGTATAATTCGTAATTATTTCAATTAGTTTATAATTATAACAAAATATAAATTAAATTAATTTTAGGTTGTCATTTTGTATAGGTATTAACATCTAAGCCGAATATAATACCAATTATATATTTTTTCTTTAAGACATAACTGTAAAATAACAAACCAAAAAAAAAAATATATATATATATTTAGAGTGTCGAGTTTTTGAAATGATATTGCAGACGAGTTCGAGTAAGTTTAAGAAAATTATCGACTTAGTTAAATCGTTTTTTTTTTTTCAAATTTTTAGTTATATTTGAATCCAACACTATTCTTTTACTATCTAAATCCGGGAAGCGTACAGACTACATAGTACTGAGTACATATGGCCATTAAGAGTTCTTTGAGGGTTAAAAAGATTACTACTTTAGTCGGAAATGTACCACTGCGGCGTATGAAACATTGTTACAATATTTAAAATGCATATTTTGAAGATTGATGGCGTGAAATAATTAAGTTTTTTTAAAATTTTATGAGTCGACATTTAGTCATAACTTGTTATGAAGAAAAATCACGGCGATTTTAATTCCTTAACACTATGGACGAAATATTAACTATTTGTTTCATGGGATATGGACTAAAACAACGTTTATTAGTTGCCACATGATTTCCAAGCCCAGAAGTATAAAAAGAAACATAAGTTATCTTAATTATTACTAATTAAGACTTAGCGACCTTATTTTTGGATTATAAATCATAATGTTGAGGCTTGATATATAACCAAGGTTTATCTATAGAATAGGTTTTTACAAAAACACCATGAGTATATTATAAAGTCAAACAAAACTATATTTACAGATGCCCAAAAACACGCTGATGCATCGAGTAGAAAAAAAGTAGCTCATGATGGGACTATGTACCATGAGGACTTGAACTTGACTTGATTCAGAACCATATGAACATAGATATAGGTCTCGAATTGGACCTTAAATAAACATTCAAGAACTTGGACTTGTGTGCAAATACTTGAAACTTGAATATGACATCCAGACGTTTTTCCAGCTATGATTCCTCTGATTTGTAAAATAATATTTGGCTCCAATAGATTTAGTTCAGCAGCAATACTGCTTTCAATTTCATTGATTAAGTTACATTGATCCTCGGTAAAAATCCCAACCAACTCTCTTCTTAAAATAAATAAATATATTATAAAATTGATTAATAAAATTTAGTTCAAAATACCATGTATAGTTTAACTAGCTACATCCATGTCCTAAAAGTGGCATTACAACACTTAACTTGAACTAAAAGTGAACTCCAAAGAAATCTAAGGACTCAAGCTAGACTCGATAAAACTATTATAGTACTTGAACTTGTTAACAAAAACTTGAAACTTGACTTGGACTTGCAGTAGAAGTAATTTTTCCTCACCTCTACTACAAATATATATTAAACTATATACTTTGATACTTTTTACAGATAAAATGGAAGGAGTTCATGTGTTAATGGCCTTTTTAAAAGTAGAGATGAGATATTTAAACATTTGGAAATTGTCTCTGAATACGAATAAATTCCTTTCAATGCCTGTTTTCTTTCAATTTTGATACGACCAACCTTCTATGCTCCCAATGTACAATATATTTGAAAGAAGCTCGAGAAAATAAAAGTATCCAATCCCACAATCCTGTTAGTTTCCAAACGACTCAAAAAGCTGAATAGAGCAAACACGGGGATCGATAAAGTGCAAAATTCCTTCACCGATACCAGAGAGAGATGGCTAACATATCGTCTTGCTACATCGACAGTCTTCACCAAAAAGTCAAAAAAATTAAACTTATCTATAAAAAAATACTGTTAAATGCTCAATAAAATACGAATTTAAAGTTTTCAATATTTAGCATTCAATTTTTTCTTGAATTCTCATCGTGTATAAAATCTATTGGGTTTTTACTATAATAGCATCTCCATTGCTCGTGCCTTTAAAAAAGGATACAAAACCATCTTGAACGATTTTATATCCGTAAGTATTCTCCAGCAAAATTTTAACTTTCATATACATGTACATGGTGTAAAGAAATTAAGAGTAATCGTAAATATATTGGTCTCTAGCTTGTTGAGGTTTCGTGATATCAGGTTCATCTTCTGCATATTCATTTATAAAGAACCAGTTGATTTCTGTAAGTCATGAACACATTATTTCATTAACATGATCCTGACTGGGAACCAGCGTAAAGTGATGTTTCAGTTAATTCATGACGGAAAATCCCATGGCGCCAGTATATATAAATAAAAGAAACAAAAACCTAATGTGGTAACCCTGACAATTTGAAGGATGTTTGGGAGGAGAGAAGCTTAGCTGTCAGGAAGTTTTAATAAATCAGCTACACACAGTCGTTAGAGGAAGGAAATAAACACAAATCCCAAGGAAGAATTGACCTCAAAACCACCTGGTTTGTGATGCTCATCGTTAGTATTTGTCGTCAATTTTAGAGGTAAAGACATGTGCCCTGGCTAAGGCATGATACCAAATCGGTCATGAAGTTGTCTGTGCTCCCGTCAAGGACTTTTTCCGCTTCATATCGTAACTGTGAAGGCTGAATGTTGCCATTTTGGATGAAATTTGTATTTATTCCAGAAAATTAAATTAAAATTATACCAATAATTATGATGGTATTTCAAAAATAAACAAACTATTGACGTTTTTCTCTGGATTACCCTAATTTCTGTAGACCATATATATCATTTAATACCAAAAAAAAATCAGAAAAATGATCTATGGTTTAATATGCCGCATGAAAGGCACTCCTCTTGCTTGTTTCTTTTTCAAGAGTTCCAGTAAGTTTTCTATCTACCATATACTATGAATCATTTCTCTGTAGATGTTAAAAAAATGATTAAGCATTATTGATAAATCCTTATGCTTTTTATTAGCTCCTGACAACTCAGCCAACTGACTTATGCCAAACCTATATAGATTGTAGAATCTTCTCCTGTATGTGCCTCAAAATGCTGATTTGAGAGCCATGCAGCACATTCATAGTACGAGTAGAAATGAAATATTTGTTTTGAATTTGACCATATTTTTCTGTGTTTTTTTATCAATTAAATCTTTTTTATTTACTTTTTTCGTACTTCAGGATTTGAATTCTCCTCGCATTCAATTCATTTTTGGACAATGCATTTTTTTTTTTTGTGTAAAAACGCTACATTTACCATATACAAGGTAATAAGTATCTATACCTTGATTCTTTTTTAAAATGTCTTTATATTGTAGAATATGCAAGTGTCTTAGTGGAGTAGTAATTGTCTAAAAAATAGTATAAGAAGCAATAATAATACCTTGAGTTAAAATTTTGAAAGTTTCTATCTTTGTTTAGGAGGAGTTTGAAACAATGCCAAGTCATGAAGTATCATTGTTTGGGGAAACCAATATTCATATTTTGGCCTAAATCAGGAAATTGTAAGATTGACACATTTTTGGTATATGTAGGATTTTTGTATCATATTGTCAACGATATTTTGTCAAAAGGTTAAATTAAAGTTGCAAAACTTTCCATTTTAGTGTTTGTTTACAAATCATTCATACGTCATCGTTACGTGTCAAATGTGAAGGGTGCTGTGATTTTCTATCTTAATAGAATTCAGATACATATTATATAATACTAATATTAAATTATATAGAGTGTGTAGATTACCGGAATTAATGAACAGTTGAACTTTAAATCAACTTTCGCTATAGCTAAGAAATAAGTACATTAATCCCTTCTCAACCATAAGTTTTTTTAGCACTGTGACGTTGTCTTTTATTTAAAAAATGTCAGAGATTTATGCCATTTGAATTCCAATACCTTTTCCCTCAATCAAATGTATTTTTCCCTTACGACTATGATTGCCTTTTCAACTCTTTTTTGCTGTTCTATTAGTTTTCATCTTCTGCTTTTCCACTCGGACTGTCTCATAACCTTTTTTGTGTGCATACAAACAGTACATAAAACTACAAAAATAATGAAAATACATCAAGTGCTTGAAGCATAGCCTAACAATCAAAACAAAAACCCGCTAAATAACAATGCCAACATTTGACCAAAGTATGAACAATTTTTTTTATTTGTAAAGGTCAATTGAGTTGGATAGGATTCCAAGTTAATGTCAATCCTCACAAACAAAAGTTTTAAAGCTATTTTGCGTCTAATTCTGAATGTATCGCCTCATATGGTCAAGGGACGGGAGTATAAAGTTGCTATAACACATTAATTTTATCAAGCTTTAATTTACAAATTAATTAACAAATATTTTGAACTTCAGTGACCAAGATACTTACACATTTGATTTTAGGGCATTTTCTTGTATGAGGGTCTTATATTTGCCCCTCACAGAAGGATAACAAATAATCCTTAAATAAATTAAATTGAGGCTCAAGGGGAGCAGCTAGGGAAAACTAATCATATGAGTCATGTCCGTGCCTCCGATTTCGTCACCAGAAGGAATATGAGTTCTGCAACCTTCTTACAAAACATGAACAAAAGATATCTCTAAGTTATTTGAGTGATATTAATATAGTTTTATGCAACTTTTGATTTGACAGCAATATTTTTGGAAATTATAATTAATGATATGTCAACTCGTATTGTAAGAAGATATTACCTTAAATAGTTAGACTGTTAAAATACATAGAAAAAAAAATAGCTCGTATTAAATTTATTATAGAAAGAAGGAGTCAAGTCATGCGGGAGTAACCTCAATTTTTGAGTCAGGCCTTGGTTATATAGGAGAGGGGGAGGGATGGGGTTTGTTGCATCACTTTTTGTATTTAACCCAAATTACACAGAGCTAGTTTGATTTACTAACTGATGGTAACAACAAATTCTTATCGATTTTGATTGAGAAAGTTAGACTAAATAATATTTGTTAATCATAAGTAATTTGACTTTTGATGATTTTGGATCATGAAGTTTCAATGCGTTGTAGAGGATTAAGATTATTTGAACGATACACGCTACAGCAAAAACAATAAACAATTACAAAAATAACTAGAAACCTCAGCTTATGGTCATTTTTATTTATTACAATGAAAATTCTTGCACCAAACTTATAACGTCTAAATTTAAAAAACAAGGCAGATTCACACTTTAGACATGAAATGAAAGTTGTTCAGAATTCATAGTTATGAGGTTATGTCTATTATGTATTATGATCAGACCAGATTTCAGGGATCTGGAGAGCAATTTTGTCTTTTCGGTAATAAGTTGATTTTTTATCATAAAACAAGATAGATCCCCTTTTTCTAAGTTTTTTTTAAGGTATGGGTTGTAGATCCGAAAATGCACCAAAAAAATAAAAAGTGCAAAAACGAATTATTGTACTAACAGAAAGAGGGAGAATGAATATTACACATCAATAAAAAAAGAGAATTATGAAGGAAGAAGAAGATTAGCGAATTAGTCTTAGTATGTATATTTGAAACTTTTCTGTAAAAACCATATTTATTGAAATTATTAAAGCCAAGCTTAGAGTAAATATCATAGACATATCGTATGCCTTAAACTTGGCAAAGCCAAGTAAAAAGCCTTTGTGGGTTTGATTCGTGTATTGAAAACTTCGATCTGTGACTTGTGAGTAATCTTGGGGACCATCATAAAGAAAATTAAAAACTATTCGTTGGAGGAGGCAATGAACCTCCGAAAAATTACTTTTACACAGCAAACACAGTTTTTATCTAAATCTCGAAGTAAAGTTGACAGATTTATTATTATTATTTTCACAAGAATGTTATTATAATTAATTATGTAAATTCGGTATGTTTTTTAGCTGGGCTGTTAATTTGTAATTGGTAATATAAAGAAGGAATTTTCTGTTCTTTAGCAGTTGTCATTATTATTTAATTCCCAAGTAGTGAATATCTTTTCCTAAATCGATTCAATTTTAATTCAAAACCTGATTGAACATTCATATGTGCTCAAAAAAGACAGAGAGTGCCCATGAATATCTGTTGAAGAATTATAATTGTAAGTCCTTTTTGGACTCAAAGTTTAATTGGGGATTGAATTCGGAGTCATTACTGCAAATGCCCTTGTTAATATCCTTTTCTCCTTTCTCTTTTGCCACAGATGATTGTAGCTGATCTAATGAAACGGCATGGCCATTATTCTTTATTTCCATTTTTCAAATTGTCAGGGGTACCATGTTGATTTTTTTTAACATGGCCATTCTACACTGGATTTTCATCACTGATTATACTGTACCATTCTAATGTAAATTATGTGGATATAGTTTTTGCTACTGTCCTGTGTTGACACTTTCTTTCCCAGTCTTCCCTGCAAAAAGAAATCGTTTTCCAACTTAACATGTTGATTCACATGATTCCACCCAAATCAAATATTTTTATATTAGAACCAATAACCACTTATGAGTGACTTACAAATAAAAAAAAAGTGGGCAATCATATGATACCCATCATAATGTACCATGACAACCAAAAAAAAAAAAAAAAAAAAGAAGACAACTCCTTGCAATAAAAACTAACTTTCTGCAGTGTCAAAAAATATGCTTGAAATTTTATTATAATTTATATTTTGTGGCATACTTTTGAGTATACAACATAGGTAGGTATTTTACCTTCTTCTTCTACTTATATTCAACTACACATATATGTATTGTGTAGAGACCATTCCAAACCAAGGCGACGTGTGGTTGTGAAAGGTAATGTACGTGCCTTAAAAAGAGGGGAAAAAACCTTTAATATTTTATTCTTAATATAATGGAGTTACTTCTAAATATTTTTATGATTTTAATCTATGCTGTTCTCACTGATGCAAATGCCTTCGGCGGCCACCCACTACTTGTGAATTATGACCATAAAGTATTTATCCCCCCCCCTTTTTTTCTCATCCTATCATTTGTATTATAAAAGTCTCAAATGTAATATGTATATATGCAATCCAGTGGTTTGTAGAGATGGAACGATGCAGTACCGTTTTCAATCATAAGAACTTGTCCGTATCTGACTCAAAATCCTTTCTCTCCCCCACACCTCATATAACTTTTTATGAATTTTGAAAATATACAGAGTCAATTAAATGAATCCGGAGATTTTTAAATCTGATCAAAAACAAAAAAAAAAAAGAGTAAGAATTAATAAATTGACCGTCTAGTACTGTTCTAAATCTTAACTTATTATTGTATTTCAATCATTACGGGAGTTTTGGATAAAAGTGCGAAAAAAATATGGAATCAAGTCGTAAAACCTTTTTCTGTTTTTGGAATTCTCAATTGAAGCATTTTGATTATTTTTTGGCTCAAAAACTTAATGGATGCAGTTACAAAAATAAGATCATGAAATATATAGAAATGCGATTTTCTAACTTATGTCCTTTTAGTCATAATGAGTAAAAGGATTACTTGTGTATTTGTTTATAAACATAAGAAAATACAGTCTGTCAGTTTTGAATTTAAAAAAAAGCAAAACTAATTGTGGAATCGACGAAGCTCATGGACAACGCGCTCGAGAGAAATTATTCTCTTGAACTCAATCTGCGTAAGTTCGCGCCCCGGTCAATCCTTGAGAAAAAAATATCTACTTTATGTATATGAACTTCTCACAACATTCCTAGGTTTGATGGAGTAAATGTAATACTATAATGTTTACATATGCTTCATCAGGACAACTCCATCAAACCAATTAGAGGAATATTAAAAAAGAAAAGAAAAACAGTCCATGTCTAACTCATATATTTTAATAATAAAAAAAATCTAAAATTCGCTTTGGACGGATTTATAAAAACATAATTATTCTTATAAATGGATAAAGGTTTTAATTTCAAAAATCAGATAATTCTAAACAAGGATTACCCTAGTGAGTGTTATATAATTAAAGTTGCTTCCAAATCGAACACAAAAGCTGTCCCTCAATCAAATGATATTTTTTAAACGATGTTTATATAGGTATATATCAGACAGTGACGTCATTATCAATCTATCTCAACCTTCTCGAAGGTGTAAACGTCTAATGTTTAAAAGAGTAGCAAAGTCTGTATTCAAGAACAATTACAAACAATTCTCGTAGATGAAATATACATAGAGCTTTAATAAACGAATAGGACATTAACATTTGCTCCAACCCCGTTTTATTTAAAAAAAAAAAAACAAGAGTCCCGTAAACATAAATCAATAACACACCATTTGAAATTAAATTGAAAATTACGAAAAATGAAAGAGAATGACCTAAAACAACAAAGCACTCTATGCAAGATGGCTTGGATTTACTAGGCTGTACTAATAAAAATTCCTTGATGTAAATTATTTAATTTAAATATTCCCCCTGTCATAGAACATATGATTACAGCACCCCCAAAAGAATCTACATTTATCTATATATCAGCCGATGACTTCAACATTAATCTATCTTGACAATTCTAAATATTTTAACTAAGTTTAAAATAAAATAATGGGCAAGTACACTCGTGCATGATTGGCACTTAAAATTTTGTTGAACGACTTTGATAGAGAGCTTGCAGAGAGGGAAGTCATATTTGGGACATTTTTAAGGACCTATAAGGGGAAATGAATGGGACCAATTTGAAATGTCCAATTTAAGGGTTAATTCAACTCAAATCATTTAAGTTGAGTAAAAAAAAATAACTTTTCTTCTTCACCTCATTTATGAATATTTTTTTTGCAAAATAACTTTTGTTCTAAAAGGGAAATGCCAATTATCTATTTATTTAATAAGCCTTCCTACTTTTCTTGACTCACAGAAGATCTAAACTTCTTTAGAAAACGTTTTTCTATGTAAAAATTCTTTATTCAAGCTTATAGTTTTTATATTTAGACGATTTAAACTGTATGTCCCCAACATTTTAGAGAAGAAACATCTTAAGCAGCAGTCTAATATAAAGACAAGTAGACAACGCATTATGTAACTTTTAGTCACACAACCTTCTTTTTTTAACCAATATTCTGCATTATCCGTACTACATATCTTAAAGATCATCAGATTAATTAAACATCATGTAATGGAGTTTATGTTGACATAAAATGGATGGAACTTATTTTATGTATCAAAATGCTTAAACTATATTTTATCCTGATAAATTTCATTTTGACTTGGTTTCAGCTGGGTTCTTCGATTAGTCCCATGAGCATAAGAAGTCAAATTTTAGAGAAGAAAACACTGTGGATGAAGAGGAACCAAAAGTTTCCAACCATATACAAATATGTATTCATGTACATATGTGGTGCATAACCACAAAAATAATCTTAAACAATTATCCAGGAATAGTATTGTGAGGCGTCCATTAAAAATCTGAATACTTTGAATTTTAAACTTCAACAAGATATAGTTTAAATTTAACAATTGAAATTCAACTAAGTAAATACTATAAGTATATATGTGTCTGAGCTCTCTTAATCATTAATGTAGTTTTTCTCAGCGGCAATGATAGCTTATAGGTGGCTGCTGAAGTCCTGATACACCCTGCAGATGTAATTCTCTGACATGGCGTCCCAGTGCTACCTGACAGTGGCTTTGAGGACCTCAGTGTTTGGAGGACCGATACTGAAGGCCTTCTTCTCGACATGACCCCAAAGGGGTAGTCAATGGGTTGTAGTGGGGAAGAAAGTGTCAAAAAAGTGTTCAAAAGAGTCTTGCAAAGGAAAAGATGGGTTAATGTCATTGCTTCTGTAAAAATTGCCCTCTTCTATTTTTTCATTGCACTCGACAGAGTCTGGTGTAAAATCCCAAGATATCTTGCATGGGCCATCATGGCTTTGAGAGGATTGACTTGGGCTGTTTTATTTAATTCCTTCGGGTCCAGTTTGGCCTTTCTGATAGATACCTTCTTCCTTTCCAGCGTTTGGACTTGCTAACGACGTAGACGGAGGTCCTGGAGACCCCAGTCTGCTTAGAGTACGCGAAAGGAAATTCGAAGATCACGTTCAAGTGTTATTTTCTCGACTTGTACGTAAGCCAGAGAGCTCAGATTTGTTTTGCTTTGTAACTTATTGTTTATGCTTTAATATGTCGAAATATGAACTAATTTCAATCATGCAACCTTCATGAATTATTGGAAACAGTTCCAACTTTTCTTACCTGTTTTTTTGTACAATTAGGAACCTTTTTTTAACTTAAGCCGTATTCTTTCTCAAAAAATTAATTTTATTGTCACTATAGTACACAATAAAATTCCTTCCAACTTTTGAGTTAAGTACGTATAAGAGCATAATATATTTTGGAACTTGCACATAAGACATATTGATGAATCAAGATTAATAGATTACAAGGTCATAACACAATGCGTGTACGACTTATGTTTGACTTCTACCACACTTTTTAATAGTGACGTCATAGAGTATGATTGTTTGCATGTTTTGTCAAATTCTGTCTGTCTTGCCCAGCAGTCGGTACAATACATCAAATTGAAAATTCTAACAAGCCCAATTACATGATAGTGTATCCTTCTATTAACCTTGTTGATGAAGTACTTAAATATTTACTTAACTTCGAGTCCTAAAATCTTGTTGATTTGTAAACTAATTGTTTGAATAAAAAGTAATTTGAAAGATTTAATTACAAATATATAAATAATTAAAACAACATGAAAAACTGAATGAAACAAGTACTTTTACACCTAAAATGCCCATAAAATTCTGTAGTGAGGCTATTATATACCCTACATTATTCCAATGGCGGTCAGGAGGAAAGTTTAAATATATTTACTTCTTTTTTGATCGATTGTTACAGTTAAGAATTGATTGAAAGATTTTACTCTTACTAAAAAATTTTATTTTATAAGAAAACTTAAAAGGCAATATCTTTACTCTAAAAATACAGACAAAATTTAGTTCTCAGTGTAAGTCTTACGATAATATGAGAGTTTTTATATTCAAAATACAAGTAGATTAATTTATTCTTTATTTGTTAACCAATTATTGAAATTAATATTAAGTAAAAGCTTCAATTCAAAGTGGTCATTTATTATTTATATATTTTAAATAATAATAATAATATGTTTGCATTTAATGTGGCTTTTACTGGAAACATTGTTACTTTATCAGGTTTTTTGTTTAGAATAATAATTATTTAGTTATTACTCGATTTTTAATTTTAATTATCAGTCAAAAATATTGAAAATCTTAATACATTAACATTTATTCCAAAAATGCCATAGCTTATATTGTCCATTTTTTAGCTAAAGCAGTTCCAGTATTTGAAAATTTATTGGAAAAACATGTACGTATCTTTTTTTATTGTGGTAGATAGGATTAGTGATGGGACGATTAAAAAAAAATCCCTATTCTGATTCTTAAATATTTTAGATAATAGTTGAAAAATACTATTTTGCTATCTGGGGCGTCCACAGGAATATATATTTTTTGAATTTTTTGAATAAAAAAATCCAACTAAGGATTGAAATTACAGAGCCAAAAATATACTTTCTCTAAATATATTATTATAAATGTACTTGTAAAACACGCTTATTGCCACAATCTAGTAAGACCAAAACTAACGGAGCAAAAAAAAGATATATATTCATACAATTCATAATAAAAAATTAGAGCACTTACATTATTGAAAAGAAATACATTTTTTAAACCTGTGTAATTTTTGATTAAATATCTCAAAATACAACTTGAAAGTTTATAATTTATGTGAATATAATAAAAGTGGTTCCTTCTGAAAGAATGAAACTCAGACATTTTCTCATCTGTTTTATAAATACTCTAAAGTTACTTTTGTCGTTTGGATGGTCGTGTCTTAGATTTAAAAAAAAACAACAACTAAAATCTGACCCGTGATGATTGGGTCATTGTTACAAAATCAAGACTAGATTAGGTGTAATCATGAAATTTTGTATATATGGGTCATTTTAAACCCACTTTGGTAAAATAAAGGTTAATAATATAAATTGTATCCTATTAAAAAAAAGTATCCTACTATCATGGAAAAACTGAATTTATAGTATCTGAAAACGTAATTACTCCCCTTTCCTCCTCTTGGTCTGAAAATATAATACCGTCACTGTTCATCAACAAAAGGAAAATCTAAAATATTGTCGAACTTCAGTCATTTATTTCTAATTCAAATTTCATTCAAATTATTAATAATGGTATATATTTTGCAAAAACATTTTGAGTGGAATAGATATCCCGAAGATATCACTCGAAATTAAGTATATCAATGACAAGATAATCTCTTGGTTTTATTTATTAATGTATGTAAATTGTATATTCCAACTCCTTTGGATCAAAAGGATTATTCGGTATGATCATTGACCATTAGGGTGACTCTCATTGTTTATTTAAACAATCAATATATATATATATTCATTCTCTCACAGATTCAATCAGATAAAATAAAATACCAATTTATGCTTACATACAACGTTGGTATTGTAACTATATGTTATTCAAAATAATTAGAGATATCATTTTGTTTTACAACTAACTATTCAATATAGAAAAAAAATATTAGGAAGCAAAGTATAATTATGAATGGAACAAAATGGAAGGGGGAGACAACTATGAGCAAAACATTAGGTTTTCAAGGGCCATCCTAATGACCATGAGATAGTGGGTATATAGATCCAAAAGTTTCTTTTAATTCCCATATACCGTCATATGCGTTATATTTAAGTTTACCCAAAGGAATGCTCAATGCACGTGTTTTGAAAGGGCCTTTTACAAAAGTGAGGTTGTGTTATATTCTAATAATAATTTGAAATTGCTCAAGTAAGCCCAAGTAACAGTCGTCAGAAAGTTTGGGCAAGACTGGAAATGAACAGTCAGAACAAAGCTATGATTAAGCGTTTCAAAAACCTCATTGAACGAAATTCAGTGAGGAGGATGCGTGTTATGGCCATGACGAGGAAAGTGAGCGAGGTTACGCTCCGAAGGATAATTAAAGATGTCTTGGGAGCAAAATCAAGAGTAAGGAGAAAGAAACATCTCATTACCACGGTCACAAAGGAGAAGAGGTGCCCTAGAGCCGAGCTTCTTTTGAATGTATCCATAAGCATGTGGCCTCCCTGGTACCTCTATCCTAATCCTTTTGATTATTCTATCCAGGCAAAGGTCGAGAGAGCTTCCTGCAAAAAGTCTCACAGGTCTGTGAGATATTTGGAGTACGTCATCAAAGTTTGTACGGCCATTGGAAAGAGGGTGAAGGCTGTCATTGAGGTCAAAAATGTGGTTTTAAGTTATAATTCATTTGAAGTAGACTTAATCATTGTCTTCATGAACTAGTTTTTAATAAAGTTTGAAAAACAATCTTCGTTGTAAACTTAAATATGACGCATGGGGTATATTTATTAGACATACATATGTATGGGTCATCCATGAAGAAATTTTAAAACAAGGAAACGGATTTGAGTAAAAGTTGGTATGTGATATTATTAACAGTAAACCAGCTCAGAAATGAAATTTTGTATCTCAATCTAATACTCTGAGGTCTTAATGATGAGGAATCTAACATTTTGATGAATATTTGATTATGACAAATCGTAAAAAAACAAACAATGATAAACATAATTAAAAAACTGATGTTTGTCTTATTTTTTTATTTTTGTTAGGAAAGGAAAAAGTAAATATCGATTTTACTTTTTGACTTTAAAATTTTTCAAGGTTTATTGTCTTTTTTTTTTTAATTTGAACCATATAAACATTTGAGGAATCCTTATAAAAACCTACATTCATATAGTTAAAAAAATGAATACAATGAACTTTTTTATAGGAAAACATTATTCATGTCGAAAAATAATACGTCCCAATATGAAGCTAAGATTTTTATCATTCACACCATCGCTCCTAATTTCATCAATTTTTTACTCTGCAGTTGTTTTTTTTAAAGATTAACAAGTGGTTAAAAAAAACAAAAAATGAAGCACCATCAGCCTTGACAAATTGAAGAGCAAAAACTTATGCATATATTGACTTAGTCCTGATTTTCTGTATGCTCGCAAAAACATATTGGGCTATTTTTATATTTAAGTCAATTTTTAGCATACATTAGTCGTCTTTAAAAAAATTAGACATTTGTTAATTTGAAAAAAGTTCCCGTACGCCCAGATGTAAAAATAACAGGTGAAAATTCGTCATTTGTCATTTGCAAATTGCCAGATTGGTGGTCATTTTTGAATATGTGAATGTGACTAGTCGTTACTGTACACTTTATTAAATAAATAATTAATATATGTAAAATAAACATATATTCATCCCATTTAGATCGGGTCAAATCCCCTTTAAACTTTATGCTAAAAAGGAGTGCTTATTAAAAAAACACACGGTGTTTTTGTGCAAGGTACAGATTTAAAAACAAACAAAAAATGGAGGAATGATTGAGACATTCTTTATTGTTTTATTTGACAAATTGCATTTGGTGTGACAATTCGTTGAAATATCTTTGAAAGTTAAGATATCTCCTTTTTTTTCTTTTTCGTTTTCTTTAAATCGATTATGATGTTGATTAAATTGCAATTCTTTTTATTTATTGTTATTTGATTGATGAAGAGTCACGGAGTTACCACGGCCACCATTTTTGCCTTTTTTCAGAAAAGACAAGCAATTTTTAACAACTACATAGATATGAGACAACATACAGGAGATTCCTGCATGACACGGTTTAAAAAAACTGGGATTTTGTATAACGTAGTGTTTTGAATTAGTCCAGCTCTCCTCATAATGCCGTGAATAGATAGATAAGTATAGATTGCTTGAGGGTGCTGTTATTGCATTATTCATTTCAGCTGTTGCAGGGGGTACATATACATATTATCTACAGGGGGGCCCAGAACTTGCAGTAGCATGATTAAATTACTACAAAAACATACTTTTATGTAATCAAGAAAAGACCACTAAAAACCAATTTGTGATATGATTAGATATATTTTTATTCAATATATCCTATTCACAAGCAATGACAGCCTCTAAACAAATGCAAACAGATTGGTAGCTCTTGACGATGAAAGCCATGTCCATGGCGTGCCACTTTGTCATAATGGCAACTCGAAGCAAATCTAAATTTAGATAAGAGGTGTGGCAGATATTATTTTCCAAGATATTCAAACTTCAAAATCAGAGGTCAGTGCTGGAGTATGGTCACAAGAAGGGAGGCCAGAAGTCAGCCATATTGTTGCAGCATGATATTTAGTTAACCTTGGCTGTATGGGGATGTAATAGACATCTTGATGTTGTAGGAAGTCCGGATGGGCTCTGCAGCCTTCTCGGCAGTGAGACAAGTGCAGAAAAGATCCCACAACCGTTGCATTTTTTATTCTTGTACCTACAGTTTTTTACAATTAATTAATTATGGGGAAAAAATAAAAAAAAATATTAAATTTAGCAGAATTTCTCCCAATAAAAGATTACATGAAATCTTGCGGTAACACCCCCCTCAAAAAAAACTTAGTCACTCTATATATTCTCCATTTGTGTACTCCTCTCATAAGGCAGTTTTTCGTCTATAAAATTATAAATACCTATAAATTTTAGGGATGACCTTATGTGACCACAATGGGGTCTACACTTACATTACTCCACGTACTTGAAGGATTTCTTAAAAACCTTATTTTAGAAAAATGAGATATTTGTTTTTATACAAAAAAAAAAAAAAAATAATTAAAAAAAAAACGTAATTATAGAAGGCCCCATATTTTAGTTTTCTAAAAAAAAACCAAGATTTGTAATTAAATTAAATTTTTAAAAAGGAAAGAAAGAAATGAGCTTACACTTTTATTTGTGGTTCCAGGCCCCACTCACGATGACCTCGGTTATCCCTACCTAGATTGGAATTGGGGTCCCAAATAGTCTGTCTCGCATAATTAAGGCCAATACATAAATTTTTTTTCATCGAAAAGTAGATAAAATATAATTTGTGTCCAATATGTTGACTTGTTCTTTAACAATGGTTTAATAATAATAGGATAAACAGTTTAACTTTTTACTTGAAGAGACGAATGGACCGATTGCTTTTGAGCTCATTAAAAGTCCAAATCCCTAGAAAAAAATAAACAAAATAAACATAAATAGGGCCCATATGAATGTTAAAGCTTTTCTTGAGCTCAGTATAAATAGGTTTCCAATCTATACCGAGTTGCAAGTCTTAATCTCTATCGAATAAAAGTCATGTCACTTTGATACTTAGATTAAGTTGATTTACAAGTCTTCAAAATATTGACTCAAGTCCAAGTCGAGCCGCAAGGAAGTTTGAGCCAACCTCTGGTCCTAACTACGATGAAAAATATCCAGAAATAGAAACTTTAGAAAAAAAAAAATTAAAAACACACAGAGATGGTAAACTTGGGATCGAAACTTTCAAATCGACTTGATCACACAATCAAAGACTCAAGCCTTTTCTTGGGATTTAAATTCATTTCAATTCGTTCACTAGATATGAGTGAGTTATAATTCCAACTGGACTCGATAAAAATATGTTTCTGGACTTGGGAGCAATGGCTTGTGACTCAAATAGGGCTTAGAAGTATAAGGACTTTAGTTAACAGCCCCTCCCTGTATAACGCGGATTTCCTATTCCTATGAACTGCGTTATGCAAGGACCCCCTGTACCACCATTTTGAAAGAATTATTACGTTAGTCTTAGACTTATTATTATTAATATTGATAAAATCAGCATCACAGGTCCAAATATGAAAAGTGAAAAAAATAATAATAATAACTTTGTCAATGACATATTATTGTTTTTTTAAGGGGCCTGAACGTAGTTGTTATTTCTCGCTATGTTGGCGTATATCATTCATATCATATCAGTTACCATTCACCACCCCGTAGTTTCTACTTAAGGAGCGTGTTCCACACGTTCTCATCTTCCATACTTATTTTTTCTCTCTCTTTCTTTCTTTAGTTACTTCTTCTTCGTCTTAAAGATATAAATAACTTAAGAAAAAAAGAAGAATATTATTATAAAAAATGGACCCTCCATTCTCCTGTCAAAAATAAAAATAATATATTTTGTCTTCTCTACTGTATGTATATAGTTGTAGAATTTAGCAGCTCCTGCTCTGTCCGTCCGTCCGTCCGTTGTCCCTCTACTATGGCCCATAATAATAATAAATATGGACAAATTTTTTATCTTTTACTTCTTGTTTATTGTGAATCATGATTAATTTTCTTTGATTTTATTTTTCTGATTCTTTTAAAAGCCTTTGCATCGTGTTAAAAAGAATTTTTATTGATTATACGTGCAAAAGCCAAAGTTAGTTCACATTAACAGTAGTTTTAATATTATTAACCATTTAGAGAAGTGAAAAGTTGAACAAGTTAGAACTGGAATACAATCAGGTGTACAAGCAAATTAAACAATGGTATCTTGCACGTTGGAAAATGGACGCATTTTCATATATTTCTTATCCTCATACACTTGTAACCCATTAATATAATAAATGGTAAACTTAATTTTTATATATACAGGGCAGATATAATAAGCCTCACAGATTTCTTGCAGGTTCTTTTGCCTCATTCCTGGATTATGGATTCATTGAAATTGGAATGACGGGAGTGTTAGGTATTCATTTAGGGTTCTCTCGAAAATAAAAGCATTTAGCTTTAGTTATGAGGTGTCTGCATCTAATTTGCCCAAAAATTTTCAAATAAATCAAAATAGAACTTTTGAGATTTTATGGTGTTTGACAAAAAGGAGTACCATTTTGTTGCCAAACATATGCTCCATTAGAATAATTGATGTCAATCCAGGGCTTGACAACGTCCTGGAGCACCTGAATGAATGCAAGGGTTTAATTCTTGGCATAACAAAAGCTAATTCAAATTCAAACAACCAACGTTCAGAACAACATCCAGGGCTCACAACAAAAAAACAGGGTAGTGTTTCTAACGTCTTGTTTAGTAACAATGATTAGTGCTAGATTTCCGTATGTAAATCTTAAATCCATCTGTGACCCTTCAAGTTTGAACTAATTATGTCCACCATTGGTTTGCCCCGATCTAGTTGTAATATTCAATCTGCAAAAAAATAAAAATAAAGCTGTGTAGATCAGATTCCATGTCATTTTGTTTTTGAGAATAAATTTGTGTGCGACATCTTTTTTTTTTAAAGGAAAAATTTTAGGGTACGTTTTGAATTTCGGTAGATATCTATTTTAAAATACATCAATATCCACAAGATGGCGTAATTGTCGTAATAAACAAACTACTTCTAAACATAAGGTGGCACTACTATCATCTGCTATGTAAACAAACTACTAATAAGTAAACAACGCTCATGCCCAATTAAAATACAAAAATTTCGGAACAATTTATAAAATCTACTCACATAACCTCTTCCTATCTTCTTTACTAAATAACATATAGAATGTAACAGTTATACTAGTAGTAACTACTAACTAATAATATATTCACAAATTATGTTAATTTTTTTTCTGTACGCAAATATGCGTTGACAAAAAAGAATTTTAATTTATTTTTTCTAGTCCTACTTTTTTAATATTATTATACATTCTTCTTTCTTTTTGGATCTTTTTTGAGCTGTTGCATATTGCTCCGTCTGTTGGAGTAGGAGAGATGAATAACTGTGGAGATGAATGGCACTTTTCCGAAATCTCTTATTAAAATCCCATGGATTTTTTCTCTCTTTCTTTTTTTCTTCATTTTTCTTTCCTCACTGAATGCATAATTTATTCTTATTGTTATTGTTTTTTTATTATTATGTATTTTGAAGTGTTAGAAGTTCATTATCACACTTAAAATAACAATAAGGAGAAAAAAAACAAGAGCAAGAAGACCTCATCTTCCTTATTTTATATTCAATACTAACTAAGTATTATGCAACCATAATTAATCATGATTATTCAATTTCCTTTGTCACATAATCAATAGAAGATTTTCATGAGGTGACGTCATCAACATTGTTGTTGACGTCAGCCATAATAAAAGGGGTATAAACAACACCCAGATTTTATTTTAAGAATAAAAACACTTTTTTCATATATAATAACGTGTTAACACACTGATCAATGCTCACCACCCGCGTATAACTACGAATTTAATTTCAACATGACAGCCAACAAATAATCAGCTCTTGACGATTAAGTTCGTGTGCATGGCGTACCAGGCTATCACGATGAGACAGCTTGGATGGAATCCAAATTTGGATGGATGTTGCTACAAAAACCGCTAAGTTCAGGTCGAACCTCGAGGAGCACCACACGGAGGCATATCGTTGTAGTAGGAGTTTTGGTTCTTTTTGGCTATATGGGGTCTGGTTTTTCTAGGTATTCCAGATGGAGATGCCAACGGTCTATACAGTCTTTTTGGCACTGCGTTGACTTTTTATGCTGTTGATCCGAAATTTTTACGCTTAAAGACATTGGATGAATCAAAACTTGTTTATATTTGTTTCAGTTGTCCTTTGGGTACGTAAAAAGTACATCCTCATTTCAAATAACAGGGAGAAAATCGTAATTAAATGCATTGGGGTCCCACTCTATAAACGAATTATTAATTCAAATATTAAATATTATATGTGCCTTTAAATAAATTTATTTAAAAAATAAAAAAACAGGTGCAACAACTTTGGTACACTTCACCAATTTAAAAAAGTTATTGGGTGTCATATAGTGTACAATTGACTATCAATTGGTTGGAAATGGTGAACTATTACCTTGTCAAAATTGGACCCAGAAATTAACTAGCTAAACCTTACATTAGGTGAGGTTACTAAATTATTAGATTTTGACGGATAACGCTAATCACATTGTATGGGTAGTGATGCCAGCATTGTTATTGACATTAGCCATCTTGGAATTAGCATAAACAATCCCAAAGTTTTGTTTTAAGAATTAATATTCTGTTTTATTAACAAGTCCAGGGGCACCTGTGGATTTTGAAAAATTAATTCAAAAATCCACAGTTACTCACAAATAAATTGAAGAATCCATTGCTATTCTCATAAAATTAAATTTTTAAGATTTTTTTTCAATAATTAACAGGTGTTCACAGAAAATTAATTTATTTGGAAAATATTGTAAAATTAAATTTCAAATATTGAAATTTTTGAGAAAAATTTAAAAAAATCATACTTATTCAAAGAAAATTAAATGTTTTGAAAAATGAAGTAAAATTTCAAATATTTAAATTTAAAAAAAAAAATCAAAATTTACATTTTCTAGTAAAAAGCAAAAATTCCTTAATGGGGCGGGGGCAAAGCTCCTCCAGCCCACCCCCTACTTTGACGCCCCTGAATTATCATCTAATTAATTTGTACTCTAATGTTCATCAATCATTGCATTTTAAATTCGGCACATGCTTCAGGCGACTGTCAGTGGGCCATGAACTTCCATTAGGCCTCGCGTATAATCGATTCTTTTTTTTTTTTTTTTTTTTTTTTAAATGATTCTGTGAGAAATTCATTTTCTTAAAAGGATAGAAGTTTAATTATAACTATCAAAGTTGAGACCTTGATACCAAAAATACAGACAGTCATGTATGCTGCAATTACGAATAAAAATGCAATACCTCCAGGGATGGCGGCGATGATCATAAGATCATTATCAACGATGGCAAGATTCGTTAATAATGGAATGAAGAAGAGTTAACTAACTCTTTTTCACAGTTTCTATTACCAAATGTTTGTTTTTTATAAGTATTTTGAATATGTTTTTTTTAGTTTGCTGTCTATAATGCATTCTTACACGTTAACTCAATTTTTTCAAATATTTCAAAGAGTTTAATAAGCTTTTTTTATTCCGGATTGTCATATTTATTTCATTAATATATTAAAGATGTAGAAATTTCAATAAAAAAATATAACTTTCAAAGAAATGAGCTTCTTAAATTTATGATTGATTTGCCTTAGGCCCCAATCACACTAAGACCGACCCTGGCCTTAGTTATGATCCTGTTCCCGCACCCAGATTAGAATTAAGATTAAAAGACTCACACTAAATTAATTTAAAAACTTGAGAGCCTTGCATTTTATATTTAGAAAAATGTTGAACTATTAAAGTGTATTTGGATGTGTCAAAATGGGACTGACGAATAAAAGGCTTCAACCTTTCAATCCAACAAAAATCTACATATTTCCCCAGTTTTATTATACACTAATGTGTATTAAAACATGTTATTACATCATTATCCATGCTTGTTTACATTTTCAAATCTAGCCATTTTTTCATTGACAATTACTTTGATATAATTCAAATCTCAATGTTTTTCATCCAAACGATCCAGTAGTATTCGACACCGCTAAGTATTTTGATACTTTAGTATTTTGTAGATGAAGATACATAAATATTTATTGGAATTTAGTCAAAATATCGACGTTCAAACCCCAAGAAGATGTCTTACTTGCATTCAATTATGATACAATTTCTGACGTCAGTAAAAACGGGGTTATTTCACTCACATAAAAATATACTTTTAATTTCATTGTCAGCTGTCAATGTGCCTGTTCCTTTGACTTTAATGAGCGTTTTGAACGTTATTTAGTTGAATTTGAAATAACTCTTGATAAACTGTGAACAATTATAAACTGTTGTTAAATGATAATTCAAACAACTACTATAAACTGATTTTGGGCTGTTCTTCTTGGGGGGGGGGATAAATGATAGCGAGATACAAGGTACAATAAATGTAATGGCGGCTAGTGATGAATTTCGCTCTGGATATCCTGGAACGGGTTTTTATTATTTTTGTTATATTATAATTTATCGACTTGAGTCGAATTTTTACAACTCGGTTCGATTCGACTCAAGTAAATAATTGTATAAAGGGCTTTCATACTTATAAATCAAGTCCTTTATTAAATCCAACTGATTTTGGGCCAGTTTTTATGTTGTTGTTGTTTTTTGAAAGAAAGGTTGCGGGATATATTAAAAGACGAGGAAAACGCGTTATGTTTTAACAAATTATTTATGCTATAATTTTATTTTGATTTTTTCTCTTCCTTTTTTTCACTCTTTATTTTTTTTTTTTTCTCCGAGTCGTCTTATTTTCTTTAAGGAGTAATAAAAACTGCGTTGGAGTACAGACACCTCGTTAGAAAAAAAAAATACTAAAAAAAACTAACTTTTATTTTTATTCTATGTAATGAAAAAGTTTTTTAGGGGGGTATTTTTATGACCAAATTCGCACCTTTCTATTTCTTTTGCTTCCTAGATTGCTACAAGGGGAAAAAACTACTCATTATTGCAAGTAATCCCCCCTTCTCTTTGTCCTGCAATTAAGGAATGAAATGTTAGTTATTGCAGTGGGTTAATTAACTTCCAGGGTTGTTCGTTGTTATTTAGAAGGGAACTCAAGGTTGTACTTAACTTGGGCCAGAGAAAAAAAGTAATCAGTATAGGTAATTTTCAACAAGAAAAAAACAAAACCTATTTCTGTTCTTGGTGGTGACACGTCCATGGGGATCCCTTTCAATTATAATCCAGGGGTTTACATAGGAAAAGGAGGGGGGGGAGAATAATCTCAACAAAAAAAAAAGTTATTTGTGACCTCCTCTATCTATCACTGTATTCGTTTGTGTCAATCAAAATACATATACTTATGTATGTATTTGAAATAGTTACAACGGATTAGCAACGTAAAATAAACTGACTAGTCAATATATAAGCAAGCTTTCATGATTTTTTTTTTTAAATTAATTCATTATCGTCAATTTCTATGACAGGGATTATTCTCATTCATCCTTTGGTGGTGTTGCAAATTGCCCAACATAAAATGGCGAAAATTCATCCTCACAATGATTGAATAATTATTAATTAATAGATTTTCTTAGAAAGGCCATATTGTGAGGGACAAATTAACCGTTTCATATATATGTAGAAAAGGTTCGAAACTTTAGTTAATAATCTTGGATATCTCTACTTATCTTATAATTTGATCACAATTTGAATTATTGACCGGCATATAAAACATTGGGCTGTATATTGTATAAATTATGTAAAAATCGAACGGATATTTATCATTTTCTTGAACTTTATTCAAGATGCCTCATATTTTAGCCAATCACATATTCCGGATGTGGTAATTTTGGTTATACAATCAATATGCGTATATATATACATATATATAAATAGTCCGGTTTTTCATTTACAAACCCTTTTTGTAACAAAAATCACCAATTACATACAAAAAACAAAACAATTCCGAATACTATTTTTTGGTTAAATTAGCCCAAAGACTATTCAGACTACTCGCACCAAAACAGGGAAAACTATATTTGTATAAATAACTATAATGACAATTTATAATTATATAAAAATCAAATTTGTTAAAATAACTAATTTTCCTAAATAATTTAAAATGTCGTTTGTCAATTCCTCATTTTTATTTTATTTCATAAAAAAAATAGGGAAACTGGATTGTTCTTCCTTTTCCTCTTTCCTTGCATAAAGGG
Organism: Lepeophtheirus salmonis; assembly: GCF_016086655.4. Classification (NCBI taxonomy): domain Eukaryota; kingdom Metazoa; phylum Arthropoda; class Copepoda; order Siphonostomatoida; family Caligidae; genus Lepeophtheirus; species Lepeophtheirus salmonis. Next base: position 35,546,940 of record NC_052132.2, on the reverse strand, counting down.
AAGAAGTAATAAATAATTAAATATATCCAAATGGATTAAGGTAAATAGTAGTTCACGTTTTTATTATATACATTTAATCATCAGTAACGTACTCCGTGACTCCTAGGACAAGAGAGTTATACTCGTCACTCATCTCATCATCAACCTTCTCCTCCTATTAGGCCCTGCTCTAACTCTTCTCTCCTCTCTCTCTCTCTCTTTAATAAAATGTATAAATAAATAGCCAAAAGAGAAATTGAAATTTGTCAAAATGCAAGTTCATTTATGATTAAATATATATAAAAAATACGAGTCTTAGTTTTTTTTTGTGTGGTAGACTCAGTCGGAGTAGAAGACTCTGTCAGATGGAATGTTGATAACAATGATTAGAAGAAGAGAAGGAAAAAATCATCATCATTTTTTTTCTTCTTCTTCTTCTTCCTTCTATATATATGTGTACACTCACAAAACTTTGGTCAATTTAAGATTTTGTTTTGGGTCCGCGTTGGAGTGAATAGAATCTCAAATTTGGTCGTCTAAGGGTTGCAATAGAAAAGGAAAAAAGAAAAAAAGAATAACAGCAGCAGCTTGTATTTTTCTTCTCTTTTTTTTTCTTCCTCTTTTTTTTTTTTTTGTACAATGTTCTTCTTTCCTCTTCTCAGCTTCACTGCGCCCCCCTCCATTTTCTTTCTATTTTTTATTCCTCTACTCGTCTTGCTGCTCTATACATAAATACTTATATATAAACTGTCTAAAAAATTTCAAATGTTTTCTACGAAACGAACTATAATTTCCTATATAGTGTACAACAAAGTTGAAACGTTACAAAGACGTGAATGAACAACACTTTCAGAGTGGGGAGTAGATCAAAGCAGCAGCAACGATGGGCATAAACACACAAATGTGCTAATAGCAGCACCCCCCATAATAATCTAGAGTCGTAAAAATAAAAAAATATATAAAGAAAATAGAGCTAAGTTATTATTACTTCATAAAATGGAGGTTAAGTGGATTTTTGTTCTTTTCCCTTTTTTTGAAAGGAGATATTGAGTTTGATTTTTTTGTATTCCTTCAGACATTTTAACAAATTAATATTTTTTATATTACATATGTTGTGTAAAAGATACAATTTATATGCTTACTTACGTTTTATTTAATTACTACATCCATAATTTTAAATACCAACTATTAATGGATGCTGGACAATTTCATTTTAATGAACTGAAATTACATATTTACAAGTTCAATATAGTTTTAGGCATTTGAATGTTATATGGAATACGTCGGATCAGTTAGCATTTTTGATCAAAGTAGTTAAAAATTAAAGCATTAATATTTGGACCATTCATGGAGTATTCAATGACTGTAATTCCTAGAGATATGAGTGCCCATACATATTTACATTGGAGCCAAAGGATATTGCTACCCCCCCCCTTACTTTTCCTTTAAAAATAATAATGTTTCTAAAAATTAATATATTTCAAACTTTTCAGTCAAAATAGTCAAAAAAAGGCCAACGACCCAGCCTCTAAGAAAATCCTGCAGACGTTACCATTACATAATTTGCCAAACCACTTGAAAATAAATATCGGCGCTGTTGTTCAGAGCAAAAAAACAACAACACTGACATACGGATTTTTATTGAGATACGATGAGGCCAAGAGTCTCCACTGGGGCATGAGATCCTCTTCAATCTTCATTGCTTTGACTTCTGAGATTTAGACTAATGAGCTATGTCCAAGAACAGATTACAATTGTCTGTCAAGGTTTGACAGTTTTTCATTGTCTTCGTCACAAGTATTACTCGAAAAGTATCCACATCCTTTTTGATTTTTACAACTTGCACAATTAATTTAAATGTACAAGCTACAGCTTGTACAAAATCAAGTATTTGACATATTTATACATCGATATTTTCCCCTTCTCTTCAGCGATATTCTAACTTTTTCTATTAATCTAAAATAAAATGATTTTGAATTACCTACAAACAAAATAATATTTCATTCTTTAAGCTCGCTTTAATATTCGATAATGATCCGTAATTTTATCAGGTTCTACCTACTACGATGACCGTAGAGTCTTTTTTTTTTTTGATATTGTGTAGAATAAAAAAAAAAAATATCGCATCGTCGTTTTTATAACAATCGATGATAAACTGATTGGATATATTGTTTCATGTAATATTATATGGTTTCAAACCGCTCTATATTGTTTTCATATTGATCAAATATCTAATTACATATTTATTAATATGGTATTTGTATTTTCCTTATTAAATCAAGGTTTGACTCTAGTTAGTGAAAATAACTTTACCTAGAAAATGAGTTAACAAAAAAAAAAAAAAAAATATGACATAGAACGTATTTATTTTCACATATATGGATCATATAAGGTTGATTCAAGTAATAAGGGATAAAGTGTTGACCTATGGGTACAGAGATGTTACTCAAAATTTTATAACATCCCTATATTCCCTCCTACAAAATCCAAAGAATCAACACTGAAATCCCCCCCCCCACCAAAAAAAAAAAATAATAATATTTATAGTTTGCAGAATATCAATATTATTTGACACTCACCTTGAATCACTTAAATTACATAATCTTCTTCACCTTCAATAATACCTTATGATAAATGTATTTTAAGTGCCTTTTAAGCCCATCTTTTAATCGTTGATGAAGTTTCCCCTGCGTAAGTTTCGTTATTAAGGCTATAGGAAACTGTCAGTTCGAACAAGTTCTACCAATCTTATAAATTATTTACCCGCAGTTAAAATCAAACAAAACGAAACTATGTTCTGAACGAGTTGACAACGACTAAACGAGTATTTATCTCTTAACGCTTTAGATAAACAAAGTTTGAAGGTATAATTAATATCACCAAACAAAAGTAATCAGCATTATAAAATCCCACAATTTTGACAATTTGATACAAAACATCCCTAATGTAACGTCAATATCCCAAGGTCTTGGGATAAATACAAAGAAGTGGCATCTTTGATTGGATATAATTAATTTTGTATGAATTTAAGACAAATTTTTATGTAAACAGGGGCATCCACAGAACTATATATATATAAATATTTTTTAGGGAAGGGGCTTGGTTTTTGGAACTTTTTTGGAAAAAATCAAAAAAAAAAAAAATTCGAAAATTATTTTTTCAAATATTAAATTTTCGGAAAAAATGTCGGAAATCTATAGCCATTCACAAAAAATTTCAAAAATCCACAGCTATTATCAAAAAATTTCAAAAATCCATAACTGTTCACAAAAACTTTCAAATATTAAATGTTTTGTAGAAAAAATTCAAAAATCCACAGCTATTAGCAAAAAAAAAAAAAAATCCAAGGTTATTCTCAAAAAAAAAAAATTCCAAAATCCATTGCTATTCTCAAATATTTTTTTTTTGGAAAATAAATTCAAAGATCCACAATTTCAAATATCAAATTATTTGGAAAAAAAATCAAAAATCCATTAATATTCACAGAAATTTTAATTTTGTGGGAAAGAAATTGAAAAATTAAATTTACAAGTAAAAAAAAATCCTTAATTATTAATTTTTAGTTGGAGGGGGGCTATAGCCCCTTCAGCCGGGGGCAAAACTGGAGAAGGCCATAAAAATAGAAATTAAACTTTTAAAGACAAGGTCAATCCTTTTCCTTTCTCTTCTTATAAAAAAACTGTCCTTCGTCATTGGGTCTTGGGTTGAGTAATTAAAACCACAGTATAACATTTCTTTTAATTTCGACAAACTGTACTTTTCTTCAATTTGTACAGCAACTAACTTTAGGTTAAATGAGGAAAAATACTTTTTTAGATAAAAAAAAAATGTCTTCAATACACTTTTACTAACAATAAAACAAATTTTTCCAAAACACTTAAATAATAAAAGATCTATCTTAAAAAGTCCACTGTTTTCAAATAATCTATTCGTGAAGTTACCTAAATAATACGTAAATAAAGGCCTCTATTACGCCAGGTTGAATAAACTAGACTTAAATTTAAACTATGAGGTTATAATGTCCCAAAACTAAAGTTGTCTTAAATCTAAGCCGAGCAACCAACCCATAGACATCTCACAAGTAGTGTTCAATAGGTCCCTTGCAATATTTTTTCTAATCAGTCGTAAGACTGCATTCTAAATACGTCTTTTTTCTTCCCTTACAATATTTTTTTCTTTTTGATCCGGTCTTTTTCTCCAGACATCAGTCCTGGGGGTTAATTAGCCGGTATTTCAGTCTTATTTATTTTCTTCACTCCTAGCTAGGATCGAAAAAAATACACCAAAGAAAAGAACCAATCATAGATAGATACTAGAGTATTAAACGTGCTAGCCACATACTTTTAACTTGATGTATCTTTAAAAGAGTTAAGAACCAAACTTCAGTGACTGCAATGACGTAATTACTAACTACGTCATAAAAGACCGATAAGGACCCGTTCTAGGGCTGACAAAATTAATCAGGAAGAACGGATTGATATGGTTGTATCCTTTTTAGCTTTTAAGAGGGATCTTGCACTACACGTTACTAAACTTATATACGCTGGTGTAGCCTCGGCTCGTGCTACCCCAATGGGGAACAAGTATAGGATATAACACCTATCTAATATAGACAACTATTAATGCAGTTCATAATGAAAAACATAATATATAGACAACTATAGTCCATCCAATCTTATATGAAAAACTTCAAGATAAGTGTAGACATTATAAAGGAGGAAGGGGTAAATTGGATTTATCCAGATTCGAATTATCAGACATCTACTAAATTTCCTTCTTTTTTTAAAGATTGTTTGTAACTTAAAATGTGTAACATTTATATACTATAATTATGTTAGTGAATTCAAGTCACAGAGTCATTTTGGTTTGTGTGTTGTTTTTTTTTAAAGAAAAGAAAAGTGCAATTGATAGACAAGTGAGTCACTGACGTTTTCAGATATCTATTTTTCCCTCAGTAATAAACGTGCCTTGAATAATGGGTAGTCTGCAATAAATTATGCCTTTATGGGTATATGACTACTTTTAGGCCCAGAAGAAGAAATAGTATATAGGTAGTAGTAGTAGGTAAGCATTAAGAGTCTTGTTTTTTTATTATTTTACTGTTACAAACCCAAAGAAAAAGTTGGAATAGTTGAGTTTGCTAACCTGATGAAGTCTTTTTTTTTCTCCAAACATATTTTTTTAAGGCAATGAGTAGATCTATCTTCCATCACTGATGGAACTAATGATTATGTATATATCTATGTGTTCGGAGCCATTCATCAAGGAATATTCCTTTAAATACCAAACCATTTCATCAAAAAGAAAAAAGAAAAAAATTAAAATAACCCTCAGAAGAATGAACTAACAACCGTTTCATTATGAAACATTTCTACTCATAATCGACATACCCACAAAAAAGTACTCAATCAAAAATCCCCTCGTAAACTAACATATTTTGGTTATGTATAAGTAAAAAAAAAAAAGACTTTAAAATAGGCCCAAGTCAACAAACAACAAATATATATATACATATATATTCTGTGTGATTCTTTATCAAAAATCAACGACATGACCTTACAAAATATTATATCATATATATAAACCTCCCTCCAAAAAATCATTTTTATAGATAAATAAATATCTAAACAGGAGTGCCAATGAATGGACCATCATCATAGGTAGATGTCCACATTCATTTCTTTATATCGTCTGTAGATCCAATTATACATATATGTACAATTTACAATATATACAGGGTCTGATAGGGTAAGACACTTTCAATAACGAATAAACTCGTTTTCAGATACTGTGACAAGATTTGTGTTTAATGGCAAATGAAAGAACAATATATAGTAAATTTAAATCCGGATTTTCGCAAAGGGGGATTAGGGTAAGGCTGTTTTCAGGGGGTGAGCAATAAAATCACTTTTTCTAATCCAACTTAACATATACGGTATAAAGGGACCTTGACAATATAATATGTTGAGAATGAAGGAACTCCGTATTTTATATTTCCCTAGGACCCACGACCTTCCCTAAACAAAAATTATTCAAACGTCCTTTCATGATTAAAATTTTATTAGAGTTTTGAGTTAATGAGTGAAGTAAAAATAAATCCATTTTTTGTCCAATATATGGCTTTGCTAATATGTATCTCGCGTTGTATCAAATACAATTGCTTTACTCTAGATATTGTTAAAGAGAGAAGATTTTGTACTACAAAAACTATTAGACCGTCTTATGATTGTTTGAGCGTGAGTAACTCTGGGCCGAAAATGTAAGCCAAACAGCTAAAAACGTGAATAGTGATTATGGTCCTGATACTATAACAGCCAATTATGCTCAACTTTGGGTTCGTCGATTCTATCCCGGTAATTATGATGCCAAAGATGCACCACGCTCAGAAAATACATAATGGCAGAGCAGTTTTATAGATCACAATGGAATGATAGTAGTATTAATATATAGTTGGTAATTAGAATGACTAATTTTGTAGTTAAATTATGCATTTTAAAACGAAGAAATTGAAATTTGTATAATTTTTTATACAATTTGACACCTTGTACAGGCATTGTAGCTTGAAGATAACAGAGGTACGTATATAAAACAAAAAAAACATAATTAAAGCGCAGGAAGTTTAAATAAATTAGTACTACTTATAAAAAACCATAAGCTGTCCCAATCAATATGGTGGACTCTATAGCTGGTCTTTTCACTTTCAGGAAATGTATTTTGTGGAAGAGATATTGTGACGACTTTATTGTTCAATATCTACCTATCTATGATGATGATTATTATTTTCCTAATATACTAACTCAAGTGGCACTTGTGCCCTGATGGCCCTATTATGCCCACGTTGATTTATTTATAAATATACATTATTTTCATTGTACCTACTCGTACTTCGTTTTGAAGAATCACTGCAAATCAAAATAGTTTCAAGGATAGGGAAAGGGTTCGAAGATGTATGTACTTCATGCCTTGAATTGTGTCCCACTGAATCTTTATACTTGAGCTATATATATTTGATAACTTGACAGAGTTACTATCTTGCACAAAAAACAAACAATGGAGAAATGTTCAATTAATTTTTTAACGTGTATGTTGCAGAGGCATATTCTGGTCAATTATTGGCTTTGTATTCAAATTTTTTGAAGGAGTTGAGACTTAAATTTAAAAAAACTCTACCCTTATGGCTTTTTCAAATATAATCAATCAATATCTAATTATTTCATTATGGGGATGATTTTTGCTGCTTTAATTAGCTACGCCTTCAAAGGATTAATCCAAATAATTTTTTTATTTGAAGTTGACGATATATATTCGTCCAAGAATACTAATGGATTTTCATATAATCCAGACTACATTTTGAGTAAAATCATTCTAGCTTGCTTTGGTCTTAACGGACCACAAATATTTTGGTGAGTATGTTCCTCCCTACGACTTATTTTTTCCGTAAAATAAATAGAAGTTGTTTTACCTCCAACAGTTTTTACATGCATGTTTTGTTTTATAAATTATGTAAGGTCAGGAAAGAGTTAATCATTATTTTAATGATTAAATATGAAATAAGAGACTGGTAAGTAAGCTGTCTACTTCAGCAAAAGTACACTGAGAATATCAGTTTAAAAAAAATTTATTTGTTTGATATAAAAATGGTCTTTCATCACTTAATACAAAAGAAATGTTATTTTCTAATTTCGAATTCAATCCTAAGTCGATTAGCAAAATATTTTTTGATTCATTTTTTTTATTGATTAAAATTGGGTTTATTTATTATTTTGCCCGTTTTTCCCCTAATCTGAAGTGTGAATTTTCTTTTCCTCTGCTCTTATCATTAATATTTAACTCTCTAGAAGTTCTCTCCGCTACATAAAATTAATCTATACTAAAACAGATTAGAGATTTGGATATGCTCATAAATGACGGAGAGTTAGCCTGAGGATTTGCTGCAAAGTTATAATTGTAACTCTTTTTGGGGCTTGCAGTAGAATTGAGAGTCACCATCGTCTTGTTTATATCCTTGTTTATTTCCATCACTACAGTTCCTTTTAGCTGATCTAATGAAACATCCGAACAGCTAAGCTATCTGTCCTCCAAAAAGTTCTTCAAACTGTCAGTATTATAAGTTAATTTATGGTTCATTTTTTTAACATCCCACAAATACATTTTTTGGTATATTTTTTCTCAATTAATGTTCAACATATACACCACCTTGCATTTTTAATATATATGTATGACATACATTGCGGTTATACGTCTTTTTGGGCTAATTTGCGATTTTCTACCATTGAAAAAAATGACGGAAAATTCTTTACTAACTTCTGGTAGATTGTTTATTCTAATAAAATAGTTATATTCTATAAAATATCAAATTTATAAAGTTTTTAGTCAATGTATGTCAAAAACAAACTAACTATGCAAACATTGTGGACAAATGTAGCATTCCTTAGTAGGGTCCTCAGAAGGTCTCCATCCGGGAGGGGAGGCAAATTTATTGTTTGATTAATTATTTTAAAGAGGAAATATAAAATGGAATAAAGGGCCCTCTCTTCCGATGTCTCTACTTGTGAACTGTTTCAACATGATTTACTCCTGTCTATAAACATATGTTTGTATATTCAACATGTTACTGAATTGTACAAATTGCAACCAAAAAATGGGGGAAAAAAATTTGTTGTATACTTGAGATAACTACTAATAATTGAAAGGTTTTTTGATGGTCGATATATAAATGTTGTTTACGATTTTAAGAAAAATTACAATCGATAAAAATGAATACATAATTGATATTTAAAATAAACTAATTAAATAAGACGTTATAAAATATAAAAATTGAAACTTGTACGAATAATAATAATAAGTAAATTAATCATTTTGATTTTTTTATAATAGATATTCAAAATGAATCAATAGTTCAAAATAAGGAAGTTGTGACTTTTTGAATAATGATTTTTGATAGTTCGACATAAGCCCATAGAGTTCTTAGTGAATTACTTTTGTATAACAGGATGTTTTACAATAATGTGTTCTTATGCACATCTACAAAAACTTTTCTTAATAACTTGTCTTTATAGATTCAATTAATATAAAAATTACCAAATAAAGTCGGAAAATTGTTCTTTAATTATAACTGTTCTCAGTAATAAATAATATTATTTTAGCAGTTTTGAAGATTTGAGGCAATTTATTTGTATCGAAGGAGAAATATCCACACGATCCAATCCTGAAGTGGCACACTTAACTCTAGAAAATGCTCCCTTGTTAGTCTTTCGTCATTAGTCATCTCAACTTCAACCTATTTCTTCAATAGTGTTGCATAATGCACATATTTGGGTAATTCCATACCAAAAGACCACCCAAAATATACATTTTTTAACCAATTAGTTTATATACATCTAAATTTATACATGCAGACTTCAAATCCTCTTTAATTTTTGTAATTTTAGCAAAACTTTGCTGTAACATAAATTTTCAAATTTAGTCATATCTTTGTAACATTTGGTTTTATTTCAACTAACAAAGTATTTCTGAAAAGTAAAAATATGTGAAAAAATGTTTTATTTATAATTAACTTTTATATTAACTTTTTTTTGTGTCATGACCTTATATTATGACCTTTGACCTAAAATTTGACCTCATGGATCAAATTTTATCTTTGTCAAATTGAATTCATTTTATAGATAATAAATTATTCTTTCCATATTTGATTATATCATAGACGACATTCAGACCAATTTCTTGTAGAATGACCGGGGGTTGGAACTGTCAACAAACATTTTTCCATAAACACAAGAGCCTAAAAATGATCTGTCCCTAAATCCTAAATCAACAATAACAATTAAACTAATAAATAAAAATATTTCATTCACTAAGATAATATGCTACTAATTCATTTATGAATTAATTGATTGTATAAAGGTAGATCCGACTGATCTATAGAAAGGTGGTTGTTGATACACTCAATGCTGTCATCATAAACATTTGTGAAATATTGAGCCTTATCATCTATACGGTTGTATGTATATTACCTCTGTGATAAATTGATAAGAGAAATATTAGGATTTCCAAAAGATATCAGGAAATCCCCATTCCTCAATCTGCTTTTTTAAGCCATTATTTTTTTATTGTTTTTACAACTAGAATGAAATTAAGTTTATGGCTATTAAAGTATTTCAATACAAGTTGTAGCGTGTGTAAGCAAATTGTACAAGTTATAATTCGTACATCTCATTATTAATTAAATTACAAATTCAGTCATATGAATTACGAAATATTGATGGATTTTTATTTAGATCTATTAAAATTACCATTTATAATTAACTAGCGGAAGTAACCGTCATTCCTTGCAGTTATTAGGCATCCACAACAGACAAACTTTGTTTTAGTAATACTCCTCTTTTCTTTTCTTTTTTAATATCCACGCTGAGGTTTAGCTACAAACGCCCGTTGCTAATTTGTTATATCTTAGATTCAGTCGTCAAGCAAGTATACGATATTAAGTGAACACTAAAAATGAGGCATTTGCAGACAAAAAGACAGACAAACCTTTCTTTATTTATACTTGGTAGATATGTGTACATGTTTTAATTTAAGCATGTATGAAAAAAAAAAAAATATTAAACATTGCAAATTTTGAAGTAATATTTTTGTACTTCCATCTTGCATTAACATGTATAAAACCTTTTTTCGATCAACTAGTCTTTAGTAACCAACGTTTAACTAATTATGATTTTTGTTATTGAATATGACGCGGTGAGTCTTAGCTGCACAAACTCGTTGCTACATTGTTATTTTTTAGATTAAGTAGTCGCGTGGATAATGAACGCACACTATAAAAAGATGCCTCAACAAACATCCAAATAAATTTTGCTTAATTAATATAGATTAATATATATGGGTACATTTGAGCTGTATAATGTACCACAGAATAGTTAAAAATTATAGATTTCCATCCAAAAAGTTATAAATTACATAGTAAGTGTAAAATCTGAAATATATTCAATTACCATCGCGTCACAAGTACTCTAAATTCTTCATTTAAAAAAATGTATTTCATTTTCTAGGTAGAAATTTGTACAATTTACTTTATCAATATAAATCTCCGATTTCAGAGTTTGTTTAATTGTAATTATTTATGGGCACAGGAATGATTATTTATTAGAAGATATGTACTGGCTTTATAGGGTAATATCGATACTTTTCATCAGGAAATAAAGGTTGGACTTCAGTAAGTGTTTTAAAGACTCTTAGAACCAGCAATTATTATAATTCGAACAGTCTATCGGAAAATTATTTGGAGGTACCGCAAATTGCACTTATAGTAACCAAAATTGATTGTCACAATTAAGGGTGCCAAATTGACAGATTGGGACAGAAATAAGTTCATAAATAAAATAAAGGTTCTCTGCTACCGCTAAGATTCATAAATATCTTAATTCCTGAATACAATAATGCCTATAATGGTTTCAACTATGTCTCTGAAATATTGGCCTGTATGTACAGGCTCATTCAACTTAATTTGAATCATATTTAACTACATCCTGAAAAATAAGGAAAGCATTTAGTATGATGATTTCATTTTTAAAGTGAGAGGTTGAGCCTTGGCTTTCAGTTAGTTGAGCAACTTAAAATTCAAAACAAGTATTTACAATGGAGAAGACCTGGAGGAACATTATCATCAATTTTGTTTGTATCTAACACAGCCGTATATCAAGAAGATGCTTAGTTATCCAAAGAACACATACTACGACATCTACAACCGCTGGAAGTAGGAGGGGTCATATAAGAGAAAAGCCTTCAAGTCCCGGAGTAATTAAAAAAACACACTCCCATATTCCTCGTAGGGCTGTAACGTTCCTTGAAATCATCTCCTGGGACTCTGATTAACGCTCTTGCCTAATAGGACCAAGTAAACCGTCCAACAGTCTCCAAAGCCATTAACAATGACTTAAGGATAAAGTCATACCGCTTTTTCAAATACATATCCTTACAGACAAAATGAAGGCCACCCAGGGTGCCCGCAGAAGAAAATTGCTGAACGATTTGAAGTCCCATGGTAACCAAATCATATTTTATTTGGTTGATAAACAATTCAGAAAGACAAATGGTTGCCCACAGAGAGAGCGAATGTCCCCCACGTCATTAAAACCAAGTTCCTGCTTGAATCATGACCCTTGGAGGTCATTGGGAGCAACGACAGTGTCATGCCCCCATCTTCTTTGAGCCAAAAGGAGTGGGTTTTATATATTACTTATTTTAGAAGGAGTTAGAGAGGAAAAATGAATTATTTTTCATCCAGTCAAAGCAGAAAATATTAAAACTGATTGAGTCTTGTTTCGACTGTAAATTGTTCTTTTACTTAAAAAACTTTATTTAATGTGTTGATTGCAACTTTTTGGAAGTCAAAGTATGTTCACCCCAATTCAGTAGTAGGTCATTTATCATTGAAATTGTGGTAACTTATTCTGACTTATATTGAGTATTTACTCTTTATAGAAGGTACCTTGAAAAGTATCTTAGTCCCGGTAACAAAAATAAATGATAGCGAAAAAAGGTCTTTTAGCTTGAATATACATATTTGAGTCACTTATAAGCATTGTATTCAAAATTGTGGGATTAGTTAAGATACTCAAGAAATTGAGCCAGAGTTTAGTACCTTTGTTTGTTATGAGAGACTTATATTGGGCCCAAAATGGCCCTTTTCAAATTGAATATATCAATTTCTTGACATTAAGTGCATTTAGCTGCGTATCTAAAATAGTTTGTTGATAGAAATGGAGGAAAATCCATGGAAGGATACAAATGAAATCAACAGTCAATTTTATATTAAATCATTCCAACTTGTTTTTGTGTTGACGGGGGGGACACATATGTATATTGTACTCTTATAATGTAGGATTATAACCCTTATCCTTGCTTAAAACAGGGAAATGAGTCAACCTGTTCTGAAGATGAGTATTTCTTCTCTCTCTTTTTTTCTTGCAAATGCATAAACCTTCTTTTTTTTTCATCTTGTGGGCATTTATTTCAGGGTGTCTTAAAGAAGTAAGGAAAAGAGAGACACATAACCTGTATCATCATTATTTTCAAGATTTTCTGGACTCATTCATTCATTTGAAACTTGAGATGAGACAGTGTGTGTTTGTAATGTGTACATATGTATATACCTAAGTGAGAGAAGAAACAAACACTTTCGACAGCTACAGCACCTGTTTGTGATAATGAAATCGTTCCACTTTGGGCCCTAAACAAATGTGTAATAGTAGGTGCATGGGCCTAGAAGCATCACTAAGGAAAAACACAGAGCAAGGCACGAGATATTCTTCTTTTTGTTAATAATGATCCTCGTTCTTTATGGTGTCTTTGACGTCTTTTTTATTGTTTAATGTCTTTTGAGTCGCAGAAGGCGCGTGCGATCATCAACCCATTTGCAAAATAATAATAATAAAAACAAAATAACAGGGAAACCTTTGTGGTCGTCCCCTCCAGCTCTGCGACCTTAGAAAAAGAACAACACACTAAAATAAGTATGAAAACTAAAAAGACATTTGACTCCTAAGAATAGGTACAATGTGTCTCTGTTACGAACCATAAATTAATGATTCTTCTTTTGTTTTTGTCTTCTTCTTTTTTTTTTAAGAAAAAAAAAGGCCTCGGCATGAAAATAAAAAAGAAACAAAAAACATATTTCTTCTATATACAAATATATTTTTTCGTACATATTATAATATATAGATTCTAAGAACAGAGAAATTAGAAGCCATATACTTAGTTAATACTATATACAAAAGTTATCCAAATAATTCACTTACGTGTGTCGTATAATTAAAATATCTACTTTTATTTATCTCCTCTTTTTTTCAAATCGTTTTGCAAATAGATTGTCCAATCTGTCTTTTCAATATGTGTCCTAATCTTTCTCGAATAATGTGAACACAAAGTGTTCCGGAATAAGAGTCCATCGAAATAATTAAATTCTTTACAATTTATGTATTGTAATAGAATATTACGTATTAACACTTTGTGCGGGTTTAATATTGTTGTATTTTACAATAAGTGTTGTGCACCTATTAGTAATTTGTTTAGATACCCTTAGATAGTGGTGCCACTTTCCATTTATGAGTAGTTTGCATACATATTGGCATATTTTGAAAAATTTATACATCAACCCCCTTTTTTTGGATATTGATGTTTGTCTTATGTAATTTGATTATGCCCTATAGGTCAGTATCTCATTAAATGAGCTTGCAGTTGTCCTGAACAACAGGGTTGAGACGCCTTGTCACTGACGCACAGTTAGGGCACAGAATATTTTGCGCATGCTTCTCGGTGTCTTTACTGAAATTGAAAATATCGTTGGCTTTCCTTTTGACCATACTCTACGTTACAAAGTCCAAAATGATCAGATTAGGCGAAGATGGAGGTAAAAAATACTCAAAATGGTCTGTGCACCATTCTTCCATTTCGTTTGTAGTCTGGGCTGATCTCCATACTGGTGTTACACAATATTTCTTGACTCAGGTTAAAAAAATCTCTGAATTGAATGATTTTATAATTATTGACAATAACATCGTTAGCCTATTTTTAGGGGGCTTGAGTCCTCTCCCATTTTCTTACAAAATAATATCATATACATAGTTATAAATCTGTTTTTGGTGTAATCAGACAAGGAATCCAAAACAGTCAAACAAATTATGTCTAAAATATAGTAAGTAGACGTATAAAATAAATAAGTATGTTGCTATGGTATTTTTGTGGACTCTGAGGTGATTAAAAGGCCATTTTTGACCAAAATAAAAATTAAGCTTATTTTCTCTTTCTAAAGCCCCCATCTACTCTTTTCCTTCTTTTTCTTTGTACATCCTTCTCTCTGTCTATACTCCTCTTCCTTCCTTCTCTTTTTCAAGACCCCTATATTCAGCACTGCAATGCAGGCAGGCTCTAAAAGAAGAAGATTAAATCGAGCAACACCCCCTGGTTATTGGAACTCTAATTCTGGACAACACTTAATATATTTAAAGTGTGGGAGTTAACGGTTCCAAAATGTGGACGTCCAGTCTCCTACATAGATTATAACTTGGATTTCAGACTTGACTAAGCCCCTGTCAAAGCAGAAACGCTTTCAATCAAAACACAAAATATTTATTTGTTTTGAGCTGGAATCAAGAGTTTAATTTAAACTAAATGGATATTTTTTGTAATTTTGAAAACGGCTTCTAGAATGAAAGAACCTCACGACTATGAGTTAATTTAGAATAATAAAACAAAACAGCTCAAGACTTTACTCGACTAGAAATCGTTTTTTAACAAATTTTTTCAATATTCTTTTAATTTTTTACTGGATATAAATTAATCATCAATGTGCCTTATTATACAGAAAAAAAACTTCAATTCGTGTCAGTCTAAGTTTGCATAATATTAGTGATATCCTAGCTAACAGCTAAGATACAATTATGGCATCCATAAAATCTTATTTTACTTCAATATTTATATTTGACTATAGGAAAGACTCATATAAACTTATGATTATAATTTGACTTGATGAAAAGATTTAAGGACTTGGACTCATAGGGGTAAAAGATGAGAATATAGTTCAGGCAGGCAGTTTCAAATTATCCTACGGATTAGACTTGTGAACAAATTATCAATACCCAAAACTTGCAATACATATATTTAGAGATTTTCAATTACCAATGCAATAATAAGCATTCCGACGTGCATCAATGAAAGGATCTAAAGTTGGATTGCTCCTAAATATGTCATAAATTAGTACTTTGGTATTATAAAATAAAATGATACCATCAATTAATAGTCTATTTATTAGGGTTGAAGCGGTCACTAATTGTTGATTTTCCCTCCAGTCCTCTTTTAAATCTTAAGAACACGTATAATTGCTATAGATGAATCTTCACTAATTTCTAACGGAGCAATAAATACTTTAATTAGGTCTAACTTAAGAATAATGTCAAACTTTTTCATCTATAAAAGATACTTTAGCTTATAAAAAACTCATTCAATTAGTAAACTCTGGTATAATTAGTCTTTTAAATTATCTTTACTCATATTATATATTTATATAATATGAATAGCTAGAAGGAATTACGTTATACTCTAACATTAATATGCCTTTTAGCTTATAATAAAACGTCTTAGCCAAGATTTATAACTAAAAATAATCAAACATTTCCTATAAGAGGAACACAAAATTTAAAAAAAAACACACATACTAAATAATTTAAAACATAGAAATCAATCCCTTTGTCCTCCTCGATGAAAGCAATCATACATTCAAACAATTATTTTTAAGGTAGTCATGTCCTTAGCCTATATTTCAGCTTTTATTTTACAATTTCACAGTCCCAGGAATCACCATACCTTCTAGGTATTTTCAAAAATAAAGCAGCATATCTAGTTTTGGAGAGGACAAAACTATTGCTGTCAAGTTTCCTTTATGGATTACTTTGCTATGTTATATTTGAAAACGATGTCTTTTCAGGAGTGGTCGCAGGGGGGGGATCAAGGAATTTTTGAAAGATTAAAATATTATGGATATGAAAACAAAACATTGCCATGAGACAACTTTTAAATTTTCTTTCTTTAATTCTTTTCTAAAAAAGGTCATTTACTCTGGAGCAAAAATTTAAATGTTTAAATTTAAAAAAGTTATATAAACCAATATATATAATTATATAATTCTGCATATATATGCTTCTTAAGCAAGTGTCTTCGGCCACTTGGTAGTTAAGGACGTTTGAATTTTCATTTTTTAATTGATTATGACTCAAGGATTATTTTTTTAAGTTACTTCTGTGTTCAATACCTAAAACCAGGGGTGATTCTAACTTTCATATTTTGGATTGGCCCCAAAAGTTATCAACACCGTAATAGAAATAGCTTGAGCCATCTTTCAAAATAATTAGCAACACCTCTGGCTAAAAAATTAGTAGAAAATATTATATATAGAAAAAGCTAAGGGATAATGCACCTTCCTCCCTGTTTTCCATAACCCTCGATGCAAAATATGATTATTACGTCAGTAATCATTTAGACAGATAAAAGTAATGTTGGACCTATTTTTTTAAAGGATGAAACCGGTCTAGAGAATATTATAAAATTTTGAATGTTTTTCAAGGACTGATAACAGGAACTGGAGTAGAGGGGCCTATTTTCAGTCACATTTTATAGACTGATATAAATTTACAAGTTAATAAACGTAAAATATGTAGTTGATGTTATTTTATATTATTAACTGGTATTTAACTATTAATTACTTTTCTTAGATATGAACTTTTCAAATTAGATTTTTGCTTTTTACTAGATAATGTAATATTTCAAGTTTTATTTAATTTTTTTTTTTCAAAAAATACTTAATATTTAACATTTTTTTCTTTTCAAAAATTTAATCTAGAAATTTAAAAAAAATATATTTCTTTGAGAATTGCTGGAAATTTCGTAATTTTTTTTTCAAAAAAATTTATATTGAAATTTTGTGAACAGTGAACAATTGCCGATTTTGGAAATTTTTCACCAGAAAATTTTATTTCTGTTGAATAGCTTTTTTTTTAAAAAAAAAAAAATACGACCTATGACCCCCCACCCAAAAAAAAAAAAATATCTATATAATTCTGCAGATGCCCCTATTAGAAAAAATGGTATTTTTTAACTATTATTTAAAATAATAAAGAATAGTGAATTTTCACTAGAATCTCATCGGAATCGGGATTTTTTTTTGGAATCGTCCCATCAATAGTTATGAGGCGTATTCTAACTTCTACACAACGTGTGTATATTAGAATGAACTTAATTTACCAATTTTGTCTGAGCATGCTTAACCTTTGAATGTATTTATGAAATTTCATTAACATAAAATGAAATATTTACCTTGAACACAAAGCTAACAAAATTATGAAAAAAGTAACAAAAAAATCATTAGAAAACTACATTTTTGGATTTTTGAATATATTTAATAATTTTTTTACTCGAAATCTCTTTAAGATACAAGTTTAAAAAGTGCTTCTAAAATAAGGTATATATGAAGTAAACAAATAACACAAAATTGCATAATATTTACATTTTTTGAAATTTTCATACATTCTTCGATAAAAAAAAATAATAGTCAAATATTTTATAACGATTATAATTTAAAATAAAATATATTATATTATAAAAAAAAAAAAAAGGTTGGACACATTCAACAACCCCAAAATGTGATTTTTTTATTAGTTTTTTGGTCACTTTTTCCCAAATTGTATTAGCTTTGTGCTGTTAGTAAATATTAAAGCATAATCTGTCAAAATTTAAGAACTTTTTGGCCTCCAACCTCACTTTGGAGTAAATAATTAACGTAACTTATAATTTTTTTGTAAACATCTTGGGCGCCAGTAACCTTGCCTCATACATTTAACTCTCTTGTAGATTTTTCACAAAACATATTCGACACTTTTAATGTTCCTGAACTTTACTGTTTTATCTCAGCTATGAATCTGAAGAAGAGGGAAATAGAAATTATCGAAATAATAAAGAAAGAATTATATGTATATGGACAAAATAGTTACAAATCTGGCATCATGAGTTCACTTCGAATGGATTCATTGACCAATGGCACCTTACTCATAGTCAGAATTTTGGATGGTCCTTGAAGAAATCAAAGAAACTCCATCAATAGAAAGAAATGAATGTTTCAAGTAAAGTAAAGACTAAAGGTAAATTAAGAACCTATAATTAGAATTGTCATTTTGGTAACGAAACAAAGAGCACATGGAAAAGGCGGGAGTGAAACATATTGTACTACAGTTCTATCATTCCGGCCTCGCTAAAAATTTCAGTCAGAGAACCGGTCCTTATCGGTCTTTTATGATAGCTACAACAGCTAAAATGACACAGTTATTAATTACGTCATTTTAGCTCTTCAACGTAACGTTTTTCAAAGAGAATATGAAGGGGGGAGACTGATTAGGACCGATCTAACAACAGATACTATTGAATTAGGACCCTTGTTAATAATAATCTACCTGTTATATGATTTTGGGGAGACAAAATGAATTGCTTCTATAAAAATTAAATTAAATTTTAAATTAAAAAAAAAGTTCAAACTCTCCCCCCCCCCTCCAAAAAAAAATCCTGGAAGTAAATTTACAGGCGGCGAAAATGTTTATGACAAAAACTAAAAGAAAAATCCCTTTTTAATTTGTCAAAGGTCGTATAATACATACATTTACCATATGTATGTATATCAGTGTATAGTTATTTATAATCAGGGCTTTTTAACGAATTTTATATTCAGATTTTATTTTATGTATGTATATGATATACATATTTTAAAGTATTTTTTCTCTAATTCTTTGTTTCTTAGCTTCTTCTTACTATTATTTAAATGGATAAATATCAGAGATTTGTTCGACTAAGGCAATAACAATAATAATCACACATAGTGTGAGATAAGGAGGAAAAAAGAAAAGGAAAAAAAATGTATTTGAAAGGGCTTCTTGGAAGGAATCTGAGAAACATTTCTTTTATTTTTTTGAAAAGGTTTCATAGCTGCATTGACAAATACAAAACATATTATTATTAATCATATTTTACTATATATTTCTACTTCAAATAGTATGAGCAGTTAGGGATAGGTGCAACGGGCACTTTTTCTTCAATATCAATGGCTGAGCGGCACTATTTTCACAGTGGACCAATCTGTAGATTTTACCTTCCCTATACTACAAATTAACAAAAGTATATTCCAAAAACAGAAAGCTCTTTAATTTCGTATCTTTTTTTTTCTTTGTACCAGAACACAACTTCATCTTTTAATCCAGTTTTTCAAACATAATTTTGATTAGTTACAAACATAATTATTATAATATTTCAATTCGGAAAAAAAACTGAGAACAATCTTTGCTTTTATAGAATGTTTTAGAACAATATGAAAGTGTAAAAAAAAAAAGAAGGAAAAAACTCACCCAAACAAAATAAATAACGCAGGAGAACACATATTTTGTACAAATGAATTTGAGACAAAAAGGTCAAATTTATATTGGACCAAAGAATCCAACACTGATCTTAGTATTTATATTAGTCATCTGAATTCTAACATATGTATGATTTTAGTAATTCGGCCCTATTATCGTTCAGAGTAATTTTTACCCTTAAAACACTTTGTAAAAAAAAAAACACTTTTACTAAGTTTTATTAATCCTACTTTTAATTATTTTTAATTTTGGATCGTTTTAAGTGTAAAAAATGACTCTTAACAATAATAGTCCCGAATTACTATACTTCAATATATTTCAAAATTCAGATGACTGAGAGAAAAACTGAGATCAGTTTTGAAATGTGCGCTCATACATCAATTTGATTATTGTCTTCAATTCATTTGTATAAAATTTTCTCCTCATTGTTCCTTTGTGTAATCTATGTATGAAGCAGTTCTTAACAAGTTATTAGAAGTGAACTTATATGATGATCTTGCAGCTGTGTTTTCGTGGATCTAAATTTGTACTAAACTTTTCAGACTTTTGTTATAACTAAATTGATTTAATCTTTCTCCTGTCGCTTCACACTCAGAATTCCTACTTCAAATAGTATGAGCAATAGGGGGAAGATGCAACAGACCCTATTTCGTGAAAATCAGTGGCTGAATGGTTCAATTATCATCAATCCCCTACGCTATAGATTAAGAAAAGTCAATTACAAAAATAATAAGCTCTTTGATTTCGGATCTTGAATATTTTTGGAAAATAAATTTAGAATAATATTTTTGTTTCAAATGGAAGTACCTTTTTTCAACCTTATTTAAGGGAAATAAATATTTTACGCCCTTTTTTAATAAATAGATTGCATATTTTATTGACTGACGTTTTTTAATGAACACACCTTTGTTCAATCCGGTTTCGAATATACTAGAAAATTCTTCAGATTACCAATTCCAAAAATCGGGCGAGCTTAAAAAGACATCGGATTTCCATCATTAATTATAAGACTGCACAATTGCGATTCCACATGTATTGTATTAAAAATTAAATCATAAAACTTATTATTTAAAAGACAATATACATTTGTACTCTAATATGTTATTTTTATCGAATTAAATAATGCAATGTCTTGAAAGATGTAACTATTTATTCCTCAACAAATATTATTTTGTCTAACTCACTTAATTTTTCACTCAAGTCTGATTTTTCAGCTGTTGCAACTGTCCTGGACTATCATCATTTATGTAATAATACTGTTATAATCTAAAAATAGACTATGGCGATCATTAAAATTCTAATAGAACGACCAAAGCACATGACCATTCTTAAAATTTTACAATATTATAAGTAATGTATTTGTGGGGGTTAATTTGAAACAAAAACATCAGGCGATTAATCAGTTACTCGCTTTTTTTTAACGCACAAAATCCATATTGCTCGAGCCTAGATATACATTTACTCGTAATAGTATAAATTGTACATAAATCTCCCAGTTTATAACATTACTTATTCTTGAAATTACTAGAAAATTTGCCTAAGGTTAGTTATTATACAAATTGAAGAAAAGTATTTCTTGAAATTAAAAGAAATACCAAGTGTAATGAAACAAATTATTCCTTTTTTGAATAAATCTCCCAGTTTTTAAAATTAATTATTAATGAGCTTCTCCACTAAAGTCTCAGACTACTCAATTTATTGCAAGTGAGGCAATATAGTTGATATACTTATTTTATAAAATAGAAATATTTTTAGATAGAAATCTTCATGGCTTTAAAAATGGATAAAGTAAAAATAAACACAAGTGATGTATTGAATACAACTTGATACAAGTAAAAAAGAATATTCAAGTTATACTTAGTGAAGAAAAATCCTATGAAAAGATTTTCATTTTTTCAATTCTTTCGATGGATTAAGGAGGGGGGAAACCGGGATAATTATCGGATTAAAATATCTTACTCTTGCAAAAGTCAAACTCATTAATAGTTTACACAATGTGCATAGGAAATTCTGAATGTATAACTGAGTTAGTCGTTTTCAGAGGGTTTGATCAACTTTATCCGAATTTTGAAATTGGGAACAGTTGTGTATTTTTATAAAAACAAACTGCGTTAAATAAAGATGAGGTAAAGAAGGTTGTTTCAGAGGTTCCTCAAATCATATACATTTTTAAAATATCTGATTTTGTATAAAATTGATTTGTTTTGTAAGGATGAATAATTTCAGTACACATTCACTCCATAGTAAAAACACCATAATTTTTTTTTCTTAATAAGTAAAAAACTTGTAGCATTTGAGTATTAAGTGTTTAAAATACCAGTCCAGTCTCTCCAGGAATCAAGTTTGTGAGCATGATTGTTAATGGAGCAGAAAATATGCAAATAATCCACAAACTGTGTATAAATAAAGATTAAACTGAATTGGTGAACGTCAACAATACGTTAAATCGGTCCGAAGTTTGGCATAGAATAGTTTCTTATTGTATTACAAATTTCCCAACAATTCCAATCATTAATTTATAAAATCTTGATTTTAAGGATAGGAGTCACTATTTAACACAACTCTTAAAATTTATGTTATTAATATTATTTTTGGATGGTCTTTTTTTATAAAGGACATTTTATTTTTTCCTGTAATTAAATATTCAAAATTTTGACAAGTTAATTTTATTTATTTCTGGCTTTAAATGTATGAAAATACATATTAAAAATTTTGCTTAACATAACAACAAATTCTTCTACTAATAGCCGATTTATCCGAGTTGGAACTCGTTGGAACGACCCTGGGTTTGATATATACATTATAAAGAGGAAAATATTTTTTGAACGACAATCAAGATTTTGTTATTACATCTAGATAACCGGAAGTAATTCGCCATTTTTTTTTCATTAAAAAAATTAACAAGGGTGTGTTTATGAGGCATAAGGCATTTTCAAGAAGATTCCTGAACGATGACATCAGGTGGTCAACGCTCTATTGAAATTGCAAGGAAATCATTATTTAATTGAATGTTTTTCTAAATTTTTATATCTAAAATAAAACAAACATCTCCTCAGAATTTCGAGTTATCAGACATTCATTATATAATTTAATATCCTTCCGTTTTAGGAAGTGTCATTGAGGGAAATTACCCCTCCCTTTCACCTGATTAAAACAAAGTAGGACCCCCTAACATCCTTTATATTAAAAATTAAAATGATTAATTTAAGGTTAAAAAAACCATTTAAAATCATTCATAAATATATTTTTTCAAACAAGTTATTCTGGTATTTTTTTTTATAAAATAAATATAAATGCCACATCCACGACTTAAAAAGTTCTTCAAATTTGAAGAATAAGAAAGAAGATATTCATTTTTGACCTAAACTCCACTGAGGTTAAAACTAAGTACGGGTTGTTTTTTTATGTTATTCTCAAGATTTTTTCTTCTTCCAAAATCACGTAAAAAAGCTAAATTTAAAACACTAAGAAATATATATTCTTTGACTAAAAAACAATAAAATTGAATGCAATTTTTTGAATTTTTTCATATCTAGAACAAAATTGACTTCATCAATCAAGTTCGAGTTATACGACTTTCAATGTATCAATGTTTTTCAATGTATGTTTCATATATGCCGGTTTAAGGAAGTGGCATTGGATGCAAGCCCCAGGCTTGCACTTATATTGAAAAAATAGGGTCCCTGGAATTGTTTTTTTTTAATTAAAAGGATACATCTACGTTTTATAAAAACTCATTTTAATAGAATTCATAAACGTATTTTCTAAAAATAAAAAAAAGTCATTAAAGCACAGCATTTTGTTAAAAGCTTAAGCCAGTTTTCCAAGAAATAAGCATAAATGTCGCCTCTACAATAAGTAAGAAAGAGCATCATATTTCTGAATTATTTTTTGTAAATTAGATTAAAATTTAAAGTAAGAAAGAATAGGAAAGAATAGAAGAATAGCTAATTTTATTAGCCCTAGGTCTCACTCACAGTAAACCGATCCCTCGTTCGTTATGGTTCTCCCAAGTCGGATGCCTTTCATATTGATGGTGGCATGTGTAAATGCTCTATTTAAAACACTTAGAAGTATACAGAGTATGCACTCAAAATATGGACAACTATTTAATAAATATTTTATCCTCTTTTATTCCGCAACCAATTGATAGCTGAAAGAAAATTAAAAAGTCTTGTGTTTAACCCATCTCTAAGTGTGAAAATGTTGGAGCAACAAAAAAAATGCAATATGTGTGGAAAGAAGTCCGCAGAGACTGTTGGCATCTCCATCCAGACGGCCTACAACATCAATAAGTCATTTAAAGCTGAAAACATCCAAGAAGAAACAAACATCTGCAGCAACAAAATGCCAGACGTCTGCATTGTCTTCCCTTGGCTGTCCCCCAGCCCAGACTTCAAACCCCTGTACTTTACAGAATGTCTGCCACACCTTTCATCCAAATTTGGATTCTATACTGATAGTGTAGTGCCTCATGGACATGGCCTTCATTGTCAATCTGTTACCGTCCGTTTCGAGACTGTTATTGTTTGTGAAGGAGGACATATTAGATACAAGATGTAGCTACATACAGTATTGAAACATATCACAAACTGGTTTTGAGCTGTCTTGTCTTGATTTTATACAAATCACGTTTTTCGTAATTCCGTTATTCTCCTACAAGTTTTGAGTCACAACTCAATGTATACCAAAAAAAAACTATAGCTATCAAATTTAATATGGAACAAAATTGACTCATCCTCCCAGTTCGAGTTATCCCACATTTTCTGAATAATAGCAAACCTATTTATTCTGGCTATGTGCATATGGCACAATAATAATAAT
Source organism: Lepeophtheirus salmonis (assembly GCF_016086655.4). NCBI lineage: Eukaryota > Metazoa > Arthropoda > Copepoda > Siphonostomatoida > Caligidae > Lepeophtheirus > Lepeophtheirus salmonis. The sequence continues at coordinate 35,522,191 of NC_052132.2, read as the reverse complement.
AATAAAAATATCATAATATAAACAGTATACACCATTTTTTTTTTTTCGTATAAGTATAAAACTTATATATAAGTCTGTCATTATAATTCAAAAACAATATGGTTAACTAATATTTACTACCTATATCACTTATTTTTCTTACTTCTTACATTAGTGATACCCTATGTGCCACAGGACACAGGAAAATAATACATTAAACTTTTTAAAAAAAAAACCAAAATTTTTTTAAGCATTTTAAAAAACCTCATTAAATTGAACAAAATCTTCTCCTACTCCCTGCTCTTGTATATTAGGAGCCTCTATATACTTTGAGCCATCCCTATCACTACTAAGATCCGTGAACCACGCAAAAGTTTATTCTAAACAATAAATAAAAAATCTGTTGCTTCTGATATTTATATTTTTTTAATTAAAATTGAGGAATTTCAAGTTTTTTATTTATTTATTAAAGTTTAGTTTTTCTTTCTTTCTTTTTAACCTGAAGAATGGAAATTTTGAGCTTTCATATTTATATATTCTAATGAATACAATTTAATATCCATCCACAATGTTGATTTACTTTAAAATTGTTTTTTCTGATGTATTTACATATAGGTATCGTTCAAAAACTTGCCGCAGAATGATGCAGGTTAATCTTTTTTCAGAATCCGGGCTTTGTAAGTTACAAAGCAAATATGTTTTCTTTTTTTTTTTAATGTTTTGGAGTAGATAACTTCAATTTTAGTTATTGTTCAAACTAGATATTGGGATCAGATTTTTTGTAAAGTTATTACTAAAGGATGTGAATATTGAGCGAATGTAATAAAAATTAAAATAACTTTTAGAGACGACATTTCTTCTGAGGGAGATCACCATAGCTGAAAATAATACTAAAATGGAATAGTTGTGACCTCAAGTTGCATAATGCACATGTTTTTATTTTATTTTCTTAGACTGCTCTCTTTTTTCTTTCTTTCTTGAGGAGAGAACATATTATACGTATAAACTATAAAGTGTAACGACGAATATGATTGCTCATGAACAAGGGAGAGTAACTTTGAGGAATTGTGTTGGACCGGATATAATTCAGTAACTCCTACCTATAGCATTCCTAGATATGGAGTGGGATTTGTGTTTGTTTCCTGCATCTTGTAGCTGATTGCAGCTTATGTAATAAAACGTCATGAAAGCTAAGCTTCTCTCCTCCAATACATACTTCAAATTGACAGGATTACCATATCCTTTTCCTCTTTCTTTTTTTAAAATACAGGTGAATCTATGAAAATCAATAAAAATTATAGTGATCCTTGCTCGCCGATACGTTAGAACTCTTACAATAGAGAGGAATAGAGAATAAGGATGACTATCGATCTTACCAACATTTAGTTTATCTCAGCAACTCGTGAGTGAAACTTTGGAAAAGTTTTATGTACTTACTAAATAATTTACCTTTTTCCCCCTAATATCAATTAATAGATGAATAAAAACAAACAATTATTGTGAAACAAGTTTATTCATTATACCAAGGGCAACAGCGATGGAGGCCAAATAAATCTTATCTCAGAGCTTTTTGACGCTGGAATGAGTTATGGCGAGATCTCTTGCATCTCATTACCGAGATTACAAATCTGAAGGACGACAGCAACAGCCTTGAGAGGACGCCACATCGAGATGGGAAGGCCTGTACCACCTTCCATGTTAATGTGGATGTTCCAAAGGCAGTGGGCTGACAGGTCGGATAAATACCTGAAGAAGTCTTATAAGGATTTCAAACCTAGTATTGAGGACATGGCGGAGGCCAAGAGTGGCTAATTGGGTATTTAATTGTTTAAATAAAGTCAAGTTAATGTTTAAAACCGTGGTACCTGTACTTTTTGAGCTTGGAACAAGCTCAATTTGACGATTGGCAGGGACAAACCCAGTACTTTTTTTTTAATTTACGCACTCACATCCTGATTTGTTATCATATCAATTATCACGTGTAAAAAACACTGTTTAGGTTGTAAACTAGCTACAAATCACTCAAAACATGTTTGTTATCTGGATTAATTGTGATGCGTTAACAAAAAAAACCCAATCTTAAACAGTTTGAAGAAAAGCTAAAATCTAACTATCATTTTTTACATATGTACAGCCCAATCATGATGCGCATTTTGTGTTAATAACAGATTTTGTAATTAAGTTTGTAGTATGAACTGAGATACTCAAGAATGTTAGTAATAGTTTAACACTTTTATTTTATTTATAAGAAGCTTATTTCGGCTCAGATATGACACCTTTTCATATATAATTGATCAATATCTAACTATTTGATTCTGATGATCCTTTTTTGATACATTTTGTACGATTTGCAGCGTCTCCGAATGGTTACTCAAGAAAAATTGCTAGTAAATATTGACGTATTATAATAATAATAAATTTAATCCAGATTCAATATTGAGAAAAAATAGTCTAGCTTGCTTTTGTGTTATCGGGCCACACATTTTCTTTTTCTGCGACTCCTGCCATTCTTCTTTTTTTTCATAAAAGAAATAACTAATGAGCACCCATCACAACATTTATTGTAAAAGACAAGCCATCCCATATGCTAACGACAAGCTTCTCTTATCCCTGCGAACTGAAAAGAGTAAGACAATTATAAATGGTTGTCATTTACGGATAATGTAATTCCTCTGATAAAATACTCACTAAAATACATACATCCAGTATTTATTAAATAAAACTATCTATATATTACATATGAATTATATTCAATTAGAGGATAAAAAATTTGAAATACTACGGGAATAATCAAATAATTTACTAATATTGAATTTTCAAATACAAACGATTTTTACATTTGTTTATTTGTTCTAAAATTTTACTTTAGATTACATTGGTGTTTTTCATTCGTGAATTATCATCCCCTTTCTAATATTAAATCATTCAAATTCCTTTGAAGGCAGTAAAATTGCACATAATTTACTAAAATTTCATCGGCTCAATTAAAAATACGTAAATTATTTGTCGTTTCTAATTAGTCAAGGAAAACTCATTTGAAACTGAGCCAAAACCAACATTAGTAGATAACTATGAATATATTTTTAAAACAATATTTACAGCCACTAGATTCATGCATGCTCAATTTTTTTGATTTTTAGAATTAAAATCCTTGTTTATTTTTAAGAACATCAATGTTTTAATTTTTTGTAAAAAAGCAAAATTAATGATTTTTTTTTTTAAATTGATATTTTTTTAGATTTGTGTAAGAAATTGAGGATATATCTGTATCCAAAGTTGTTTTTTTTTTTTTACATAAAGTAACTTAAAAGTTAAATTTGTAATTTCTCAATAATACATGATATAGCAATACGTATTTATAACAATGGGAGATCATAATTAAGAAACTCGCATTTTTTCCCATTGATTATAAAGTGAGATCTGGAAATAGAAAACTGCTATTTTTCAGATGAAAAGTTGATTATCTCCCAATGTTAATTGATATACAAGGTTATAACATAACGCATGCACGACTGATGTTTGACTTCCAGCACGCTTTGAATGCTGACGTCATAGTAGATGTGTAGTTGCGTGTTTTGTCAAAATCTGTTTTTCTTGCACAACAGTCGTTACGATACACTAAATTGAAAATTGTTTCGATAGTGGCGTCATAGACAATGAGTGGTTGCGTGGTTTATCAAAATCTGCCTATCTTGCCCAGCAGTCGGTACCATACATCAGATTGAAAATTCTAGCAAGCCCGAGAACATGATGGTGTAACCTTGATTATGTTTGGATTTTTCTTTATCCGAAGAACAAAAAACCCTACAAAAATCACAATATGTAAATAACTAATTTTGAAACTCTTCATTTTGAAGCAACCAGTGTTTAATTAGATCCTGTTATTAACAGATAATTGAGGATTTTAGCTTATTTTTCAGTAAAAGTATTTTTTGATTGAAAAACAGTGATAAATGAATTTAAAATGAAAGATAAAGAGAGAAAATGCTGGAGGCAGCTTACGATTTGTACCTATAAAAATCATCATGGGAATTGAATACCTATGAAGTTGATATCCAAAGAAAAAGTTGACTTTATGTAATTTTTTTACTCTGTGTTTCTTCTATGCAAAGTATTCTATATATCAAAATATTGGTATTTGAGAGAACGTTCACTTTAATTGTATTTGTATTATATTCAAATCTCTTATATCCGGATTTGACTGTATATTGACAATTGCATCCATTAAGCTTTTGACATAAAAAAATGGTCAAACTAGCATTAATCTTTTAGGAACTCCAAAAAGTTCCATAAAATTAGCAAAAATTTATCAAATTATTCACCGGCGCCAAGTGCTATAGAAAAATCCTTTAAGGCTTAACCAACATTAGTAATTAAATATCTATATTTATTTAAACCTTTATCGAATTACATTATAGGGTTCTAGTTAAGTTTGTACAGGTAGTTTTAACTTACGAGCACTTCAACGACACCAAAAGATGCTCCTACTTCAAGATATGACTGGCTATATATTATACGTAGTGGTCTACTATTTAGTGTGCCTATAAAAAGGCAAATATAGTTTGGACTTTCTTCATTATGATCAACATCTACTCATTCTTATAATTAGAATCTTTAAATAAGAACTTAATAAATAAGAAAATGAAATAAAAAAATATGAAAGAGAGAAGAAAAAAAAAATAGGTTCTTAAAATAAAAAAAAAGAAGAAGAATTGATTAAATATACATTTGAACCACGATAATTTGATCAACCAACATCAATAGAGTAGAAATCTGAGATGAAAAAGAGTAATATATTTATTAAACCTCTTCTATCATCAAAATGAAGAACATATCAATGTAGTAATGACATGATCCATTATTAAATAAATTATAAAAATGTCAAAGAGTTATACAAACAGACTTTTTATTTATTTTTATGTTAACTTTTAAATAAATCCAATTTCGGTTTAGTTACCTAACTAACACAAAAATATCCACTGTATTTTGTTGTCAACTGTGGATTCTCTCTTCTTCCTTGATACGTCATGGCTATTTCATGATTTATTATTCTCTCATAAATCCTCAAAGTATTAAGTTATTCCATACTGTGGCTCTGTTTTCAAAGGAACAGGAATACAATTTCTTGTTGATCCCTCGTCGATTATATAATATATATATTGGCAATTTTAATAATATAGCCAATGAAGAAATTTTGGCTGAAAAATTGTGCTTATGCAGCTAGGTCCTTGATGACGTCACTCAGCTTTAGTTCTTATTTTTTTCATCAGTTTTAATACTGACGGTTCGAAGGACCGGTAAGACTGCTTCTAAAAACAAATTCCTATAAAACCATTTATAGACTTTATAAGTTGCCATTTTGTAGCCCAAATATTGGGTGTATTTTTTTGGCTATATTCTATATTCGAGATTCAATTGGGGAGTTGTGGGGGCTCTTAGTATTTACTGAAGAATCGGGCATGGATTTGCATCCCATTTTGAGACCCAGAAGTACACCCCTAAAATTCGAGATAAAATTGGGGTGTTTTGAGGGGCTCTGAGCAGTTACTTAAATAATGGCAGTACATGACCCCCCAACATTCGGAGTACAAAATGACAATTCATAAAGATTTTTCCCCGTGTCCTCATAAATTTATACGAAATTGTTTTATACAAACTTACTCTAAACCAAATCTGAGGCCCCTGGAACATAAAATTTAGTCCTCCTGCCTAAGCTGATTATGGTGCCATTTCCCTTCTCCATGACCAACATCAACAACAATATTTTCAAACTCAACTTGGTTAACTGTGCCATTTAAGATATTACATTTACAGTCTTTATAATCTTCATATAGGCATGTTTTGTTTTGTTTTCAATTTCACCAACCTCTAGCAAGGTTATTTGTTTTGCAGTTGGTGCGGAAACCCCCTACCAAGATCAATTGGAGATTGATGTTTCCCCATTTTTTATCACAGACAAATTTGAGGAAAAATAAGTTTTGTATTCAAATTTGTGGGATGAGTTAAGATACCTAGAATTTTAGCTATAGCTTGACATCTTTATATGATTTAAGGGATTTATATTGGCCCGAATTGTTTAAAAAAAATTAAGAATCTATTAATTTATCATTATGTAATTGTGAAGATCAATTTTGTTTACTCTCAGTGCAATTTTCGAGAGCCTCCAAAGAGTTAATTAGAATAATTTGTTGAACAAAAATTAACGATAATTTGTAAAAGAATACAAATGTAATTCACTTTTAATTTTGAAAAAAATATATTCTAGGTTGTTTTTGTATTGACGGGCGACATATTTTGATTTTGTTGATGAAAATATGACTTTTCTTCATGTTTTATGAACAAAAAAAAAACCTGACAATCTTGGGGAGAAATGCTCTGAAAGGCTGCCTAAAGAGAGGCTATAAATTTCGGCAGATATCGTTATTTCGATACACATGTTATTAATGCGTACAAAGGGTAGACAGCATGCATTTTCAATATACAAACATTTAATAATAAAATACAAATCGAATTATTTTGACACAATTTTTTTACAAAAGTTATTTATTTACACTTAATTATCTATTACTTGCACAATGCACATTCCTCAAAAGGGGAGATAAACGTTCACTTTCATGTAAAGGATCCTAATTGTGTTGTCACGATATCAATATCTTGGTAGCAGTTCCGGTACGAAAATCGGTAGTGGTATTTAATCACTTTTACGTCTAAAAATATAAAACAAAAATGTGGTACAGGATAATTCACATGCAAATTCAGGGGCGTCTCTTCAAAATTTTTGTCCAAGAGTGGGAAGAATATAGTTCAAAAATTGGTGGTTTTTTACAAACTACCATTTGAATAGTTACGTTGTTCCTGGGCCAACTTTGTATGCCGTAATGCCGCTGCAAATACACCTTGCAATAACAAGTTAGTTTTGTACCATTTAAAGGTGTTAGTAGTCGGGTACCGTCACAGGTCCGGTATACCGAACAACACCAGTTTCTACACATGTTTGAAACCTGTGCAACAAGAATAATACAGGTGGCAATGCATATATGTGCATTGCCACACTATTTACTTTATTGCAAATATATCAACACTTTATCAATCAGGTGTGGCCTAGATCATTGGCTCTCCAAAAAAAATGAGTTTGACCCATAAATTATTTTACCAGCACCTACACCTCTCAGTGAGAGATGAATATAAAATTGGGGATCCGTTTGATCCAAATGGATGACTTAAAGGCCATATTAATCCAGAAGCAATTAATATAAGTTATTTGACTACATTGATCAAAAATAAAGATTTTATTTCTACATATATTAAAAATATAATGAAGAAATTATTGATATTAATTTAAAATATAAAATCAGAAATAGGTACTACATGGAATCATTTCTATACTATCAATTATCTTTTTGCTCTCAATTAAATAAAAATTGAGACTACAAACAAATAAAATTACCAACTGTGTATATGCAAAAAGGTTTATAAACGAATCAAGGTCTTAAATTGCACTGTGCATTGAGGAAAGCAGGTCTATTCTCAGTTTAATTTTAGACACAGCAACTCCAAGATATTCAATTACATTAAGCTGCAATCTGTATTCTTTTTTTTTTTTTTCAAAGTTAATACGGAAAAGGCCCCCTCAAATAAATAAGTTTAGCCAAATGATATCAGGAACTCTAAAACCGCTTTAGCCATCACTGGGTACTCATTCATCACAGAAATTCTGAATTTGTCGAGGGTTTTGAATCAAAATCTTTTTTTGGTGTTTGTTCATATGAAAATTCTATAAGCACATCTTATAAATCAGACGACAGATGATTAGCTGTGGCTATAAAAAGGACTTATCCAGATATGTAAAGAGAACTATCTTCTGGAAAATATTTTTCAAAATGATCCAGAAAAGACTTATAAGAAATATGTACGTTCATAATTATTTAATTTTTCTAAAAAAAGGTCAAATCTTGAACAAAGAGGACAATTGTCCTTTCTAAAAAAAAGTATATAGTACATTCCTTACTCCCATGGGCGCCACCGTAATATATGACAAAGAGAAATATTCACCCTGAGGGGGTTGAAGAAAATGATTCATATTTTGATATGAGTAGTACATAAGTAAGTAATACTTTGTATTAACATTAAAAATACGAAAATAATAATTGTAAATATGTAATTATCATGATGGAAGTGGATAGAACTCTGTAATTAAGCAATTAATTTAATGAAAACTTCATCTCATTTCCATATAATGAAAGGGGTATCTTCTTTTTTTTATTTGAATTAAAGCTCTCATTCAAAAAAGACGCGAAAAAAGAACATCTTGTGAGGGCAGCATTTTTTCCACATTCCAGAGCTCTACCTACCTATGTAGGCAGCATCTGGACAGAGAACATAATTATATGTACATCATTCATATAAGGGTATATACATATATTCAACTGTTGAATGAATATGACACCATTAGGCCTTGTATGTAAATAGGTAGTTATAAATATGTCCTTCGATTCATACATTGTTATAAAAATGTATTCTACAACTAAATAATATTTGCTCAATTGCACAATTGACCAAAATTTGTTCATGAAAAGTTGAGATCCATGTATTCAAGTAAATTTTAAAAACCTAATACAATTTTCATTTTTTTGATAAAATGGACCCACTTCTGTAAAAACCTTTATGAAAATGTATAAAATGACTAAACACCTGTAATGATTACTGAATGATGCCAATGAAAAACAAGTTTTATTTGAATTTAATTAAAATAATAGCTGTTCAAAACCGAAAATCCATAAGAAATGACTAAATTTTAATTTTCTTTCTGATGAAATAGCTATGAATTATTTTCAAATTGGGGTATGGATCTCCTTTTATTGGGGTGTGGAAGAAGGCCCATAGCTTCAAAGGGGATTGAGAACACTAAAGGGTATTATGGTTACCAAAAAATGAGCTATTAGGGGTTTCATCATCTTAAAGGTTCACACATATAAATAATAATCGTTGCAATAAAATTAAGTTCATTTTAATCTATACATTTCAAAAGCTAAATCTGTTACTTTTGAAGACAGATTAACGCTGCACACCCCCGTATTTAGAATGAAAATAGACATCAAAAATTAGGAAACAAATTCATTTTAATGCAGGGATTTTATTCAAATGTGCAACTTTTAAGATGTCCAAAGCCGTGATGGCTCATTTTTTGGTTATCATACTACCCTCTGGAGTACACACATGTCTTTTATATAAAAAGGTCCTCCAAAAACAAATATTTTATTATTTTTTAGTCATAGTAATAATAGTACACGGAGATCTTGATACTTTCTAAGGTATTAAACACCGTTAATATGTTGAAAACAACTGCTAAATAAGAATATATAGTGCTATTCTAATTTAATTTTAATACAAATTAGACTCTAATACCTACATATTTATAAATAAAAAAAGTTTAATTTATGAGTGTATAAAGGTATGTTGAAATGAAAAATTGTCATTTTTTATAGTTACTCAATAAAAAATTTAATCTATGGAGACAAAGATTATTATTGATAGAAAATAAAGATTCATGTCCTTCTATTTGTCCGTCCCATTTTGAGATCATGGAAGTAGATCAAAATTGTTCAAAAACTTATTACTAATACAAAATTTGTTTTTATTTTTAGAGCAGTTGGTAGTTTATGCTGCCCTTAAGAGGCCCGAAATCAACAATGCGGACGCCACAGGAACATATATAGATATGCAATTTGATTAATAAATTGTTGAAATAATATATTTACCAACAAAATAAGGAACATTTAAAAAAAAATCCTTTTGCTTTTTCCATCGTTGAAGGTTGACCGCATCAATATAATACAAAAATAATAATAATCTTTCTTTATTTTGCTTCTTTTTTCAAATCCATTTGCTAATTAATTAATGTGCGGACACACTAGGGATTTATCTAATAATTGATTCCCGCAGACAAGCAAAAATAATTCAATCTAAGAAACTTTGTATCTACATATGTATTCGTATGTTAAAGTGGCTCTTCAATTATTTTTTTTTTTTTTTTTGAATTGTTGGGGGGACGTTCGTTTGTTAAGAAATGGACAAATTTAACATTTCAGCTAAATTGATAAATATTTAGAGATTGCAGATTGTCATTAATGTTTCTAATTTCAGAATTTTGGTGAAAACAAAAAGCACAACATTATACCCCAAAAAGAGTCAATATAAGTAAAAAAAAGCAATGTTTGTAACCAAGAACTATTCTCGATTAGTATAAAATCTTTCAAACGCTCTTGTGCCGTTTTCTCCTAATATGAGTTTTTTTAAATGTAAAACCATTCGTAAAATGTTGGTATACTGCGAATAGCTCACACTTTGGTTGTCCTTTACCTATGAATAACATTAACTAAACTTTGTACAGATGTTGGTACATAAGTTGCCATTTATAATCTTCAATGTAGCCCCCATCGAATTTGATAATGTAATCAAAATCGGGAATTGGAGAATGTGTGTTTTTTTCTGGAATGTTTAATTTGCAATTCCGATTCTTATGTATTACTAGTATTTAACTATTCATTACTTTTCTAAGTTATGAAAAAAAAGTTTATAATAAATTTAAAATTGAATTTCGTTTTCCGTATTTTCTTTAAAAAAAATTAATTTTCTCCTTAAAACTATGTATTTTTAAATTTTTCTCTAAAAAATTAAATATTTAAATTAACTTTAGCTTTGGGGCCCAGCTAGTAAAAAGCCCCCTCCAAATTAGGGATTTTTTTCTTCTTACTAGAAAATTTAATATTTGATTTTTTTTTGTTCATAAAATTTAATATCGGAAATTTAATTTAATTTTTCAAATTTTTTTCCAAAAGAAAATAATTTTCTTTGAGTAGCTACCAATTTTTTAAATTTATATCTTATAAAGTAAATATTTGAATTTTTTTATCCACAGAATTTTATGTTAGAAATTTAATTTTTCAAATTTGTTTCCAAGAATTTCCTTTTTTTCGAGAAATTTAATATTATATTTTTTTTTTCAATAACATTCCATAAGCCCAGCCTCTTACCCCCCACACACACATTAAAAATAATAGAGATAATTATATTATCCTGCAACTATCCTTTCAACTAGGGTTAAATTTTACTACATTCAACTACAGCTGTGTATTTTTACCAAAAATTAATTTGTTGTAAATTGCTGTAGATTTTTGAAATATTTTTCCCAAAAAAATTAATTTTTCGAGAATAACTAAGCAGTTTTAAATTTTCTTTACAACAATTTAATTTTTGTGAATAGTTGTGGTGTTTTAATTTTTTTTTGTTTTTACAAGTATATCTCTCATTATAGCCTTTTCACGTGACATCACAATGAGTAGAGAGCACCACAAGAGTGTAGGTTTTTATTTATATAATTTGCCACATATTATCCAGCCTGATGTTCATTTCTGACGTCATTGAAACCACTCTGAACCGACAAATATCCCTTAATACACCGCAATATCAACATCTCAGAAGTAATATTAATCTACAATAGGTTAAATTGAGGGCACTATTGAGAATATATAGCACTTCATTTAAAATTCAATTGTAACTGCAATTTTGAAACAGTCTCAATATATTGTATAATATATTTATATTGGTTAATTCATTAATGCAACAATCGGTTGTGGTTTTTTTTTTTTTTTTTGTCTTGAACTGGATAAGGATTTTTTTTCCTCCTTCATTGTTTGTATTTCCCCTTTTTTAAATACAATTTATACCTACATATACATATATAAATATGTATATCTTACTTTTTTTTTTTTTTCAATCATCTGATTATAGATCCATTCATTTAATAACAATATTATGTATGCTAATCTTCTTCATCATCTTAGTAAAGATACTCACTGTACCTCCTCTCTCATTCTTCTTCTTTTAATCTCCTTTCTTTATTTCTATCAATCCTCCTTCTTCCATCTTCATATTCACTATATACACAACATATATCCATGGAGCCAAATATGCACTGATTTTCCTCAATATACCATTATTTATACTAAGTGTCTTCAAACAGTAAGCTGACTTTTCAAATTTCAGGAGCAACTTATATTTGGCATGAAATAAAAAATGATTAATTCTAGTACAAACTCTTCCCTGATGGTTAGGAAAATGGCAATGATGAGCCCAAGCACGTTGAAAACGTTGAAGCAGTGAATATATATATTTTTTTAAATAGTAGAATGACTATCAGAGAAGTTGCTGTGGATATTGACTTATTAGTTGTCTTGTGCCATGAAATTTTTCCGAATGTTTTTGGGTATGAATTGACTGTCAGAGAAGTTTTTTCCGAAACTGCTTAGTTTTGACTAAAAGAATCGTTGAATGATCAGCTAATGCGCTGTTGACAGACGTCAATGATGATCCTGATTTTGTTAAAAGGGCATAACTGATGACAAATCATGAGTATATGGTTATGATATCGAAACCAAGGCACAATCCTCTGAATGGAAGATCCCAGGACGAAATCGACAAACACACAAAATACTTTGAACCATTATGCCTCTCACAAACAATCTACACATATTATATTGCTTTAAATAATAAATATATGTTCTTTTTCGAATATACTAAAATTTGGCATTTTAAAAATGCTTAATAACATCAATATATATGAATTTAAAAATAATTACAATATTTTCCCTACATTAGTGATATTTTATATGTTGAAGCTGCTACTCTTCATAGCAGTAATTCATTTTCTACTCACCCCCCAATCATATAACAGGCAGCTGATATTAACAACAGTCTTAACTCAGTACTACCAGATATATCACTCCCGCCTTCTGCCCATACTATTTTTTTCTTTACAAAAATGGCAACTCTAATCATAGATGTCAACTAGTGACCTCATCCTCAATCAATCTCCACACAATTTTATAAGATTAATGTGTAGGCTTCAATTAGATCTAAACGCAGAATAATGGCGAATATTCTGATGCATGAACTATTAACACACAAATTCAAAATTTGTAAATTGAAGTACTACATTAATATTATAGAAAAGGATGTCTTTTAGAAGGCGCTTTAAATTTTGAAACGGGTTTCAAGGAACCATGACATGGATGGAACTGTTTTTAAGTATTAATACAACCCTAATATTTAATTATTTAATAAATTTGTGAAATTATTTTCAAAAAAACACTGACCACTCTAAATTTTATCCATATGGCTCGTCCACACTAAAAAGCAAGTTAAATCGATTCTTCCAAAAACTGTGAGTTCTTTACGTTTTTATTCTTCAATGACGAATTATTTTCTATTTCAATTTACAAAGATGATTCTTATTCATTCTTAGAGAGGGCTGCAAATTGCTTTTAAATAAGAAAAAAGACATTATAACAATGAGAGAATGATAAATTAAAAGTCTAAATATTATTTTTATATAAATAAGAACTTTAAGTTTCTAAGCCATCGTTCAACTTATGCCAGAAATGGACCTGAATAGTGGGATGTAGGTTTGCATATGTAAAGTAATAAAATCTATTAGTATTTTGTACTTTTTTTAGGCACTTTTTTTTTTAAATATATGAGAATTTGTGGCATGTCAAAATAACACAATCATGAACAAAAAATGATCATTGAGTAAATAAGAAAATACTAATCAAAATGTCACCCATTAAATAAATTTCAATGACTTTTTATAAAAAATAGAAGGGATCTACATTTTTTTTTCGGATCTTGAGACGTAAATATTAGAGTAAATTACAGGTATCTAAACTTTTAAATCCAGATTTGAAACCAAAATTAACCGAATACTTGTCTCAAATTTTATGATAGTTTTACCCAAAGTTCGGACCTTAATAAATTAGGATCAGCATCACGGTTCCAACTATATCCAACGTACTTTATTTACAATGATTAAACAAAACTATAAGTCTTTTAAAATCTGTAAATGAAATGACTAACCGAAGCAATTCTGGCTAAAAATATTTTCAGATAATATTAGTTTACTTATGTTGTACATGAGTATTCGGATCGGGGTCCATGACCTATGCAATAACTACTTGTCATTGCTTTGACTGTAATGAAAAACTTTGAGTTGTTCATCAAAAATATTACCTTTCAATACCGTCCTTATATTTATGATACATCTCCATTTGAACAAAAGGACTTTTAATCAAATAATTAATTACTTTTCTAATAATTTGATACCCTTTAGACGTCACATGCTCATTTGTATTGGCTTTATTTTAATTTAATTCTGTATCTAATTAAAAAAGTTAGTAAGGAAAGTTATTTTATTATGTGATACTTTTCCTAAAAGATAAGTAATATCTACAAGTGATGATTATACGTTAATTTGCCATTTTATTGATAATACTAGTCAACTAATCTTTGCTCTTGGATTGAAATGGTGTGTTCTTGATTTCTTAGGAAACATGAAAATGACCTATATTACCCAACATTTATTTTTTTGTGGCCTACAGAGAGAAATATTTCATAACATTTATAGCTTAAAATTATCTTTCATATAGTAACAAATTTTAAATTACTTTTTAGATAGAAATATTTTTAAAGTGTTCTTTACGTTATGAGGAAGTTATGTCACATCGTTACTCTATATTGTAACACAAAACCTCTCTTCCGAAAAAAAAAAAAAACAGAAAAAAGGCCTACAATCAGTTGGAAGCTGACTAATTCTTCGCAACAGTTATGGAATTATCATGGTATAACTGTTGAGAATTACTGTTGAGTACTGATTAGGGGAAAAGAAGAAGAAAAGTTGAGAGCTGACCCCAAAATACAGCTCATAAATGCTTGTGTGGCGAGCTAACGTTTGCTTTACGGCAAATTACGATTTTTATCATTGTCCTTATAATTTATTTGACTTCCAAGAAAGGATACATTTTCCTCATTTTCTGTATTTACAAAGCATTTTCTCCGATTCAGAAAAAATACAGACACAATTGAAATCTTTTTTGAATCTGAAAACCTCTACCTACACACTATATTTAATTCCCTTGTTCTTTTATTCAGGGGTTTCAAGGCGAAAAATAACACAGTCATTCCGTTCAAAACACTCTATAAGCTACAAAAGTATCAATTTCGCCTTTGATGTTTTTAATCGAAAACGCAGCATCTTAAATCAAAGATTTTAAAAAAGTTGGAGTTTTGTTGACTAGTATCATTTTACCAATATTTTTTGTCGAAAAGACTTTGTTATGACTTTGACCCTAAATCCATGAATGTAATTTATTTTCAGTAACTCTAAAAAATTAGTCAGTTAATTACATAAACCATTCCATTAACAGATTATTATTATTTTTTTTTTTTTTGTTCAAAATGAAAAGAGGCACTGATTAAAAGTTGCAGCCGTAATGAGGGGAAATTATCAAGTGACATCATCTGACATATGATAAAAAAATTAATTTTGCAAGAGAAAAGTGATTTCAAATAGGCCATTAATTTACTCAAGCTAACAAGCTTGTTTTTGCATTTGCTTTGGAGATGAATAATTTTCAATATACCCCCGTTATTACTTATTATAACTATGACCCTTGCTTGAAAAAGAAATTTCTTTTAAATTACTGTTTATAATTCGTCAATTACTCACATAAACCTTTCCATTAACAGATTTTTTTTTTTTTTGTTCAAAAGAGAGAAGGGGAATTATTCTTCTCTCTAGGTATTATATATTTATTTTTGTATATATAAGAAGGAGTAGAGTAGAGGAGTATGTTGTTTGTGAGTAAACAAAGCTCTCCTCAAGGTACTACTGACCAATAGGAACATCGACGAATCTGTGATGATGGTTACAAAAGAGAAGGAGGAGAGAGAAAAGAAGAATAAAAAGAAAAAGGGAGAAAAATCCCTTTTACTTAAGAGAATGAAAGGCTATATGTAATATACTTCAACAGAGTCCATTTCCAATCAGTGTTTGAGCTTCTTAAAATACCCCCATTATATATATATGTAATATATAAGTACATACAAAATCCTTTCCTCGTTTTCGTTTTGTTAAAGTCATTATATCTTCGTCTTTCTCTCTTTATTTCTCTTTAAAAAAAAGTAGTGAGTTCTGGTATTGAAACTCGGTCTGAGTCCGTTATTTCCCGTTCAATCTCAAGGGATTTTATTTATAGACCGATTTAGATAGATATTTCGGGATATATGAGCTCCCATTATTAAAGCATGGATCCAAATCTAGTCATTAATAAACGAGGACCGATTTTCTACTCATCCCATTTATACGACTATTTAATATCAAAATTACTTTAAGCTGTATATGATGTCATTGTTTCGATTCTTATCATTTATACAAAATATACATGACTTCATCAATAACTCCCCTATATAATTGGTCTGGACATAAATTTAAATGAGATCGATCAAAACTTTCTTTTTCTTAGACTATTTTCGAAAAATTAATTCGGTCCAATAGAAAAGAACTATAATAAGTACCTATGTATAAGCGTTGTTCGCTATATCGGTCCTATTGTGGCACAGGGATACAAATGCATATAAAACGGTACAGTACCGAATTGAAGGGTTGTTTGATTGGTCCTTAGTATGGGACTTAAAATCGGTTTCGTTCAGTCCCTTGTTATATAATTTCAATAGTAAATATCAGGACAAGGAAAGTTTTAAATTAGTTGTTTTGGACATGACAACACTAAGACCAAAACTTTAAGGAGTCGAAACCATGAGCTCAATGGTTTCAGACTGGGACCATCAAAAATGACTTTCAACAATCACATCCCTGAAAATGCATACTTACTAAAATACACAAAACATCTTTCATTGTTATCATTCTGATAGATAGTGGATGATAGCTCTACGTACTCATAAATGTCTCTCATTGATTATGTATAAAGCTTGTAAATTTCAAGCATTTTCTTTATGTAAAAAATACAAACCAAACAATGACATGGTAACCCTGACATTTTGAAGATCATGTTTGGTAGGAGAATAGCTTGTCTATCATGATGTTTCATTAGATTAGCCGCCAGCAGCTGTGAGGAAGAAAATAAACAGAAATCCATCTCCTGATATCAATTCGACATTTATCCCCAGTTCTACTTCCCAAGAATTAAAGAATAATAATAACAGCTTTGGAAAATTAAAATAAAAACTCTTAAATTGCTGCAAATAAATGTTACACGTTTAGAACGACGTAGCTTATTAAATTATTATCTTGAGCTCAATATCCGAAAGGTTTGACACTCGAATATCGTTTCTAGTAAACAAAACACACTTAATGTATGTATATAAAGGGAGCGGGGATCAAATTGTCCCAAAATATTTTTCTACAAAAAAACAACACAAAATATACATTTTTTAACTTTTTAATTGAAAATCCAAACTATGACGAGCATATAGGTATAGAGTAGCCATTCATTCGATATAATCACCGTTGGCTTCAATAAAGGCCTCAATACGGTCTCTGAACCGGCCGCAGGCTCTTCTGACCATCTCATTGTCCATGTTGCCGAATACCTCCTTGATGGAGTCCATCAGGCTGGCCTTGGTGCTATGGGGATGTCTCTCAACATAGCCCCAGACAAAATAGTCCAAAGGATTAAGGTCGGGAGAGTTAGGAGGCCACAAATCCTTGGTTACGACGTCACAACAGTTCTCGGTTAACCACTGCATCGAGATTTTGGACACATGGCAGGGTGCTGAGTCCTGTTGCCACACCCAGGGCCTGTCTCCAGCCTTCATGGACCTGGTAGGGTCATCCTCAACCATCTTCTTCACTTTGTCGACAAAGTCGGTGTCCCATACCTTCCTGTCGGCGCCCTCCTCCTTGGGTGCCCTCTTTATGGTGGCATCAACATCCCAGGTGTCCCCTAGCTTCTTACGGATACGCTGAACAGTCCGTAAATTCACTTCTAGTGTTGAAGCAATCGTTGAATTGGAGATTTCACCTCCATTATTAACCAATGCCATGACTACGGTGGACCTCGAAGGCTCCTCGTTCCACTTATAGCTCTTTATCTCCTCATATGATGACGGCATGATGCTAACTGAACTACGTATCGTCAGCTGACGAGAATAGCTTTCCTATTTGGTAACCGGTTTTTTATTTGATAATGTCGTTATCAAAGTTTAAAGTAGGCGACAATTTGATCCCCGCTTCCTGTAAACTTCAAAGACAATTCCTAGGTCAGCTGGAGTCAATTTAATACTATAATGTTTACTCATACTTAATCAGTGTAACTCCATCTAACCAATGAAAGGAACAAGAAAAAAGAAAAAAAATACACGCGAGAAAATGATAAAATTAACAGCTCTAGTTGTTCTTCACCTATAACATCCATCAATCCACATACTCATTCCCTTGATTTTAAAATGTTTTCATGGTAAATCCCTCCTCTAAAAGTACAAATTCATTATGTTTTAACATTAAATATTCCTTCAAATCATTTGAGGGATAATTAATTTAGTACTAATTAATTGAATATTCAAATATTTTCTTAAATATTCTACCAAAAATACGCACATATATATATATATATATATTATAAATGTTGAGTATTCAATTTATTTTTAAAGCATCCCTGTTCCCCCCTTCCAATTTTTAATTCATTTAAATATATGTGTAACAAAAACCATTTGAATGGATAATAAAGTTCTTAAAGGAAGGGCTGTCTTAAAGGAAGGGCCGGTTATAGGGGGACTTTAGGGCAAGTTCCACGGAGTCCAGCCCTCACTAGAGGCTCCATGCTGACTAAATTTGTTAGATAAACTATAATATAACAGGCTTAGTAAAAAGAAATCCATTATTTTTTGATACATGTCTTTAGTAATCTGTATCTCGCGTTGACGTTTGATAATTGGTAATCATTTATTCAAACTATTGAATTTATTTTTATATGATGTGTACAAGTTGCAATGTCTGTACAAGTTAAAACTTCATTGTTTCAAAATGGATTATTTCATTACAGCATTGGGCATTCTAATGACGAGCTATTAAGTAACATTATCATTTCATTTTAATTTATTTAAATTACAAGGTCATTATGGATTTATGATTAAGATATAACTTTTGAACTTTATAATTTGTCACAGAATACTTATGTTTAAGTGATTTTATTAACTATTATTGTATTGATCATCCATAGAATATTCAAATATTGGATAATTTAATTTGCTACTTCATTTAAAATTACTCATCACATTTTTTGGCTGCAAATTGTATAATTTCCCTATAAACATACATACATATGTATACCTACACCAAATAGACTCTTTTTTTTAAATGGTTGATAATTAAAAAGGTATGATGTTTTCGGTAAAAGAAAGGTCAATATCTGGAATAAAGACTACTTTTTTCCTTTTCCCAAATGAGTCATTTATAGGTATATAAGAGCAAAATATGTTATGTGTTTAAGTTTATTAAAATGTCAAAATACAAATTTCAGCAAAGATGGGTCTGTTTCACTATTTTTTATTACACATTTAATTCTTAATAATAATTGTTGACAAAAAAAATATTTTTTTAATTTCCAAAAATTAAATAAAAAAACTCCTTATTTAACACAAACATCGCTTAATATGTTCATTCCCAAAGAATTATCCATGAAAAATCTACCTAAATACAAATTATGCTCTAAAAACTGTAAGTGTATAAAGTATAAATAAGAAGAAGGATAAATTACTCAAGTGGGAAAACAGAGGGAAAATAAAATGACATCCATAGACTTCCATGTATCTAGAATTCCATGGTTCAGTGTGCACGGTAAAAAAAGTTAAATTCGAACTTAGAACTACAGGTTAAATTGTATATGACAGAAAATTTCAATAGAAAGTCATGTCCTTATATTGAAGGTACACTGTAAAAAAAATCAGATTAGAATTAGAAATATTGTTTGCTGGAAGTTCTTAACTTTCAATATTTTAAATTTCATCTCCTAACCTGTCTCACGAATAATGTTCGTAGTTTGAGAGTACACTAATAATAATTGAAACTTGAAAGGATACTAGTCATTTGAAGGCAAGTTTTCTAAAATGGAGCATTCATAGATCAATTTACTGACTATTTCTTCAATTTAATTGCGAAAAAGTTTCAATTATTAATTATATGTTCGTATTTTGAGGTTACACTCTAAAAAAAGTTGAAAGAAATGCTTGAAAAGCGGTTTTCTATTATATATAATTCAACCCCCTAGTTTTTAACCATATTTTGATTATATGAAGCACTTTTATCTTTGTACTTGAGGATTTCTATAACTTAAAAGTTAAACTCCTGTTAGTTGACGAATAATTTATATATACTTATATAAACTTTGTTTGTATATTTGGAGGTATACCATTTTTATAGCCGTTCAAAATAGGGAAAGTATTGATATTAACACCAATTATTTAATTAATATTGAAACCACATTTTATTGTCCTTTATATTGATTATAAAGTATGTTCGTAAATTGGGGGTAGGAACACATTACTTTTATATCCGACTCTATTTTTCTTTTGTAGCCATTTAAACGACTGAATTGTACGCAATGAGGTTTTTTGTATCTACATGACAAGAGTGTTCAAAATAACAAGGATTGTTGTCAAAAAATGGTTTCTAATTAACACCTGGAAATATGGCAGATAAGGCCTATCGATCATACTTATATGTAAATAAACAGGGAGAAGAAGAGAAGACCCAGCCAAAATCTATTCATGCATATATATATATATAATATTATTTTGAATGAAAATTTGTCAAATATGCGTGTAGATTTATTATTTATTTATTTTTTCTTTTTTTTTTTTTTTAAAAAGAGGATTCCCTTAGAAAGCTCTTCTCTCTCTCTCTTTCCATTTTCTGCTGCTTGTGTATATACATACATGTATACTAGGATACAAATCGATACAGTTC
Source organism: Lepeophtheirus salmonis (assembly GCF_016086655.4). Lineage (NCBI taxonomy): Eukaryota > Metazoa > Arthropoda > Copepoda > Siphonostomatoida > Caligidae > Lepeophtheirus > Lepeophtheirus salmonis. Next base: position 35,501,394 of record NC_052132.2, on the reverse strand, counting down.
AAGGTTTTAAGCTTTTAAAAAAAAAAAAGAAGAAGAAAAAGGGAATAGAGTACATAATATGTACAACACTCAATCCCATAAAATAATTCTATATATTTTTTTACGTATAATTTATAAATCTACATATTATTTATATGGTCCATCAACATAAAAACAAGCTAGAATGTATTTTCTCCAAATTGAGTATGGATTAGATTTTATTTGTATTCTTCGAACAAGTATCGTCAATTTATGTCCACAAAAGACCCGCAAATTACACTTGGAGTATCAAAATTTCATCGTCACAATAAAATAACTTTAAAAAGAATGATGGATGTTATGTATTTGAACGGGAATATTGGGGCCAAATTAACAACACCATAAATGAAATGAAAATTTTAAACTATAGCCAACACTCTTGGATATATCAAGTTATAGGAGATAAAGCCTATAATTTACCGAAACAAATCTATGAACATTTGGTTGTATATATATATATGTTTCATTTATTGCTTCTTTTTTTCAAGATAGTTTTTATGTTGACACAACACCGATGTATTTTCCACTTTCCCCGAATATAATTATTATTAATTCATTTCCACAAATTCTAATTTGTCTTTTTTTTTACTTGAAGTTTTTTTTAACTTATTTTAATGGTTTTTATTGACAGGTCAAATGGTGGTTATGGGCTCAATATATAACCAACCAACGAACCACTGTTGTAGTGGAGCTGCTTAACCATTTTTTTTTTTTTTTTTCTCACTGGGAATCTCTGAATCCCTATAGAGTACACCAGATATGGTACATTGAGTGGAATAAAAACGTATTTTTTATTTTATTGTGGTAATTTTTTTTATGTATTTTGGCGTAGCCAATTATTCAAAACACAAGTAGAAGTCTCTGGTTCGTTCTTCATATTACTATCTGGTAAAATTTCTTTACTTATCAGATTTTTTGTATCGATATAACAAGGCTTGTAAGTGTACCGCTATTTTGCCGTTCCATTCATTTTTTTATTATTATTGTTATTCAGCGTTCAGCCAATATTTCCGTTCTGTTCTACGTTCCAATCTTAAGGCAGTACCATATGTATACACTATACTAAAGCCATTCCCGACCAACTCTTTCATAATGTCAGAGAGGCCTCATTTGAGAACTAGGTTTCAAGATTTTTTAAAACAATAATCCGGGGAATATTTTCGTTCAAATGAACTACAACTTTCTAAAATCAGTTCATTCATTGTCGATATGCAGGCCAAAATCCAAATTATAGCCGATTTGATTAGCGCCCAGCACAGCAACAAGACCAGAAAAACTGGACGTCGAGAAACTCCAGGAACTAACGTTACCTCCCCTAAGTGGTCGATGAGGCTAAACCTGTCAACCAGACTATATTCCCTGGCTCTACGATTATTCTGGGTATCCTTGCAAGAGACAGGAAGATGATGCTACCATATTGGTTCTCGAAAGGCCTGAAAATCGAGGCCAATGAGGACAAGGACGTCCTCAAGGAGGTAGTCTTACCCTAGGTGACGTCCAACTAACCAGATGGAAACTATTTGTGTTCCAGAAGAACTATACTACGGCCCTTGCAACATACAAGAGCAGAATTTAATATTTTTAGTGGTCCATTGGCTTACATTCACATTCCTTACTGGAACCCAGCAGTTCACCTGCACATCCCCGTGGGTGAGTGTGTATTCTTGCATATTGTAAGGGATTCTTGGTGCTTAGAAATGGGGTGGTAGTGTAGTTTAAACTGCCTTGCAGCCTGGTATTATACCAGTACAACCTGAGGTGTTTTTTTTGGATAGTAAGAGGGTTTCTAGATGCTCAGGGAAACGGTGGGGAGGAATTTAATTTGACTGGAGCACAGCAGTTCACCTGCATAACCAATGGGCTAGGATGTATTATAGCACATTAGAAGGGTGGTTCCTTGGTGCCTAGAAATGCAACTGCGATAGAGTTTAAACTATATTTTGGCTAGTACTTGGCCTGTACAACATAAGAGCAGGGGTGTATTTTGATGCCGCAAGACTACAAGCTTGGCGTCTCACCCAGAATAAAGCAAATACAACCTTCCCCTAAACTTGCCTATGTATTAGTATACCCATACTCATAAAACCAAAAAAGACAATTATTCTTAAAATTTTAATGGCTTTATTTTTTGTATTATATTAGATATCAAAAGAGTTTTTTATTTTAATTGCTCAATGTCCTTGGCAACGCCGGGCAAACATACTCTAGTGGTTATGTTAGATAAGGCTTTGACCTTTTTTATGATGATCCTTATTTAAAATTCGCGGGGTTTTTTTTCATTAAATATTTTGGTCACACGTAATAAAGCAGTTAAAAACTGCGGTTTCCACCCAACGAATAAAATTGTTAATATAATTTAAAAAACCGAAATTAATCGATTATCTCAGGTTAATGTTTGATTTTCTCGATAGCATTTACAGTTTTTTTATTTCTCAAAATTAACCAACTATCTTTTTGCTGTCATATCTATACACTTGTAAAAGATCCAAAATTTACTCTATCCAAGTGTCTTACCAAAGTATGTAGTAAAGTTACAAGGACTTAATATTTTACACTGTGGTTTTATTAAGTAAGATTTCACATCTATAGAATGATAATGTAGTTTCTTTACTCAGACTCTTGTGACATTTTTAACCAAGGCCTTTCACTCTCATTCATTAAAGATCTTCCTTCTACTGTTTCGTTCATACGATGTATGTTGCTTTCTGCATCTTTCTTAGATTCATCCTTGGATTGTAAGAAGTGAAATGATTTAGAGGATTGTTTTTCCATTGGCTTTACACTTTCTGCTCGACGTTTAAAGATTTCTGATCGATGAGTTAAATAGGAAATAGAAGGATTTCTTTTATTCCTTTAATTACAGACAGAATGGAAAAAAACTCACTCACGATGGCAAGTTGTCCATTACTTTTGAATTAGCTGGTAAAGTATTGCTCTGCAATTTTTCAGATATATAAATATGTTGTTAAACAAACTATAGGAATATATTATATTAATATCAGTGGTTATAAATAAGTATGTAGATGGTATTGAACAGTGTATTTATACCTACCTAATCTCAAGTCATTACATTTATCTATGATTAATGGCTAACAATTTCAATTCATTAATAGATGAAAAAACGAATGTAACTTTATAACCTTATTTTGCCCATTATGTAAAGCTCACTTGTCGGTATTTACACAACAATTTGATTAAATAAGTTAAACAATTTAACATATTATTAAATGAAGAAATTAGGTAGATTATGCAAGTCATTTGAAAATAAATTTAATAAATTTAAACTTATTAACATAACAAAACTGTATGAGTAGTTGCACCAGAGCACAAAATTTAATACTAGAATTTTTTTGTGGATAGGTATGGATTTTGAAATTCTTTGAAAAAGTTTAATTTTTCAAATTTATTTCCAAATAAAATTTATTTTTTTGTAAATAGCTATTGAATTTCGAAAAAAAATTCAAAATCTGTAATATTTGAAAAAAAAAATTTAACAATTGAAAATTTAATTTTTGAAATAAAATTTCAAAAATTTAATTTTCTGTGAAAAGCATTAGATTTAGGATTTTTTTTTCCTAAAAAATTAATTTTTGTATATAGCTATGGATCTTTGAAATTTTATGCCAAAATATGTAATATTTGAAAAAAAAAATCCAAAAATTTAAATTTGAAATTTTTTCCAAAAAATTTAATTATCTGAGAATAGCTCTGGGTTTTGAATTTTTTTTTTAATTCCAAAAACAAAGTAAGAAAAAAAATTATATATATAATCTTGAGGACGCCCCTGGGTTGTAAGGGCCGTAACAATACCTTATATAAAGTCACCATCATCTTCAGATGAGTTAAAGAAAACAGCTCTGACCAAACCCCTAAAGTCCATGGGGGCCCCTGTAAGAGACCCCGAGGTTTCACAACAGACTGGCCAGAGAGCTATCAAAAATGTGGTGGAAAGAGCCTTCTGAGGGCGGACAGACCAATTTTGACACCAGCAATGAAATAACCCATTCTCTTTCGTTTCCAGACTCTTTTGAGTTCTTTTGCACTCTTTTTGGACACTTTTGGCTCCCTACAGACCTCATGCCAACTCCCTCGACATCCACCTTTTAGATGGATGTCGAGAGGAAGGCCTACAGTGTCCGTCATCCATACACAGATGACCTCAAAGATACTATCAGACAGCAACGGGAAGCCATGATTATATCTGCAGCAGTTCCAGGGTCTTTCGCCGCTAAGAGCGGCTACATTAATGATTAAGTGAGATCAGAAACAACTATTTTTAGTACTAATTTTGTTGAAATTTCGATTGTTAATTAAACAACTATATCTTCTTGAAGTTTAAAACTCAGAGGGTTCAGATTACAATAGACCATTCGGCATTATAATTATGAACTTGAAATAAACTCGTATGAAATCTGCGTACTCGAACTGAACTCGATCAAAATGTTCAATGATTCGAATTGGACTAGATAAAAATAGAACTTTGTCCTTGATATGGAAATTAAAATCGGCCCCGTCTTTATTATTGATGAATAATATAAATCCCTATTTTTATAACGCCATTGCATCCTTTTGAATATGTAGTAGGTCTGTTTATCACTAGAAAAGGAGCAAACTAATAAAACATTTATAACCGCAAGATGGCGCAGATGGACCAAACAGTATTGATAAATAAATAAACATACAAACTACTAATAAACAATAACAAGGGCAAGAGGGCGCCACGCCACTTTCCTCTGTTGACTAACAGAGAATAAGTAAACATTTTTTTACCCCATAAACCCATATTCAAGGACTCACATTTGCAAGAAAAGGGTCAAGACTCGATTTAGACTTGCTGTATAGAACTATTTCTCACCTCTGTTTATTGCTAACTAATGATTTTGGGGACATTTTCTTTTCATTATTTCAAGGAAAGAATGTGATGTGTTTTTTTTTTCCACCTCTGGGCCCTAGTTATATATATGTATATATTCATCATGTATTACGTACCTAAAATGTGTGTAGGATATCTAATTACATACATACAACACGAGCCTTTCAAAATAATTAATGGTTAATGAGGACCGACCTCCTCCTCTCTCTCTCTATATATATTTCATTATTCATCCTCACAAGAACATTGAGTCAACTATATTTTGTGTTTTGTTTTTTGCAATCTGTGTCACGTGGTTCTCGTCTCCTTTTACGTGACATTTCCTTCCTTCCTACCCCTTTCGTTCCTCCTCTTCCTTATCATCAGAAAAGGAACATTAGGGTGCCCCCTCTCCCTGCACCAAGAACTTTTTTGCTCTGGACAATCAATAAATTAACTTTGGCAATGTTAAGGACATTCTAATACGGAAAAATATTATATTGTATTGTATATAAGCCAATTACGAACATATAGATATTGTGCACCTTGTAAAATATAAATCTGTGTAAGGACTTTAAAATGTGTCCAATGATTTTAGGTTTCCCCGTTTTATCAATGTTAAAGAGAGATGGAGAGTGGCAGTGAGACTTATAGTTATTTGATAGAATTGAGTGATGGTTGTTCAACATTATTTTTGATAGAACAGGGAAATTACAAATCAAAAATCTTCTCTTGGATCCCTTAAATCATTCAAATTTAGGTGCATAAAGTATTTGTAATTAATAAACCAAATAACCAAAAATTTAAAAAAATTCAATTTTATTATTGACCTCAAAATCCATTTTTTGGTTTTCAAATTAAAATGGCCTCAGAGATCTCAAACTTTGTAAAAGTCAATTTTTTTTTTGTTCCATGGCATAATAGGGAAAAAGCCTTAAAATGGCTATTTCGACCCAAAAATCTACTTTCCCCGGAAATTCAAATGACTTGTACCATGTTAAAATTGGCTTGGATAGCCTTAAACTTGAGTAAAACCAGTTTTTGAATTTGACTTTGCAGAAAAAGTTTTTGGGCAAGTCTTCACAATATTTTAATCAAAAAACGAGGCAGTCTAATCTATATATATATGCCTTCTTCCCTAGTCATAACACCATAATTTATTCTAAGCATTTACCGTGTTGTTAAATCCTTTTTTTTTTCTTTTATTCTTTACAACACATTCCAATTTTTTTTTTTTTTTTTTTTTTTTTTTTTTTTTTTTCGTGTGTGCAACTTTTAGTTGTGTGTGTGTTTTTTTTCATTTTTTATGTAGGAATAAACATCATTAAAAAACTCAACTTGTCAACTGAACTATGTATTTAGAGTTGTTGTTCTTTAAATGAACTATACTGATTGTTTATAGAGTACGCTGTCATTGACGCAACAAATTGCATCATTTGTAACTTTATGTTTAGCACACATGTCCTAAAAAGTAGGAGGGGTTTTTTCTAATTGGTAAACTGAGCATGTTTTTTTATTTTCCATAGCTGTTCTCAATATTATTTAATTCTTATGAAGATAACATCTATGCATGAAGACGGATACTCTCACGGATACTTGTGATGATCACTTTAATTTTTCGGTTTCTTTTATTTTCACATACTGCCAGGCCAAATATTATTGTAAATCCCTACTCAAAGTTAGAGTTGCTCAAAGAAAATATTAGTGATAGTACCCTGCATTGCCCAGAGTAATTAGGCGTCGCATAAAAACCAAAGTGTCCTTGTATAATATACAAAATCCTCAGCCTTGCTTTCCATTTTGATGAGTTCACTCACGTGTAACTACTCCATGCTTATATCTATTCATATGTGATCTACCCTTAAGTATGAAAAAGTAATAATAATAAGTGTTTGAGGAGAAAAAAAAAGGATGGAATGGCTGATGAGTACTTTAACAGGGATTCTCAACCTTTTTTTAATGATGTACCACTTGTAAAATATTTACTTTACACAAATAATCCCTTACCAGCACAAAGTATTTTTAGCTTCCGTTACAGGAGCGTCTAAAAGATTATATTTTTCGAGCGGAGGGCTTGGTTTTTGGATTTTTTTTTTTTTTTAAATCAAAAATTCATATCTTTCCTCACAAAATTAAGGTTTCTTTGGAGAAAATAAATCAAAATCCACAATTTATCACAGAAGATTAAATTAAATTACAAACATTAAATTTTTTAGAAAAAAAATCAAATAATAAATTCTCTAGTAAAAAAAACAAAAATTATTTTAATGGGGGGGGCATAGCCCTTTTAGCCCACCCCCTGTAGGCGCCCCTGAATTATTTACCACTTGTAAAATATTCTTTCAAAATCTGAAGAAACGCCTTGGAGTGCCTCCAAGTACACCAAGGGGTACGCGTACCCCCATTTGAGAACTACTGCTCTAAAGCTCTCACTAACAAAACAAAACAAACCAGTGCTAAATGCTAAATACAAAACGCCTCCAGGAATTAATTCATGCTTAAATACTGGGATATATATTTTATTCTAATCTGAATAAAATACACTGAGAATGCATATGAATTATGATATACATCTGAGAGCAATAACAAAGAGGAACAGAGTTCCTTTTTGTAAATGCAGACGCATGCAGTTTTGACATTTCTTAGATCAAAATATGTTTATGATATACTTCGAGGAACACAATATACCCTAGTACTCTTTTTCAGATTTACGAATAAACTTTGCTTGATTTATAAAACAACCTGTTGCTACGTAAAAATAGAATAGCCCGGAAATGACCGTGGTAAGCCTGACAATTCAAAGAATATTTGGGTAAAGGATAGCTTATACCTCATAGCGTTTCATTAGATCAGTTGCAAGCAGCTATGAGAGGAGAATGGAAAAAATATACATAAATCCCACTTTTTATAAACACTATTCCGATCAAAAAGAAAATGTTATTTCCTAATTTCAAATTCAATTCTCTTTCGATTCCCAAATTATTTATTTTATTGTGTTAGTACACATGTCCAGTACGTTTGCATTGTTACAGGGGCTGTACCCTCCCCCCCTCTCCTATATCAAAATTTCCATAAAATTTCATACTTGAATTTTTTTTCAATTGCCATAGATTTAAGGAAAAAAATTTAAAATTTTATTTTTAAAATTTAAATTCTTTTTCAAAAAATTTAAATTTTGATTTTTTTGTATATAAATAGCTATGGATTTTTGAGTTTTTTTCCAAAAAAAATTAATTTTTGTTAACAATTATGGTTTTTTTTAATTTTTTTAATAAAAATCTACTTTTTTTTGTTAACAACTGTAAATTATTTAAATTTTTTTCCAAAAATTCAATTTTTTGCAAATTGCCTTGGATTTTTGAAAATAAAAAAAAATTAATATATGAAATCTAATTTTGGAATAAAAAACAATTGAAATTTTTTATGTATAAATATGAATTTTTTAGATTTTTTTGGCAAAAAAACCTCAAAAAAATATTTAAAACCTACGGACGCCCATGTGTTAGTTTGTTTTAAAAGATAAGTAAATTAGACATCATTTCGTGTGCTCCACAATTTTCTACGAAAATAAAAGATTAAATTATTTAGAGAAAAATCCTTTCAAACTTGTTTTTAAATTGTTTATTCTTGTAAAATCGACATTCTTTACAAAATTCTAAATTTTGTACAGAATAAACATTTTTTTCAAAGCAGTCGAATGTACGCATACATATATTTATGTAGAAAATATCTTTCCTGAATTCATAAACATTGAACACTCCATTCCATGAATTCCCTACAAAAGTGTGCTCCGTATAACCGGTTTTTGTGATTATTATTACAACATCTTCTGTGGCAGTCGTCCACATTAATTAAGCATGCATTTATTTATCTTCTTCTTTAATTGCTCTACGACGACGAAGAAACAACTAACGTACAAACGTTGTTGCTTACTTAGTGGCGTAGGACTCCTTCTTTTTACATCTCTCTATGTAAATGTAAAAATAAAAACAAGTACACTAAAAAATAACCCACTAAAAAATCCAAGTCTGAATCCCTTCAGGGTCCCAATAAAAATAATACGGTAGGGGGGACCCAAGGGTAGTTATATACACATACAATATATGGTTCTATTTGATGTTTTTACATCTCCATATACTTTTTTTTTTGTACATACAGATGTAATTTATTTCGAGTTTTTTCTGCCAATGAATTTTTTATTTTTCATCTTTTGAAATGTGTACCCCCCACACCACCATAAAGACCCCTATCCTGTACAAACTAACATTACGCCGTGTTGTTGTAAGTCTTTAAACTTCATCACTATTTTAATTATAATTGCAGCTTCTTAAGGGGCATTTATAATTTATACATACGTCATAAAATGTATTTTTTCTGCAATATTTGACAACTCGATGTACATATCTCCATGTCAGTCATTGTCAGCTGTTTACATACATATTAGTGATGTAAGGGTAGATATTTAGCCAGTGATTGGGACGGACTGTGATCTCTCAACCTGTCATTTCATTAAAACAACAGCTTTCTTACTACTAATCAAAAGTGTCCACATTATTTCAGGGCTCTCAAGTATCACACAATAGGGTTATAAACTCAAGCATCAAATCAAACTTTTCTCATGCTTCCATGAGAGTGAATTTTCTAGACATTTTTTCAATCATAGAGTAGTGATCCTGAATTTGATACGAGGGTGGGGGGGTTCTGCAATTTCTTTGAGAAGTTGTTATATAAAATGATTAAGGATAAAAGGTATATTAACGTCACAATAAAAAACTAATAGAAGGTAATTATGAGTTTAATTGGAATTTTGTACAAAAATAAACTGATAAGTTTTAATTAAATACATGTATTCGATTAGTATGGAGGACAATGAATAATGAAATGCTATGTGTTTTCCTCAAATTTTTTATAGCAGGTAAATTTAATTAGGGGTGATGGGATCCGCTAGCTCAAAAAAAGAGCCACCTTGCATATCACTAATTACTCTTTATAACTCTAACTAAATTGATTTGGAAAAGTGACGCGGATGTAACATCCAATATTCTTTAATTCGAATTGACTCTTTATTTTAAAATACGAGTCTTTTATTTTCCGATTTTATGTGTCTTTTTTGATTTGATGACGTGTTAATTTAATTAAGACTTATTATGAATCAAAAAAGTAAAGGAAAATGTAAGATTATAAGTAACGGAGATTGGGGAACCTAAACTTGCAGTAGCAGGACTAAATTACAACAAACGTGATTTTCATGGAATCATGAAAAAATAACTCAAAACCTATTTGTGATATGTTTCAAAAGCCCTACATTCACTTGAACAACATTAATTTCAGCGAGTATCATTTAAACACCATTAATAATATGTCCATGCCCTACCATGCCGTCATGATGCCGTAATGAGGGAATTCAAATTTGGATGAGAGGTGCAGTATATATTTAGGTCTAAGGCGCCTTAAAATGTAAAGTCTAGGGCGTTTATATCAAGGCTGGATGAGTGTCACATGGAGGGAGGCCAGAAGTCAGCCATATTGTTGCTGTATAAGTTTAGGTTATTCTTGGCTGCTCTTCTGGGCTGATGTTTTAAAAAGTATGGAGGGAGATATGAGATACAAGCAAAACTGGCTTCTTTCAGTTCAGCTCTAATTTTGTTCCGTAATGAACCCTCGAAACTAAAAATAACAGGGATAAAATTGTAATTAAGCACTCTAGCAAGTTTAGGGACCTCGTTTCTGTACATTTATGTGTATCTGAGATGTAAGAAGAGTGGAGGAAAAGTAAGGAAAATGTACTACGAAATCTTTCATATTTTTTTCCCCGAATTTTAATAGGAAATTTCACTTTTTCCCCAATGGATTTTTATTTACAACTAACGTCAAAGTACATTTTCTATTTGAATCTCTAGAGTAAGTGTAACTTTTGATTTTTTTGAGATTTGATAAGGTGTTTTGAATACTAGGATGTCACTTTAAATATATCTAATAATGATAGTACTCTTATGACTGAGCACTAGCTATTAATACGAAGACTTCTCCTATGTACTAACTCCTAAAACGTTAATAATTCATTTCTCACTTGACACCATCCATCAAATTTTTTTTTCTTTTCCTTGATCTAGATGATATTTTTTTTTTTTTTTTTTTGATTCTCTTCGTTATATATCAAATAATAAAAATATATGGGCATTGTAAATTGAACCGTACCATTTTTTTATTTTTTTAGAATCTTTCTTTTGTGTCCTGCTTTGCTATGCTGCTTCTATGCTGTTTTTTTTTTTTTTTTGTTCAACCCTTAACTCAAGGGATTAACGGTTAGATTTCATCTCTTTCTCTCTCTAGGTCTCTTCTCTTCTTCTCTCTCCCGTATTGTACATAATATATCCGTTCAAAAAACCATTTTTTTGATAATTATAACTATACCCATTATTATTTTCTTTTTGTTATTATTTTTCTTTTTGTATGGTTTGTGTGTGTGAAAAAAATTCCTCCTTCCTTTGGTAGAAAAAAAACCCCTGGTTTATTTTATTTATTATTGAATGGTTTAAAAAATGTATCAAAGGGCCAAAAACCACCTTTTTTCTTCTTCAAAACTAGTGTGCGCTATTAATTATTTATCTACGTTGAACTATTGGTCTGGCTGTTCTTATGTACCTGTGGGGATCGCGGTCGAGTCCAACAATCCAAAATTAGTATCCCGTATTGATTTAACTACAAATAGAGTGGTCTCCGTCATTATTTACGTTTGAATAGCCCAATAGTCTAACATTAGTATCTTCTATTTAGGTACATCGTGTTCGGTCATTTAGTGAGGTTGCGGTCAAGTTCAATACCATAGGTCCTTGCATTTTTTTTCCCCTCTCATTTTTGTCAAATACTCTTATTATTAAAAAATAATATATATATTTTTTTTTTTAATTCACTTTTCTCAAAAATTATATATCTATATGGTTGCAAAGCTCAATCCAATTTTATTTATCCAAGGCCAACCCTGTACCTGGCTAACAAAATCTCCCACAGACAACAATTATTTTTAGATATTTGGACACCCTTTATTTATACTAACTCAAGCATTTTAAGACTCTTGTAGAGAGTAAATAAAAAGCCTAACATTTGGATCCTCTTCACAACAGGTTCTTGGTTGAAAAAACTATTCATTGAGAATGAGACTAACTTTACGTTACAAAGTTTGAATTTGTATGTAGAGTTTTTTATTTTCGAACTAATGAATTGATTAAATTGTAGTAATATGGTTATATTAAACAAACAAAATATGAATCCCTCTCTGTTGCGGAAACCTACCACTTTTCTTGCATTCCAGTTAAGTACTTCTATGGTAAAAATGTGTATTACAAAAATATATAGAATGAAACAAAAGTTGATTCAAAAATGGAACAAAATCATAATTTAGAATCCAAAGTAAAGTACAAATAATATTAGTTTTGAACATCCTTTATATACGTCTCGTAGAATTCAAAATAAATGGTGTAAAAAAACATGTTGGCTCGACAAATTTTTAAACCAAATCAACAACAATTTTTTAGTCTCTGAAATATTATTTTTATGTTGACATGTCAAGCTATCCTGATGAGTCAATAAAGTCCACAATAATCTGGATTAAATACCTCCCCAATCTTGTAAGACCAATCAAACAAGGTAGGAAACAAAAGTTTTATTCCTAAAGATTGAATTATTAATGTTGACTTTACAAACTGTCAAGACCAATCCTCAATATCCACAATAACCCATATGGAAATCCCAGGCAGGGTTATCTTTAGTCTAATGTGGAATTTTAATTCATAAAATGTACTTTCTCTAAATGTGGCTGCCAATTTGCTCTCCTCCGAAACCGGACCACAACATTCAATGTACCTGAAACAGATCATTTCTGTGAAATTACAAAATATATATGCATATATATAGGGCCTTAAAATCGGCCCCTCGTGACGTCATTTAGATTATTTTCCCTTTCGAATCATTCAGTTATTTATAAATTATATAGTTAAGTTAAAATAAAAAGTGTCCGTGCTCTTAATTAGATTAAACTTTTTGGTTTAATATATTATCAACATTTTTGAGGAAAATTCAAGGACCAATAGTTGTAAGGAATAGTTCTTCAGATGTAAAGTCGTAGGAACTACCGATAGGACCAGTCTCGGAGATTTGAGACTTGAACACGTGCCCATACATATTTTGATGACTTGTGACTCGACTTGAAAAAAAAATCGTGACTTGACTAGGAATCGAAAATACAAGTTCTCAATTTTTTCACTTGATTTTCCGTATCCTCTAAATTATTTATAATTTTCTGTGCCCTTGAACTGAACTTGATGAAAATATTGAAGGAGTTGCAATTGTGGGGAAAGAATTGAGACTTGACTTGAACTAGGAGTAAGTATAAGAACGTTTCCTCACATCGTAGCCCCATTCTAAGACTGGATTGGATTGAAAAAGTTGGAAAAAACACCAAGCATTACCTACAACTTTCCTCAGTGACCCTTGCTTCGCAACCAAAAACCGAAACAGAGTTGATTCTAATTCACCAACAAAAAAAAAAAAAATCGCGCGTGCCATAACTGGTTTTTTCCTTCTTCTTCGTCTATTTCTTAAACATTCAGAGAGAGTATTCAAGAAATGAAAGATTTTTCAATCATCAATGCTAAACGGAAATTAAATGACAATTTACTACTCACAAAGTTAGTTTTTTATTTGTACATTCTTTATTTTTTTTGCGAATTATATTTGAAATTATTTATTTTGATTGTGATTTTTTTTTTCTTCTTTTTTGGGGTTACTTGGATTTATGAAGGAATGTATTTATGTTAATAGTTAGTGAGTAGTGGCTCAACTAACTATATGGGTATGTGGACCAAAAGTAGTCAATTGACCTTTCTCTCTCTCTCTCTCATGGTAAATAAAATTGCACAGGGTGTGAACTGAATAACTAATGGGAACTACTTGTATTTATAATATATTATGTATATGGTATAAGTAGAAACGATGATGTCATAGCCAAGTATATAACATATGTACTGTTATTGCAATGGTTTGAAACTTCCCCTTCTCTTTGTAGAGGGCACCTCCTTTTGTCAAAAGTAATATATCCAATAATAAATTAGAGGGGAGAATCCACAGGTTTTTATTGTTTTTAAGGAAAACACGAATGGGAGTCCAGTATTCTATATACATGTCCTCCACAAGCCTTGTTAACAACTTCAACTCCGGGCATACACCTCAATGAGAGCATATCCAGTATATTTGTTCCACTCCTTGGTAATGAAAAAATATATATCTAGAATAGTTGTTGTATGGGTCTTTGCCTCAATGAGTAATAATCCCAATGATGAAGATGACCAAAATTCAATTCGAGAGAAAATGGGCATTTTGTTAACATACAGCATAATAGTTTCCTTCAGAGTTGTTAGAATTTATCAAAGTTCAAAGTAATGAAAATATAGTTTTTGTTAATTTCCAAACAAATTTCTTAAAAATAATATATTTTATCTCTTGGACTGGATCCCCAAAAATATTGATCTTGTCTTGGTCTGGGGTAAAGTCATCTTTAGCACATCAATAGTGCTAGGCCTTTTCTTTAATTACACCAATTTATACTTTCCTTAGATTTTTACAATAACTATCTTCAGGGCATTTGAAAAATAATTATTTAAAAGTCGTACAAAAGGACATTTCAATACATTTTTACCAACACTGAAACAATGTTCCTTGGGTCGCAACACTGCTTTAAATTAGTAATGAAATAATATCAAGTCAATTGTAGCTAGTTGAGTTATCACAAAAACGGCAAAAACCAAATAAAATATCATATAAGGGAGAAAAATGTGTACCTAAATCCAAATTCGATAAATATTCAACTTCTACTGGGTGTTTTATAATATTGATTTAGATTATTACTCAAAGTCGAAAATCCAACTTTATTACAGCAGACAATTTTCAAAAATAAATTAGTCGAACTTGCTTGAAATATTTTCTGGGAAATTCGACCCTAGTTCGACTCAAATAATCAAAACATTCGAGTACTGATTAGCTAAATTTCTAATATCGCTCACAAAATGACAAACGTGTAGAATTGATATTGTATCAATGGGAGAAACAAGCAAATTACATAACATGTGGAAATTTCCAAAAACTCGAACTCAACCGAGCTACAAAATGATGTATTTCTTCTAACACGAACACATCAACTCAAAAACTTGACCAAACTCAAAAACTTTGACAGGAATTCAAAAATACTAATTTATATTATTTTTTTTTATTTTTTTTAATGGTGAACAAATTTCCAGGAACAGCTGACCATAACATTAATAAATAAATAATAAAAAAAAGGAAGACAAAAAAAAAAAAACAGGGAACAGGGAAATTTGTTTTTTTTTTTTTGTGGGCCCAACCCATTTTTGATAATATTTCAAGAAAAATCCATAAATTATCATATTTGCGAAAATAAAAATCTGTATGTATGTTAGTATTTGGCAAGGATATGTTTTGTACAATTTTTCCTCTCTCTCCCTCCCCTACCAAAATATCTTTATGAAGTCTCCTTCTTTCTCTCTCGTTCTCTAATATAATTAATTTTTAACCAAATGTCTCACGAGTCACACTGTGATTTTTTTTTTTTTCTTTTTTTCAAAAATGACTTGGATGATGAATTAGACACATTTCATATCATGATGTATCACTGAATCGTGAGGTCTTCTCTTCTTCTTCTGATTCTAAAGCATCGTCGTATATATAAAATGTCTCTTATTTTGATAAATAAAAATGCCACGCGCGTGGTTTTCTTGGCAACTTCTTTTTAAAAATAAAGAAAAAAAGCAATAACAAAACAGAAGATACAACAGTCTGATTTGAGATCCACCAGAACTCATGGCTGTCTCTCCAAGGTATGTACATTCGTAGGAGACTCATTTTCTGAATTTACACTCGTAATGTTCTTCCAAAACTCAAGTAATATTTGCTTTGAATCAATGTAGCCTTTTCATATTTTTTAGTCTAAAAATATCAAACAAAAATCTCATTAAGAGGCAATCAAATAAGGCTTATACAGACTTCTTTTTTTGTAGGGACTAACTCATAAGTTGAGGACTTATAATTTTGCCTTATTTCTGTAGGATGATTTGGTTTGAGGCGAAGAGCTTATAAATTTGGGAGATTGCAGCATTAACAGGCCAATGTTTGTATGCCATAATAGCACTTCAAGTACCATTTCTAATACCAATTTAGAATGGTACAGTAGCAAACATGCAAGTATCCCGGTATATCTAAAGTGCCACCGAGATACAATATAACACAAAACGGTATTAGCATAGACGTAAGAGATTATACAGGGGCTAAAAGTCAATTAGAACAGAATATTAATTATAATGCAAACATGCTACGTCAAATTATTATTATTTTTTTTGAATTGTCCATATAATGGCATTTGTTGTTATTACAAGGTACAATATAGGATAACTTACACTAGAACCCCGAAAATCAACTGTTTCTTTATTTTCAGAGTTTGACAGAAAACTTTAGCTTTGACCTCCAACAAAACTTGTAAACAAAATACAGTCTTTATTTAACTCTGAGCTTATTTCCCCTTGAATTTTTTGTATAACAAAGCAGGGTAAAAATAACTTGATGGTTAAGAATGGATGAGTTCGTTCTTCTCACTGCATGTCGGTGTGTATCTTAGTACGCTTCTCTAAAAGGCCAAATAAGGTTTAGAGAAGAAAAATATTGAACTGTCTCAACATACATACTTTTGTCAAAAATTATTTGTCTTATTTTCTCTTCTTTTTTCTCCTCCCCTAAACTTTATAAAAAAGTGTGCAAAGACAAATACCAACATTTAGCAAAAGTCATTCTTAGAATTTTAAGGTCTTTCTTTTACATTTTAAATGAAGTAGTCTTTTGTTAATCAAAAAATAGTTATTAGAAAAACGTTATTTTAAGACCAAAATGGCCTTCAAGGCCAAAAAAAATGTTACCAAAACATTTTTTGGGATCTTAACAGACTACATGAAAAATTCCAGTAAAATCCATTCACGGGTTTGGGCGTAATTCCTGGACACACACAAAGACATTTGTATATTCAAAAATGATCAAGTTATTTAATAAATACTGGATTCAAATCAAGAAATGAACTTAAGATTGTTTTTGTAGGAAAGTCCAATCATTTGAAACATTTTGGTACATCGTGGGTCCTCATTTTTGTTGATGCATAAATTGTTAAAGCTTTATCTCATATGAATCTTAAACAATATGTATTCAACCTTTCATTTAACGAATATATTACTATATATTATTTTATGAAATATTATCGTTGATGCAAAACTCCGAGAAGAATCCAAATAAAATAGGATCCCGGGAGATAAATCCTTGTAAATACTTATTTGTTATCATTGCTGGGCTCTCCAGTTTTGAAGTCAGATATCTCACATCTTCCTGCCTAACGTTATTAGTGTAATTAGGTCATGCAACCGGGATCGCAAATTTTTTAAATAAGCTCTAATAAATAGAAAATAATGAATTAAAACAAGAATATTTATTAACTTCAGGCTCGAAATTAAACAACAATTGTCCCTTGTTTTGAGACCTATATGATGGGAGCTTCCATTTGAAGCCATTTGTTTCTACATAAGGTATTTCGATTGCTTAAGATGAGCGTTTAAAGCAATTTGTAAGAGTGAGATTAATTAGAAATGTATGCGTCTTTCGCTAATTACAGGAGCTGTGAGGAGCTCTGCTATTGAGTTTGTTGTGGTTCATGGCTTTAAAAAGAAGGGGACTTCACTCTTAAATAATCATATGTTGATTTTAAAAGTTTATATCCTTTTTTGAATTCAACATTTGAGAGAAATTAACATAATAATTAAAGAATTTTGTTATATGTGGGAGTTTTTTTGTGTTGATACTTTTATTTTTTTTTTGGTGGGGGAAGTGTGCCATTATAATGTTGAAAAGGACCCTTAGAAAAAAAAGGTCTTTTAAAAAAGATGATTGCTGTTGTTGAAAGTCCATTTATGGAAGACAAGAATGTCTTTTTTCTTCTTATTTTTTATTATTATGGTTACGAAAGAAAAAAAAGAAGAAGGAACCAAAAAATAAATGAATGGTTTTATATGTCTCTTCACTTTTATCGTGAGATTGTTATATTAGAAAGATATAAAGAATCTGTCAAGGTAATGTCAAGCATTTTTGTATTTTAGGTCGATTTTCAATATATTTTTGTTTTGTTTTTTGATTCATTCCGGGGAATTGTCAATTAAGACATATATATATTTATATTAGGATGAAGCTGGTGTCCAGACCTTTTTCACAAACAAGATTCACCTCGAATGCACAACCAATGAAATGATTTTGTGAAAACCTTTTTTTGGTTAAAAAAGGGTTATTTTTTGAAAAAATTGCAGGAATATTTTCTCAAAATTGTGTCTTAATTTAGAATCTTTTTAGGGGAGAATTTTTTTAGAATATTTCAAAAACCAAAAATTTATGATTAGGCCTACACAATGTATCAAAAAAAGTTTAAGAATTTGTTAAGGACCAGAATCACCCTAACGTATATATATATATATATTAGACTGAGCTGTAAATACTTTTAATGCTAGGGAAGTCAAAAACTAACCTTTTTAATTTAAAAACCAAAAATGACATTTTTTAGATCAAATATTAAATTGTAGCTTGATATTTCTTATCTATTTGTTATATCAGTCATAAATACCCTTGCCTTAATCATTTAGTTGGTTTAAGAGCTGACCAAGGATTTTCAATTTCCTGAATTTTGTAGTAAATATTGTTAGACTCATTTCTGTTCAAAAACCAAAACATATTCAACTAGGATTAAATTTTGATTTTTTTATACCATAAAATATATAAAGTATAATTTTGAACTCAAAATATCAAATTTGGAAGGATAAAAAAGGCTTAAAAATGGTCAATTTCAACCTCAAAATTAAATATTCCGGCTTAGCTATTTAATGGACTCAGATAATGGAGAAACATTACCTGATCAACAACAGCTCAGTCTAATTCTCCAACAGAAAAGCTATTTCTGCAGAGAGAAAAGAATATTATTAATCCAAAAATTGGCGAGTTTATATATGTATATAGAATATAGTAATCATTCTCTTATCAATGATATAAAGATGTATAACAGGATTTTCCCGCCAAAAAACAACTAGGACAATAAACTTGACGAATTTCATTTTTAATTATATCAAAAAAAAAAAAGTTCATTGTAACAACCCCTATGATATTTTTCATTGACCAATTTGAGTTACATCGTATCATTCCAACGCTTCTTAACCCATAGCTTCACGCAACAAAAACTATTTTTCAATAAAAAAACAGGGGGCAGATGGGGGTCATGTTTTAATAAAATAAATAATAGATCGTATTATTATTCGAAATCAAAGCCCTTTTTCTTTTTTTCCTAAGCCTTTTTTTTTCTATTACTACACTACTCTGTTCCACTTTCTTTCCCATGGTTAAGTTCGCAGATGAGGCGAAGGGTACGACCCTTCTTTTTTTCGTGTGAAACTCCTTTTTTACGTCCCATCTGTTCTTCATATGTTGTAGACCCCCTTCACAACCTGAAAAGACCAACGAATACTTTATATAAAGGGATACAATCCCTACCCCAGGGAAAAATATATATATTTATTATTTAATAATGTCCTTTTTTTATCAAATTAAAATGGAAAAAAAAATATATGAATTTTTTTAGTTTTTTTTTTTTCCCTCCACTAAAAGAACAGGTCAACCCCCTATATAAGAACCCCACATGTTATTAAATGCCTTAATAATCTCAGAACGTTGAATACCAACACGCACAGCAAACAAACATTATTGAAATGAATAGTTGTATTGTAAAAAAAAAGTTGTGTTTTTTTTTTTCAAAATTATTTATTTTTTGACACTTAGAAAAGTTAACAGTTAACACAAGTTGTATATATATAAGTACACCTAAAAAAAGTATTTATTTTTGTTTCATATTTTTGGGGGGATGTAGGATTTTTTTGTATAATTTTTGTATGTAAAAATAATCAGAATAATCGTTTTTATAATAATTCAGTATAGTAATTTTAATAATATTCTCAAGTTTCTTCATCATCTCTAGTTGTTGTTTGTCGTGTACAACGTACGTACATGTTCCTTTATTCTGTATGTTGTATGTAGTAGTAGTGGCTTGTTCTTTCAGCTTTCGTTTTCTGTTTCTTACTGTCTTTCCTTTTTATATAACATATTTCTTTCTTTTCGTAGACTGCGCGAGGCGAGCGCAAATTGGCGCAAAAATATTTTTTTTTTAAACAAAAACGAGAAAAAATAAATCGGAAAAAAGTATAAATTAAAGTGAAAAGATATTTGATAATTATAATGAGTGTTATAATTAAATATGAATCCATCTCAGGGGTACTTTGGGACAAAAACGCGTGAGGGGTGAGTGGGGTGGCAAAGAGGGGAAAACGAATAATCATAATATTAAGGGGGTTTGTTTTTTGTTTTTTCATCACAGGACCTTTTTTTTAAATATCACATCACAGCTAATTATATAATAATTATAGTTATATTAATAATAGTATGTAATTAAATATATATTAATTAAAATAATTAATAAAGAATAGTAATAAAGGGATTGTTTTTGAAATGAAGATAGAAATTGTTGTATTTCGTTACGTTGAAGTAAATATGGTTTTGGGTAGGAATTATTCTCGTGTATTTGGTGTGAATGTGGTGTTTGTTGGTGAATTTTGGGGTTTAATGATTCTGCATATGGTGTGAGACCATTCCCTGCGGAGACATCATGGGAGGGCTGTGCTGATGAGAGGCTGGCGAACATTGATTCATGGGAAGGTGATCTTGATGAATGCTATGATGATCTGTGGGAGGATAATGGGCACCTAGGCCATCATCCATAGGATTGTACTCTCCACCCATGTTTGGTGGAGTCATTCGTTTCTCCTTTTGGCGACGATTGCAGAACCAAACGCGGACAACCTCTTTCTCTAGCTGTAAATGATCTGCTAGAGAAGTGATCTCGGCTGCGTTTGGCTTAGAATTCTTGTTAAAGTGTTGTTCGAGAGCTCCTTTGATGGAGACTTCAATACTCGTTCGCTTCTTTCGTTTCCGTCCCTGAGCTGCAATTTTATCAATGGAGGCTGAGGTTCCGGTTGTTGAGTCGGCTTCTGCAAGCCACTTTTTGAGAAGAGGCATGAGTTTGCACATGTTTTTAAAACTGAGTTGAAGAGCCTCGAAACGACAGATCGTCGTTTGGGAAAAGACGTTTCCGTAGAGAGTCCCTAGGGCAAGGCCCACGTCTGCTTGTGTAAATCCTAGTTTTATCCTTCGTTGCTTGAATTGTTTGGCAAAAGACTCCAGGTCATCTGAAAAGCAAGAGTCTGTTTCGACTTTAGTAAGGGCAGGTCGGAAGGGATTTGGGGTAATAAATAATATGAACTCATGAAAATGAAGCTCAGTCAAAATCAGAATTAATTGATATGCGAATTGAAAAGTGATTTAAAATTGTGTAGGTAAAAGAAAAACTTTTAAAAATAAGATGATGATTAATTTTAAAGGCTCTTAGTTTTAAAGGTTGTATCAAAGTATGTTTAAATTCCTACCAGGAGATGTAGTACCTGAGGTCGGTGTATGCATTCCTTCTTCGTCCGTTCCGGATCGAGGACTGGAGTTATGACTTTCTCTATGATGATAACGATCCGAGACAAAGGGGTGACTCATAGGACCCCCAGGGATCATTCCATTCATTCCTCCATAGGCGGGATGGGATGCCAGTGGAGAGGGTGAGTTTGGTGGATGATTGTTGAGAGAGGAGGAATTATTATTAGATGAGGATGAATTATTATTCGAAGCGGCAGAGACAGCTGCCATGGAACTCAGATATGGAGAGCTGGAACTGGGTGGAGGCGAGTTCCAACTGGAACCTCCACCACCCGGAGTACCCCCTCCATGGAAACTCCGAGTGGTATTTGAATGAAAATCACCGGGACTCTGTGGCTTAATGTCCTGATTATTGGAAGTAAGTGAGGAGTTCGACTTGAGATCACTAGGGTAGAGTGAGGCATGATGATGCATGGATGCCCAATGATGAGCGGCTTCTGGAGGAATTCCCATCCATGGATGAGGATGATGTTGTCCCATAAGGGCGGGATGTCCATTATGAAGAGGGTTATGACTCTGTGGAGGCATATATTTCATTTCGTGGATCTCTCCTCCACGGGAATAGTGTCCAGAGTTCATGAGGCTTCCCGCATTGAGGAGGCTCTCAGCTTCACTCCCGTTATTATTCGTGGAGGAAGAGTTGGAGGATGGGGGAGCATCCCCAGCGGATAAATACGTTGTGGCCATCATCGGTAACAGTGAAGGGGGAAACACAGCTAAACGACGATGTTGCTAGTCGGCTAAGACTACCAACAACAACCACGAAAGCGGATAAACAACAACTAGAGTCCAAGGTTCTTTTATTATCCTTCTCAATGATGATTCCGGAGAGGGGAACGCCGAATTAACACAAGAGTAGAGTAAATAAGTCACTTGCACTGCTTAAAATTAGGCATGAGGACACGATTTCTTAAGTAAGTGTAAGGGTTGAATATATATATATGTATACTCAAATAATCATTGAATAAAAACTAAAAACCAATTAATATTAATAACCTAGTATTAATATCAGTATAATTAATGTTCAAGGATCGTATAAAAAACCGTATTTTGTCCGTGTTCTAGACTCACGAATGTCCGACTGATTCTTTAGCGGGGAAAAAACGTAGAATTTTGTTATTCTTATTATTATTTTTATTTCCACATAAGAAGAAGAAGTTGTATATGAGCGCCCCGCGAAAAAAGAGAGCCCTTGTGGTGGTGGTGGTGGTGGTAGGGGAAGTGCTCTTATTCCTAGTTACATGGTTGAATCGCGCGTATGAGAAAAAGCGCTCTCTTTTTCTAAGTAATATTGTAGAAGAAGTTATATATATTTATTATCATAGAAGAAAAATGAACCTCAAAAGAAGGAGAGGAAAACAAAAAGAGAACAGCGAAAAAAGTGAGTTAAAAAGAGTCTCAGCACGGATATCTAAAGCTTCTTCATTGGTCGCGAAATGTAGCTCTCAAGAAGGGGAAATCGCTTACCATGGGGCGAAAAACAGGGGGAATAGAGAGGGGGTTCCCAAGAGAGAGAGAGAGAGAGAGAGAAAGACATACGATGATGATGATGATTAGAATAAATATAATGAATTAGAAAGGAGGTAGAGAAGAAAATTATGCTCCACAAAGTGTAAGGCAGAAAAAGTAATAGAAAAAGCTCTGCACTAACGGTATGCACTCTACAAAGAAAAAAGCAAATCCGCCAAACGTAGAAAAAAAGAGAGAGAGAAAAAGATTATGAAAAGTCAGTTGATTCCAATCAGTCCAAGGAGCAAGACGAGTGAATTAATTAATATATTCTGAACGTAAAGTAACGAAAATGGCAGAATAAAAATATTCTTTATGGGCCCTCAAAAGCGCTCCCAATCCATGGTTCCACGAGTTGCCAGAGTTTGTTGGTTGCAAAGCGAATAACCCGGGTTTTTTTATAAAAAAAAGTTGTTGCGCCTTCAATATATCGATGATAAAGGGCCTATAATTATTAATTTAAGTAAAAAGTCCTTGGGGTTTCAAATCTATATGAATGAAATCACAAGTGACAAAAGGTTAGGGCTCTATCTTTATAGCTGTTCCCCATGGTATTAAAATTGTGATTAAATGTAGGATTTATCATCTTGTTTTGTTTTTTAGATCACAATTGTACTATATAGAACCTAATATTTTAATCAATTTGATTTTGATGGATAGTTGAGATACAAAAATATATTAACTAGGGTTTAAAAGCCTTCATTTGATTTACTTATGTAGGGAGGGTCAAATATTGAACCTTTATTTTCATAATATTGATACTCATAATCAAATCTTAGAATTCATCAGTTTGAATATTAAAAAAAAGCTAGAAATATCCTTTGAATTAGTATATATATATATATATTTTTTTTTTGTAAGCAATGATGTTATTTTTTACAATCGAGTGAAAAATTAAATATTATTTGCTCTCGGACCGAGTTTAAATACCTACTCCAAGTTATCAACGTCCCTTGTGTCAAACTCCTGATAGTCATCTTGAATCCATTCCTTTTATGAATTATATATAGTCAATTTAATATAGATATATAAGTCAATAATATCCATGAGGAGTTGAGGAATTAGTGATGAGCTGTTGGAAGAGGTTCATAAACTATAATATGTAATATAATTTAATATGATGGACAAATAAATTATTATACATCATAAAAATTTATGTAATATTTATTTAGATAGAAGGTAAACGAGAAAACTAGAAAATATATATTCACACTCTTGTTGATTCGACACATCAAAAGATGCCTTGCATTTATCATGAATAGTACATGGGGATTTATAGGTTACATTTGAGGTATATAATATGACCTCTCAATGTCAAAAATCAATGCATATATTACATGTCGAGTACTAGTTGCAATTTTGTAAAAATAGTTGTGATAAAGATATAATTATGAATTATTATTTAGATGGTTGACACATTAATGATTTAAAATGATTAATTCTTAAGTAATCCGGGGCACATTAAATTTACAGTTTAAATAAAGATTTCTCATTTACCGGGGAATGTTCTTTGAGTGGGATTCCTTAAGTAAATATGGAATACATCTTAAACGTGTGTCTCCCACTGTACTATCAATTCCTTTTTCTATCTTTATGACTAATATTGGTAAATTTGGCTTGTTTAAAGCTCATGCATTCTGTTTTTGAGAAGTCCGTAAGTTTAATTTATTTTGTTACCTCTGCGAAAAAGTTGATTTTTTGGCCTCTGTTTATTTGTTAGTCAACTGGATTACGCCAAAAGTTATGGATCAATTGTGATCAAACTTAGTACGAAGATTATATATAAACATAGTAAGATGCCATCAAATTTTGAGTGGTCAAATTCAAAGATAAAGGTCACCCTAACCGTAAAAAACGCATAATAACTTTGAAACAAAATTGAGATTCATAACTCAATTTGATTTAAGGGAGAGATTTTGGGTTCTACCGAGTGTCCATTTCAGTTTTGATTAAGTTTATATAGTTTACAATTCATATATACCGACACATAAATAATTGGTGAGGTTTTTGGGGTTGATTCCTAGAGCTTATTTTCATTTTTCAAATATCAAACGATCATTATATAATGCACTTGTCCATAATATATTGTAGAAAGTTTCATCATTCTAAGAAATTTGAAAACTCTGTTGGACAAATTTATTATAATATAAAACTGTCCAAAAAATCCAAAGAAAACGGAACATCAGGAATTAAACCCTAGTACAAATGGTGCACGCTTACAAAGTTACCTAAAAAACCTAGTACCGGGCCTGATTCCATCAGGGCTGAAAAATGGTGTAATGAAATACTTTAAAGTCGACATTTTAGCTTCGGAAATCCTTTTACATAATCTACAAAAACTGCACGATAATATTTCCTTGAACTTATTAACTTCCAATTTTTAAATGCATACAAATCTATTGACAAACCCATAACTAAGAGCCTCATTAAAGTATTAGTGTATTCAAAAAAATGTTTTTCAATCAGTACGCCCTGACTCACTTAAAAAAACTATGACAATTAAACTGTAGTTTCTATGAAATTGAGTTTCTAAGAAAATACTGTTTGATATTTTGAAATTGTTAATCAACTACAATTTATTTGTCTTGATTGTACAATGATGTGTTTTATACAAGTTTTGATGATGTACAAGTTGTATTTGATACAAGTTACAAACTGCACCCAGAAAATGAGTTGAAGTATTTTAAAATAAGCATTAAAAATAATACTGGCGATGAGAATAATCCCGGTTCCGGTACCAAAGTTTGGATCGATACTTTTGATATTTTTTCGACAATAACATACAAAAAAGTTAATAGGAACCTGGATTTATCAGAGGCAACCACAATGGGTGTGCTGAAAGGTCTAAAACACCTAGATCAACCCTCCCCCACCCCCAAAAAAATAGCCAAATTTCTAGAAAATTCAATTCTAGACATTTTTTTCCAAAAAATTTCATTTTTTGAGAACAGCTGGGAATTTTAGAATTTTTTTTCACAATAAATTTAATGTTTGGTCAATTCATTTCTATACAATTTAATATTAAATTTTTTTGAAAAAAATTTAATATTAAAAATTAAACTTCAAAAATTAAATTTAAAAAAAAAATTTAATTTTTGAACATTTTTTTCCAAAATATTTAATTATTGAAACTCTTGTGAATAGCTACGGATTCTTGAAATTTTTTTATATTTGGAAAAATTTCAAAAACTGGGACAAGCTCGCTTTTATGTTGATGGAATACATATATAAAATTAAGGAGAGCAAAAAAAAAAAAACATTGGGTCAAAGTAATAGAAATTTAGCTGAGATTGTAAATGTATTATAGGTATGGAAATAAATAAATGAATTGACGGCCATTATGTTGTTGATGGCCATTTAAATCCTTTCAAATTTCATTCATCACCACACACGAAGAGTTTTTTATTATTATTTATGGATTTATTTACTTTTCAAACGAATAATAAAAGAAGATTTGAAATCATAACATTATTGACGTGATAAATAAAGTACAAATATACACAATAAATGTGACTCTATCACTACTTTCATCTCAACTTACTACTAACAGTGTATATTGGTACGTACTATGGAATAATTAATCATACTATACATTTTACATTTAATACCTACAGGGTGGGGATTCTAAATCAGGAATCAGTTTAGACCTCAATATATATGCCACCCCGAGATCTATGTTTATGAAAGTGCACTCATTAGATTCAACTTACAAAACTCTATAAGATAAGCACAAAATCCTTGATTTGTCTTCTGAATATGAACGCTGTCAAGTTATTATTGTGTGCCTCTGTACTTAATGCACGCCCAAGGAGATTATTGATTTTACGAATCTCCCCGAATCAACTGTTAACGATGTCACCAAGGCTTTCAATGAGTTTGATAGCAAGAGGACTCATGAATGTTCTAAGTGCAAACAAAATACGCTAGACTTCTTGAAAGCCCAGGAGGACATAAAATGTGGCCTCCTAGCTCAATGGATCTGTACTCCTTGGACTACTATATGTGGTACTTCTTTGAGAGAGAGTCCAATAAACGTGCATATAACAGGGTTGACTCCTTGCAAGCTTACAAAATCGAAGCAATGGACAGCATACGATTATACAAGGAGTTCCTCATCAAGACTTTAAATAAAATATATAGTGAGATTACTG
This sequence comes from Lepeophtheirus salmonis, assembly GCF_016086655.4. Lineage (NCBI taxonomy): Eukaryota > Metazoa > Arthropoda > Copepoda > Siphonostomatoida > Caligidae > Lepeophtheirus > Lepeophtheirus salmonis. The sequence continues at coordinate 35,474,193 of NC_052132.2, read as the reverse complement.
AGCTGGTTCCACCTCAAAAAAATTTCAGCTGACGACTCTGTAAGAGTGTATCAACTAGTGTTGTGTCAGTCCTCATTTTGGACTGAAACCAAGAGTCCTGTACAGTTCAGTCCTTCATATCAATCCTTACAACTTACAAAATTTGGTCCTTGACAATTTTATTTCTTCTTTTTTCATCAATTTTTGTACTGAGAGACCAAAGAGACCGTCCCAATCACGGATAGGAACGGTACTAAGACTATAATGGACTGGATCGAATAAATAAGTACCAACACAGCACCAATGTTAACTACTCGTAATTGCATTTTTGTAATATATTTTTAGTCGTAAATGTATCGAAAAATACCAAGGTATTGATCCCTATATTGATACTGGAAAATATTGATATCATGACTACACTAACCTATACACAATAGAAGTTGGATATATCGAATCTCCAGATATATGTGCGTCGAATCTATGAGCATTTTCCGTATAGTACCAAGTAAAATTTCTTTAGTCATCTGCAACATTTTTTTACATTTATGTGTAATAGATTTATGGATAAAAATTTACTCCGTACAAAAAAGTTAGTAGAATTTTTTATATATGTATAAGTATTTTTGTTAGTCATTCCTGTTATTACTCTAAAAAATCTAAATTTTCCTTAGTCAAAACAATCAACTATATTTATAACTCTTACACATACAATTTGGTTGTTTATGCTACTACAAAGAAAAGGGCCGACTTCCAGAAGGATGATGATGTAATGCTAAGACGCTCATTTTGAAATTATCAGGAAAATGCAAAAAAAAAAAACAATCATTACAGGTATGTCAAAATCAAGAATTTTCCATAAATATCTCGAACAAAATTAAATTGTTCTTCTCAAATTCTATTGATTGGGCATAATTTGAATCAATTTTTCAAAAAGAAATCCAAAAAATTATTTTTTGGATTTTTCCCCCAAAAATTTAATTTTCTTTGACCTCCTATAAATGATCGCTTCTTTTTTATCTCTTTAGCTAACTGACAAGTCGAGAAAATGACAATTGAACGTGATCGACGAATTTCCATTCGAGCACTCCAAACAGTCCACCAGGGCCACCATCTACTCCGTCAACAAATCCAAAACGTTGGAGAGGAAGAAGGACTCTATCAAAAAGACCAAACTGGACGCGGGTGAGTTAAAGAAAATAGCCCATGCCAATCCCCTCAAGTCCATGTGGGCCTATGCAAGAAATCTCAGAATTTCACACAAGACTGTCCAGAGAGTTATCAAAAAAGTGGATTGAAAGAGTCTTTTGAGGATGGAAAGGCCACTTTTGACACCATCAATGAAAGAAACCCATCTCCTCCGTTGCAAGACTATTTAGAATAAGTCTTTTGACCCCTACAGCTCTGATGCTAACCTTATCGACTACACCTTTTGGGTGCCTGACAAGGGGAAGGCCTCAATGTTCGTCATCCAAGCACCAAGGGCCTCAAAGCCACTGCCAGTCGGGTGCAAGGCCTACATCTGCCTCCTGGAAGCCATTATTGCCGCTAAGGGCGGCTACATTAATAAGAGAGCTCAGAAACCCCTCAATTTATAGTACTAATTTTGTTGAAATTCTATTTTTATTAATACATAATATCTTGTTGAAGTTTTAAATTCAAAGGTTTCAGATCTTAATGGACCACTCGGTGTTGTCCAAACACGAACAAACACATCAACTCGACGCAACACTCAAAAACTTGAACTCAATCAAACTCGAAAATTGGTTGTTTTTTTGTTTTTTTTTCAAGTGGTACACACTATGAAAAAGTTTAAGAACCACTACTTTATACTCTTTTGAGTAGTCGTGCTGTTGATCCCTGGCCACTCCATGAAGTAAAAATATAGTTAAATAACATTACGATTCTGGAGATAGATTTTCGAACCTTTGCTCAGAGTCAGGTATCCCTGTGATATATACATAGTAGTAGTATCACGACACCAATATTTTTTATCGCTACTCAAATTGGTATTGGTAATTTTGATGTTTTTTTTTTTAACTTAAAATATACAACAAAAATGTCATGGGTAATTCACATTCAGATACAAAGACGTCCATTTTTTATATGGAGGAGGTGAAAGGGAAGTAGTGAATTTAATTTAAATCTGCATTTATAACCCTGTTTATTTATTTGTCTGATGAGAACTCATTCTTAACAATGAACGTGTTTAGGATCTTATTAAAAAAAGGAGAGTGTATATGTATATTTAGAGTTGTACAACTTAAGCATTTTTAGTTTTTAATTTCTTTGTTATTGGCAACCTAGACAATCCTTATTTATCTATTTTCAATCACTTGTATTATTCTTTAATTCTTGAAGAAGACACGTCAAAGCATTGAGTAACTATGAGTGAGTGTTCTCGTGAAGAAGGAAGAGTAAAAAGAGTATTCCTTGAGGAGTTATCTTACATTTTAATAAAGATAAGTTTGTGTATCCCTTTATCTGTTCATCGACTCCAAATAACTCCTGACTACTACTCTAACTATTGTATAAAAGGCATATTTTCCATTTGCTGTTCTTTGTCACGTTATTGATGGACCAATATTATTTCTATGACATAATGGCACCATAAGTACCCGCTCAAAAACCCATTTAGTTGTGCTTTAGTTGCGTCCGATATTGCGTATTATAAGAGTACAGGTATGTAGATAGATAATTAATTTGGAAAGCCAAGTGCATTAAAATCTTGAGTAAATAAATAAAATTATAATTTGTTAAAATGTAAAAACCTACTGAAATAAATAAATATATATATATAACTTGGTTTTCTTTCTTTATCCTTCGATATGTATTTATACATTATAAATACAAATAGTCTGATTGAAGTGGGGAGTACCCCCCTCTCTCTCTCTCTCTTCTCCTTTAGATCTGTTTATGTACGTTGTATCTTATATTTATATGCAAGGGAAGAGAGAAATAAAAAGGTGATATTTTTTTCCCATTTCTAATAATATTTATTTGAATGTTATTTTAGCTTTTAAGAATTCAATTTTTATTCTTATTTTCTTCTTCATCGTCTTATCGATATTCCGTTTCTTATTCTTAAAATACAAACACTCAGTCTCAGTAGGTGTCGTTCTGCTTGCCGTACTGCCTAACTTCCTCCCTGCCATTGTACATATTTACAGCAACCACTACTAAATATGTGAATAAATGGTTTAATCCTTTAATTGATATTGTTATTGTTATTTTTTTGGCTTATATATAAATTATATTGTACATTGATGGTTTGGGATATTGGGTAAGGCAAATTTGTTTTGTTGTTTTATCGCTCTTTTGATCGTGGAATGTCATTCAAATACTGAGGTACTCTAAGGAGGTAAAAAAGAACAACCGAAATGGTTGGTTTCTTTTTTCAGTAAGTTTTTTTTTAAATATTAATAAAGGAGAAATCCAATTTATTCATTATCCAATTTGTAAAGTACATACGAAAGAGAGTTTGTTTGTTTGGGATTTTACGGCCATTTGGCCGAATAAATGGTTATTCTATCAATGGTGATAAAATTGGAAAACAAAGGTTGTAATTTATAAAAAAAAAAAGGACATATATTCCTTATCGTTAGCTGGAGGACGAGAAATGGATTATCTAAACCCAAAATGTTTCCTCCCGTATTTGATATCATCTATGTTGTGGAACCCTTGAATGGTCAAGTTTCAAAATCCGAACTGTGTCATTGATTTATTCTACTTGACATAGAAGTTGTATCCATAGATATTATACTTTGAAGATCTTAAGGGAGTAGCCCATTACGGATCTTATTAAGGGGATTGTAGGCACTTCTACTAGACTTCATACTTGTATGTACAAAAATAGGGACTCCCTGCAATTTTTTTTTTTTTTAATAACAAGATTTGATATTTATTTTCCTACCAGAAAATTCGACTAAAAAAGAAAAATAAACCACACATTTATCATTGCTATAAGCCTCACTCACTGTAAAACCAATCCTGGAGTAAACGAGGGTTGAACATTTATCATTTTCAAAAAAAGGATGACAACAACCCAAGCAAAATTTCATAAAAGTAACTCCTTCCCTCATAGAAAAATCCTAATCATGTCCATGTTGCAAATTATTCATTATCGAATTTGTTTATTATATACTAAAACGGGGTTTGATCGGGATTTATGGGCCTTGGTCAGAAAATGGTTTATTCTATCGAGGGTTGAAAAACATTTCTTCTTCGTTTTTAGTTGTTTTAAAGATGTGAGGTCATTTATTTGCATTGAACCGGAGTTTTGGACACTATCTAAACCTAACAGTGTACATTTTACACTAAAAAATGATCCCTTTTGGGCTTACTATCTCACATTCTTCTCAAGTTAAATCTCTTTTATCAAAAGGTTGTATGTATTAAGTATATTGGTTTAGCTCATTTCATACAAAATGACCTCCCAAAAATATGCAATTTTTAAACTAACCACCTCCGAATTTGATGAAATTTAGTATACTTTCAGATTTTTACATGCAACTCTTTTTTTTGCAATCAAATGATTATTTCTCGATATATGATGATTTTGTTTGTTTTTGCAATTGAAGTAAAACTGTGATATACCCCAAATTTCAAATAGTCATATCTTATTAACCTTATTAAGTATTTGTAGAAAGTATAGATATGTGAAAAAATGGTTTATTTCTAACTAACTTTTATATTAACTTTTTTTTGTGTCATGACCTTAAATTATGACCTTTGACCTAAAATTTGACCTCATGGATAAAATTTTATCTTTGTCAAATTGAATTCATTTTTTAGATAATAAATTATTCTTTCCACATTTACTTATATCATAGATGACATTCAGACCAATTTCTTGTAGAATGACCGGGGTTGGAACTGTCAACAAACATTTTTCCATAAACACAAGAGCCTAAAAATGATCTGTCATTAAATCCTAAATCAACAATAACAATTGAACTAATAAATAAAACTATTTCATTCACTAAGATAATATGCTACTAATTCATTTATGAATTGATTGTTTAAAGGTAGATCCGACTGATCTATAGAAAGGTGGTTGATGATACACTCAATGCTGTCATCATAAACATTTGTGAAATATTGAGCCTTATCATCTATACGTATGTATGTATACTACCTCTGTGATAAATTGATAAGAGAACTATTATGATTTCCAAAAGATATCAGGAAATCACCATTCCTCAATATGGTTTTTTTAGCCATAATTTGTCTTTGTTTTTACTACTTGAATGGAATTAATTTTATGGCTTTTAAAGTATCAATCATCTATATGTTAATATGAGGTGTACAAGTTGCAATTTTGTACCAGTTGTAACTTGTATAAGGAAATTGTACAATTAAGAATTTAAAGTAAAGTTGTGATGAAAATAATGGAATGATTGATTATTTATTAGATTATATAATAATTGGGTAATTTTTTACTTTTGTTTAATAAAAATTACTTATTGATTATAAAGTTCAAATGGACACAGTTATATTAATCGTAAAAACATAATAAATACCTAATTCTAATAGATCAAAATGAAATTATTTATCCTCAATTGATAGTTTGTAATATAAATGACTTATGATTAGAAGTAGTGGATTGGGCTAGAAAATATCCGGCTTTGAACTAAATTGGGCTTGTCGGGGTTTCAGGCCTGCTTGCGAGTTTTTGGGCCAAAATATGATAATCTATACAATTAAAGTAGTCCAATATTTATAAAAAAATACTTCATTTGGGGGTTTTTAAATCGAAAAAGACGTCTTTGATTAGTTGTAAAGGAATTATTTTATAATGGAAAGTAATATGGGGTTGGAAGGTTCGGACGGTGGGTTTTTGGGCTCGGGCCTTGACCAATCCACCTCTATTCATGATGTAATTAAATAAAGCGTTATAAGACAGATAAATTGTAACAATCTCCTTTTACAAGTTACAACTTGTGCAGAGTATACATACATCCCTATTGGTAAACCTGTCCATTTCAGCAGACTGTAGTTACCTAATTATGATATGGATTGCATTAAGGCCGTTTAAATAAATAGGTAGATAGTGGGTCTTGTAGTCTGTGATGGGAATTCAGGATTTATTAGATAAAATTACATTATTGGACGTCTTATCATTTTGTTAGGTTGTAACATTTTTATGAAGGAACAAAGATCATATTATGGATGTAGGTACATATTAAATCACAATTAAGATTTCTTGACATTTATTTCCCAATTTTATTTGTTATTTTTATTAGCGAAAAGATTCTTTAGTCCGTGTAACAATCCTGCAAATGACAATGATAAAAGATAGTGTAATATAACGTAATGGTTATGGGGTTGAGATGACCTACCTGATGAGTGGTGAGTGAGATGAAGGCAATCACCGTCTAGGTAGTAGCCATCATATACTCCTATCATCATCATTATTCCACCGTAATTCTACGGACATAAATATAATCAAAATAAATAACGGATGCAACGAATAAGACGATCGCTAGAGAGATGCAAACGATGCAGCTTACAATGCTCATCTTTTATTGCGTAGATTGATGAACGGTCAGCAGCACTCAGAAACACATCTCACGTCTTCTCAACATTACTCCATGTCAAAGTAACGTATAATAATAAACAAACATAAAATTCATAGTATTGTATTATAAACAGAGAACTCTCCTTATCAAAACCGGATACTCGTCTTCTTATTCTCTATTATCACATAGTAGTATGTATGTAAGTTTGTGACTAATCCCTTTTGGACTCTTCAAATAACAAATGACCTCCTATTTCTTTCTCTACTATTTACAAAAATTATATATTTTGTATTGTGTCGACTCCAAGGATTACAACTAACTTTGATTCGACTCAACTTGACCCTAGTAGCCGATGGGGTCAGAGAGTCCATGGTCCAAGGGAGGAGGGGAGAATCAAATTAAAAAAGGAAAGACTGAAAAGGGGCCACGCATTCCAGGCCTAGCTCATGCTAAATTAAGGGCGTATGGTCTTATTCGATTTGTGAGTCATTATTTAATGTCTACTTTTTTTATACAAAATTTCCATTACTAAATTATAGTACTGAGTTTGGTAATTTTTCTTTCTTTTTCTTGGTCTATACTAATTTAATTTTAAAATACAGGGTTGATCGTATCTAGTGATACACATAATATTATTATATTGTGTCCGGATTGATATTTGAGCAAAATCACGGAGGAGGACAGCGCAACATGTTCACTCTGAAAAAAGCAAGCGGTGGCAGTTGGAAAGATGAAAGAAGATTTTAAATTTTCTCAATGCCACCTTAAATTAGGTGTAAAGTCTTCTTCTTTTCTGATGAAAAAATTTTCATCATTGATGCCAATATGAATAAGGAGAACAGCCGCTACATCATAACTGAACATCCAGAGGATGTCTCAGTATCAGTGACACATGTCTTCTAACAAAAAATCCAGTGGCCAGCACAGGTGGAGTCTCTCCTCTCATTTTTGTTGAGAGGACCCAGGCCTTCCTGAGAGAAATCTTTCTTGACTTTTGGGGCATTAACATGTGCCCACCCTCCTCTCCAGAAGCAACCCCCTTGGACTACTCTATCTAGGCATGTCTGGAGGAGAGGGTGGTTGCTACATCTCACAGGATTGTCCAGTTTCTAGATGCTTCCATCAATAAGGAGTGGACTAATCTTGAGTCTGAATAAATAGTTAAGGTCTGCAAGGGATTTAGGTCTCGTATTGAGGCAATTATTAGGGTTGAGGGCTCACATATTGAATAAAAGTTGTGCTGAGCACTATTTTCAGATAATTTTGTTAAATAAATATCCTCTCTAAACCTCTTGTTTAACTTTTACTCATAAAAAATTTAAAATACTTCAATATGTAACACGAGATAAGATCAACTCTGTGCATCTTTTATGTATCCAATCACTCTATCCTGGTTGGACAAACTCTTTAAATCGACAACTCAGACCTTCTCTATGAAGAGGAGCACTTAAGGCAGGGTTTATAAGTTGGAAGGGATTTCTCTGCTGTGAGTAGAAAGACTCGAACCGATCCTACCAATTAATTTTTCTTCCTTTCTCCACACCAGTAAACAGCAAAAAAAAAAAAAAAAAAAAAGACAAACCAACAATATTTTTAAAAAACCTGAAATTGAGTTTGATAATATTGCGATATACATTTTTGCCACTGGCCTCCAGGGTCTTTGCTTCTTTATCTCAGCTATAAAAGAAGAAAAAAAGAAAATTGGTCGGAAATTATAAAGAAATAATGCTTATAAGGGAGAAGGTGTCACGGATCCAGGATCATGAGTCTATTTTGAAAGGACTCATAGACTAGTTGCATCTTTTTAATAAAATTAAGTTTTTCTCAAAACTAAGGATAAAGTTAGAACCTAGTATGATATATAAGCATGTCTTGGCAAAATTATGTTATGTGTATTTAATTCTTCTTTCCCCATTCTTCTTTCTCTTTCAAATTTATCGACTCGACTCGAGCCGACACAACCCTATTTCGCAAAACAAATGACCTCCTATTTTTTCTTTCTACTATTTCCAAAAATCATTAAGTTATTATTATGGCTCTTATGTTGACTTCAAATCCGGAAGCAGAATGACTTTGAAAAGTTTTGACATCACCTACCGCAAGCAGCAAGCCATACATGTGCCAATTCTCCCTCTCCCTTTCTCGCTCTTTCTCCAATAGCACGTGTATTCGAGTCATGTTTCTTCTTATTTCATCATTATTTGCACATAAGTGAGTTTTTTTTTTTTTTTTATGATTTACTAAGGTTCCCAGTAAAGGGTCATTGTATGTACCTCCATACAAAAAAAAAAATTCATTCAAACATACACAAAAAAAATATAAATTAATTCTTGGAAAACCCTGTTATGATTATATTATAATAATAATGTTATATTATTATTAAAACAAGCATTTCGCAAGTAATTCGCACAAAAATTAAGTATTCAGAGAAAAGGATGAGATTGTACAAATCTTTGGTTGTTTTATTTTTTTACTACTGGGTACATGAGCGTTGGAGGTACACTATGGTATTTTATTCTTTCTCATCTATAAATCTTTTTAAATAATTGTACAGCTAAGGTTATATCGGTCCTTAAAAGAGGGGGCACTTGGACACCAGACTTGGGACTCAACTTGAAACCATATTTTTATTCAACGTTCATTTTATATTTACAATGCAATTACGCGAACATGAAGATGCATAAATAAACATTATAGTTGAAAGTTAATGCTTCTTATAAGAACTTTCCGAAAATTCTATCAAAGAGGCCAGTTGGAAAATACATTTACGAAATAGCCCATTTCATGACAACAGTGTATTTTAGTGGGGGGAGGAAGTTAAGTGTCATTTATTTAAAATTTTAAAAAATGAAGCACATCAATAATAATGATAATAAAAACATCATTTATAAAACACATTAAAGCCAAAATAAAAACTAACAATCAAGAGTCCGGGTTAGAAATCCGATAACTTCTAAGGATTGACTTTAGTAGCTTCTTATTTAGGGATAGATGGATAGAATTTCACTTCTTTTACCGTCGAGATTCAGAACGAGTCATCTGATTTGAGGATTTTCAAGGAAAGTGTGTATATCTAGAAGTGGATGCCATAAAAATTGCTCTAAGCTCGTAAGGGTACTTTGTCTCATAGGATGCAAACTTTTCAGTCTTAGAGTTGAATAAAGCAAAATCAATTGCTGTAGACTTCTGTGGAGACTGTTTCTTCCATTGAGATCATCCGAAGAGTATAAAAACTTTGATTAAATTCAAAAGTTCCTTTTCCAGACCCTTGATGTGATGGTGACGAGTCTTTGCAGAATTTTGACAGCCCTTCAATCCACAAAAGCATGCAGTATATTATTAAAAAAATTATCACAATCTTTGCATGGCTTATAAGATTTGATACAATTCGTAGAGATCTGAAATTGGGCAGTAAATTTCCTAGCATCCGAAATCTAAATAAGGGGTGATAAAATTATTTTTCTCCAAGTCCTAACAAATTTAAATAGTAATCACAAATAGATTGAGCTTCGTCTGTTGATTTAATAAAAGTCATTTTAAGATGTCAGAGTCTAGGAACAATAAAATATTTTGTAGCTTTTTTAAAGGGAAGTAAAAACGTCCATTGCAATAGGGAGATTGCGCCTTTCGATCATGAAATGCAATACAAGAATGCAAACTGAGGACTCGAACTAAACTCGATCAAAAATATTCAAAGGGTTGAATGAGACTAGATGAAAATAGGACTTTTTCTATAATGCGGGAACTAAAATCGTTCTCCACGCACTCTAAAAGATATCATTTTCATTAATAAAGAGGCTCTATTAATCAAAACGACACTATCAAACTAAAAATGCATCAATAACCGCAAGATGATGCATATGTATTAGGATGTATTGATAAACCAATAAACATACAATCTACTAATAAACAATGATAAATGCAAGGTGGCGCCACTGGGCTATGTAAACAAACTACTAATAAGTAAACAATGTTTATGGTCCATTGAATTAGTCTAGTAATACTTTAAGAACGATAATAGTTTGACGTTCCTCTTAATTTAGGCATAATTGAAGTACTTCTTCTTTTTATAGAAATAAGCGACGATTGATTGATGATGTTGGTAGATTTAGGACAGAATCTCTTGGGACGTCATAATTTTGGGAGTATTTTCTATTATTATCCTTATCAGAATTTTACAATCTTTTGCCACACAAAATGAATTTACCTATTGCTAATTTAATAAGATCATATCATAAATATTGCCAAAAAAATTTATTGAAAATACAAAGGAGATCCTTTATGAGCTCCTGGGATTCTATGGTATCCATTTTGAGAACAACTGATTTACCTAAAAAATAATTTTACCCCTAAAATCAGTTTTTACCCAATTTCTCGAAGAAAAGTATATAAAAACTATTGTTATTTTTGTGTGTGTATCTCTTTTTCATATTAAAATTAATTTAGTATGATTCTTATTTTATTTTTTCATTATTTCATTAGTTAAGATTGATATTGTCTGAGATGAAAAGTCTTTGTTTTTACTTTTTGATCACATTCTGTGACCCATTTTGGGTCAATGTCCACCAATAGAGAAAACCTACTCTAATGTAAGGATTAGGACACTTATTCCAAGAATTTGTTTGTCATAATTCAATCTAGCAATGTCAAACTTCATGGTTTGAAGCTCAATAATACATTTCATTTTGAACTTACTTGCTTTAATAATATATGAAAAATGAAAAAATAAATAAAGAAGAAATTTGTGAGTAATTTATTTGTTAAAAATAACACAGGGATTATCTACCTTTTTTTTTAGCAATGTACCACTTGTAAAATATTTATTAAACATAAGGGCGCCTGCTGGATTATATTTTGAAGGAGGTGCTTGGTTTGAAATATTATATTTTTTCGTTTTTTTTTGTTTTTTTTTCAAAAATGCAACGCTATTCTCAAAAAAATTCAAAAATTATTAGCTATTCACAAAAAAATTATTAATTTTTTTTTGGGAAAAAAATTCAAAATCTGCACTAGCTAACAATGTTAAATTTTTTGGAGAAAATTTCAAATATTAAATTTTTTGGAGAGACGTCCTTGAATTATTTACCACTTATTAAATTTCAAGTACCACCTGGAGTGCCTCCAAGTACCCCCAAGGGGTATGCGTACTCCCATTTGAGAACCACTGATATAACATATATAGTCATAATGTCAGGTTTTTGTCTGGTTTACAAAACCTACAATTGACCAAAACATATCTATTAAATACAGACTATGGACATAATGTTTAAAATATCATAATGCATGTGTATATGGTGTATGCAAATTGTATCCTTTATAAGCAGATTGTACAAGTTACAATCTCCAAGTCTCATTAAATTTATTTTTATTTACGACTAACGAAACTGAAGGCATTTGAACTTTATAATTTGCCACAAAATGCAAATAAGAAATTTGTAATTTCCTTAAAACAGTTCTAAATTACTCCGTTAATATATCAAACATCCATATCATATCTTACAGCCCAATGACTCCTAGACATATTTGAGTCAATTATCGGCCTATTATAACAATAATAATAGTTACAGGTCTCTATATGATTAAAGAGTCTTATATTATCCCTGATATGGTATTTCAGGGGTGTACGCAGGAAATGGGCTGACCCCCCAATTAAGGACCTTTTACTTCTTAAAAGAAATTTAATATTTGAAATCCTCATTTCAAAAATACCTAATATTTGAAATTATCATTTACAAAAAACTTAAATTTGAAATGATCATTTCCAAAAAAGCTTAATATTTGAAATTGGTTGCTGCAATTTTTAGAAAACAATAAAAAAATTAATTTTTTTGGGGGGAAAAATTTGAAAAATTTAATTTTTTGGGAAAAAATTTGAAAAATTTAATTTCAAATATTATAGTTTTTTGAGACAAATTTCCAAAATCCATAGTTATTTATAAATAATTATATTTTTTGGAAAAAAATTTGAAGCCATATTTTTTGAAAAAAACAATTTAATAAAACTCCAAATATTAAACTTTTTAGTAAAAAGCAAAAATTCCTTGCGGAAGCCAAAGTGGAGCTTTTTTTGTTGTTACTCCGATATTTTTACACTCGGAGACATGTAATAAAAACAAAACTTGTTTATTTTTGTTGTAGCTGTCATTTAGTGACATAATAAAACCTTGTATTTCAAAAATAATGTGATAAAATTAAATGCTCCTGAAGGTTTTGAGTCCCCACTCTGTAATCCAGACTCCATTTTGAAAAAAGTCATTCAAGTTTGCTTTTTCGTTGACGAACTATATATATATTTATACCCATTTGAGAGAGACGTTTCTGGATAGGTACATATAATGTATTCGTACAGAGTAAGGTCAATTCATCCATAGAAATATATAGAATATAATAAGTATACATTTATATCTAATGGTAGGATTCATGTGAAGAGAGGGGGTCGAAAAATTTAACTTTTAAAAATAAATTTGCATACAAACAATTAAAATACTCGTAATATGAGAAAGAGGAAAAGAGAGATATTACTTATTAGATAGAAGGAGTCTGAGTACTATGATATTTTTTCTATTGTATGTGGTTTTTTGTTTAGAAGTAATTAAGAGTCATTAGTGAGACTTTTTTAAACATTTATATATATAAGGAGAGGAGGAGAAGAGGATAAATATGTACCTACACATGTAAGGGTCAGTCCGATGCCCACCTGACGCGGCGGTCAAGACAACATATGAAAACAAACTACAGTAATGCAAAAATACATATGTCTATAAATAGAGGGGAAAATGTTAATTCATCGCATAAATTGCTCTGTGGATCCAGGGGAGGGGATCTTTAGACATGTAGAAGAGTGAAATGATATGAATAGTTTGACCGAGCCCTATGTTGATAACCTAAAAACTATAGATTAAGAAAGGATTAAGGATCAATGAAAAAGTTTCCCTGCATAAATATTCCAAGACTCTTTAAATTAAAGGAATTGAATATTATAGGTTGTTAGACCAAGGCCTCAATTGTTTGTTCCTTGAATGGAGAGAGGATAAAAATGTTAATTCGCATAAATTAGTGTGTAGATCCAAGGCTCAAAAAATTAAAAAACCTGAAATTAAATGAATAGTTTGACGGAGTGCTAGTTAGCTATTGACTCCTTAGAAACAGGGTTGGGGAGTCGGAATCCGTACTTTTTTTGGTGTAGTCAATTTGAGGGCATTACAGGGAAAGGGATACTCATTTTTTAGACACAGTGCATTGAGCCTATGATACATTTTATTCTACAAATGTTCTCTCCACATATGATTAATTTAGGAACTTTTCATCAACTTTGATTTGATTATGTCCCTAACAATAACGCGAGTCAAAAGAGGTTCATGGGACAAGTAGACCATTTTATTCCTATCAATATTCAATGAGATTGTTTTTTCTCTTTCCTTAGAGTGTCTTTCGGGAACACAATCTCGAAATACTTCAGGCTTTTGTTTTAAAGCTTAAGGAGGGAAAAACTCAAAAAAAAAAAAAAAAAAAAAAAGTCCAAAGGTCCGAGTTCTAACGATTGAAAAGAAGAATATTTGTATATTGAACGAATTTCAATCAACTTTCCTCAGATTTTCTGTAACATTCAATTCTCCCCCAGACGTATTACATTTATGAAACTTTATACAGCATATATTTCCAGAATGGTTTATTCAAGTCCATAATCCTATTTACGCTCTCGAGTAAAGTAATCTAATAGTATTGTTTGATTGAGTCCTACCTTCGTAGTTGATTCCTCTGATAAAGAGATGAAGAGGGGGAAATGTTTATTCGTATGAATTGATGTGTGGATCTTGGAAAAGGTTTTTTTTTAAGAATAAAAGAAGAATGAAGTAAAATTTGGCCGAGCCCTAGTTGTATGTGGAGATAACGAGGGAGAATGTTAATTTGCATAAATTGATGTGTTAATCCATGATTAATGAGTTTTTTAAAGTGTGTACTAGTATTTTGGCCAATACTACCTAATACAAATGACCAAAACAAGACTTGTAGGGCTCGAGACTAAGACGATAACAAAAGTTTAAGAAAAAAAATCCATCTATGTCGATTCTTATGATTTGTAATTATTTATTCCCATTAGAAAATAAACCTTATTAATTTAGTTTCTTTAGTTACAGACTAATATTCAACTGATTTACTCTACTATTCATGACTAACTATGAGGCATCTTAATAGGTTTATGTATTACGAAGGAATTGAATAATCTATACGGTCATGAATAGTTTAACCGAGCCCTACCAACACCTAAAAGTTGGTTCCTTAGAAGATGATTGTGAAAAGATGAGGAGGAAGAATAATAAAAAATAAAAATTGAAAGAGAAATGAAGGAACACGACCCACAACAACAACAGGTGTCAAAAAAAGAAAAGGAAAGAGGACATTAATTTCCTATGATGAATTTTAATGAGAATGACGTGGGAGCAGAAGAAAATAAAAATAACAAAAATAAGAAGAAAAAAAAGATTCTCGCGTGCCGATGACGTGCTGCATTTTTGTCCCTGATTCTCTTTCCTTTTTCTTTTTTATGCAAAACGTATAATTTATTTATTTTTTACTTTTATTACCCAGAATCTTTTTTACCCCTTGATGATGCTGAGGATGAAATCCTTTCAGTTGCTTCCTTATTTTAAAGATATAATGTAACCCGTCGACATAAAAACAATTTAGAATGATTATAATCAAAACTGAGTCTAAATTGTATTAGAAATTTGTATTCTTCGACCCATATATACAGGTCCACATTAAAATGCAAGCTATAACTTGGACTGAAACCCAATAACCTCCCAAGTTTAGGAGCCCACTATTGAGCTGCAATGTTGTATTTTTTTACTAATTATAATACTTGTTGGGCACTGAAATTCTAGAGATCTGAAATAATCATCCAAAATATATATTCTCACATGAGAGAAGTAAAAAAGAAGTGACTGATTGAAGAAAGGAAAAAATAATGGCAACCTTATTTTTGACTCCAACTAAATTGCTTGCATGATTATTCCACGCCCGGGGGCCTATTATTACGTTTAGGGCGGCCCGGGGTATAGTATATAGTTGTGCCAGGATACTGACGTATATAGAATGGATATTATCAAGGTCATCAATCCAATATCTATCTCAAAATATTGTCATCATTTTTGTTTTCTCTCTAAAAAACCTCAGAAAGAACCAAAGAAATATCTCTTTTATTTAAACCCCAAAAATCAGTTTGAAAAAAAAAAATTCTAGATCTAAATATTCAACGAAATTTAGCTGCAAAAAAAAAAGGACTAAAGTCAATGCACTGATTTAAAGGTTGGGAATCGCTCTTCTAGACTATTGTTAACATTTGGAATTTCAACTCATCTCTGTAACTAGAGCATACAGCTTATAATTGACCGAGATATATATGTCTATGATATATCAGACTGTCCATATATTGTATACTAGCGGCTGTATCCAGCAGCATTGCTCGAAGTTATTTGTTAAACTATAAGATAAAGTTTTTAACTCCTTTATGATCCATATTCATAGTATAGTCAATTTGAAAACTATTTTAAAGAAAATTAAAAAGAGATGTAACATAAAATCCAAAAAAAAGTCCCAAATTGCAAATAGAGATTATAAACTATTTCTTTATAAACAATATTTTAGTACTTACGTCTTGTGTTAAGATATATATATAAATTATTTTTTTTACCTATAAACTAAGCAGTTCACGTGCAACTGACAATGATTTTTTTTAATATGACAGACTGAGCTTTAAACATGCTCGTTGCAACATTGTTACTTTTTAGATGGAGCTCTAAGATATTAAGCACAAACTCAAAAATGAATCCTCCAAAGACAAATACCAACAGAGATACTTTATTTTATATATAAATATAAATAAATGTTTTAATGATGTAAAATAAGTAATTTCTCTTTATCATATGGATTAATGTTCAAGATTGTTTTGAAGCTAACTCACAGTATATCATAGCACTCTAAATGTGACTCTACAGAGAGAGAGATAAATAGATGGAGTTCCTTTAAGAAATTTTTCATGTTTAATATTTTTTATTTCAAAAATACCCCCCCCCCACACACACACTTTGAGATACTTTCCAAAAATGCTTCGTCAACACAATCTTTAAAAATAAAACCCCAAAAAGCAAACCCGGAGGAGGAGAAATCTCATCGATAAAGGGTTAAAACATATTTCTAAGAATAACCACTGATTCAGATCTATCAAAATATAGATTTAATCCATACATACAGTAGAACCCCAAAATTCGCCTGCATTAGTATGTGTAGACATAATCGGTATTAAACAGTGGTCTTTGCAGTATAGGGGCACAGGTGCCATTTCCCACACACAACTTTTGAAGAATTATTGATAGTTATCAAAATTAAAAAATCACGTCTTGGGCAAACAAAATTTAAAAACACTCTCAAAATAGACAAAAAGCCCTTCACCCCCTTGAAAAAATATAATAGTCTTAGTCATGCCCCCCAGGGGGACGCCCCATATTAAGTAATACGGATAAAATTACACCCCCCTTGTAAATATATAACAGCACCAATAATGCCCATAAAAGTTTGTCTCTGAGCTATCTTGAACGAAACATTGGAGGAGTCCTATCCGACTAAATTGACTTTTGTAAGATCATATACTCCTAGTTGGCGTTTTTGTTTAGAAAATTTATAAATCATCATTGTTGGCTGTATTCCATACTGTTTTTTGTTTTAATTTTGCGTTCTGAGTAGTGTTTTATACAAAAACATGGTCCGAACTATTTTTCGGAAATTAGTTTATGAAAAAGCAACCTTAAGTAACACAAAACTTGAAGGTTGTGTACGGATTAGTAATCCATTTTCATTTATTTCAGGATGGGAAAATTGCTTTGGAACTTCACTTCGCGTTCATAGGGTCTACTAAACAAATAGGTGAATCTCTCAATATGCACCATTAGTTTAAGGATATATTTATTTAAATTATGTACTTCATATCCTAATTTTTTAGATTGTTTGATATACCTAGGAATATGATAATTTATTTCGTTCTGATATTATGACTTGTGACAGTGTTAAAAATCCTGTGTAGAATAAGCATGTTAAAAAAAAAGAACCCAAAAATTAACATAATTACCCAGATAATGGGAAAAATGTTTTAGAGGAGAGAAAGATTTATGCTCATGACGTTTCTTTAGATCAGCTGCAATCATCTTTGACATGGGAGGAAGGAGACAAGGATATAAACAAGGACATTTGCTAGAATTAGTCCAATGTCAATTCCCGATTTTAATCTGAGTCCAAAAAGGACTTTCTCTGCCACAAATCCTCAGTGCTACGTTTCGTTATTTTTAAGCAGATAAGATCTTTCAAACAGGTTTAGAATATAATTTAATCTATTTAAGATAGGATGTTCACTACTCAGGAAATAAATAATAATGACAACTGCTAAGGAAAAGAAAATTCATCCATCAGATTACCAATTTAAAAAAAAAAAAAAACGGGCCAGATAAAAAATTAACCGGATTTTCATCATCACTTTAAAAATTCAGACTATTTTTATATGTATACCAAATGGAATATTTTGTCGATATTTGAGTGCAATTTCCAGCCACAATGGTTTATCAAAATAATGTATTAATATAAATATAAGATCATTGGTTTGAGAACCCAAATGTAATCCAGAATGACTTTGGAGAAAAAGTATAATCCCAGCTTGTTTTTGGATTGACAGACTATAACTGTAATAAATGCAGATATGTCAATATCTACCGTTTTGTAAAATAGTTGTAATTAAATTTTTTATTTCTCAAAAAGGTTAAAAGAATAAAAATAAATGAGTAAAAAATAAAGAGAAGAAAAATAATTTGTCATTATTAAAAAAAAATATCTTGAGTAAATTTGACAAAAAATAAAAGGAGATAAATTTTATTAGTAAATACATAGTACAGCATATAAAAGTTAAACACTACTACATCACTAGAAAGTCCTGCTTTTTCCCTTTTTCTTTCTCCAAGTGGTCTTGAATTATTATTATTATAGAATATTCTTGTGTGTATATATCTTCAGTAGTATTCGTCGTTTTTGTTGTTGTTTTTCTTATATTTTTGTGTTTTTTTGTTATTATTTTTATTATATTTTATGATTCCGATCACGTCTGGAGGAGGAAAGAAAAGAAAAGAAAAAGTAGAGAAAGGAAGAAGGGGAAAATGTCTTCCCTTTTTTCCCTTCCTTCCTTCCCTTTTTTCCCTTCTCTTCCTTTTTCTTTTTTCTTCTTCTTGCAGATGCAGCTCAAATAAAAGTACATCATCAACACTTGAACAATATTACTAGGAAATGAAAAAAGGGAAAGAGAAAAGAATAGGAGGCAGAAATAAATAAATAAGAAGATTTCATGATAAATAATTTTAGAAATTGTCAAACAAACTGTTTTTATTATTTGTTCATATAATTTTTTTTTTCTTACTACATATTAGTATAATTTGGATACTATTATTTATTGTTGACTCCTTTATCGTATCTCGCAACCTTTTCATACTAAAAGAAATAGAAAAAAAGCCCCAGTTTAAAAACCAATTACAGTGTAAATGTTTTAATTCAAATTACCAGGGGCGGGAAAAAGTTATAAAAACTAAAAACCCAAGTGCTTGAATATTTTCAGCCAGACTAGTTTGAGTCCTCAGTTATCTTTTGAGTTCATTTCAACTCCATAGTTATAATGAGAGTTGATACGTTTGTAAGGAAAAAACGAGTGCGAGGAGAAGGCGGGAGCATGACATATGGTACTACTGAATTCAGACCCTTGTAAATATCAGCTGCTTGTTATTTGATTTTGGGAGAGAATATGTATGAATGACTGCAATACATGAGAGAAGAACCTTCCCTATTTAAAATATTATTTGTGCATAAAAAATATCATAATTATATTTAAATTGTCAAATATTAATTTTATACATCATACACGTACTCTCGTTTCTTTGCTTTGCAAGACTTTAAAAAATGTACTGAAGTTCAAAATGAGTTGTAAGTCTAAAGGCCAAACTTCCGTCTTTGCGAATGACTCTCCCTAACATACAAAATTAATGAGTATTACGTGGTCAGCTGTCAATTTTTCTACTTCCCGACCCTTAATTAGTTTTTGAGATTTGATTGGTTGAATTCAAACTACTTCTTATTAAAAAAAAACTATGAACAATTCCAAACAATTGTGAAGAAGAACTGACTATTTACGAACTGATTTTTGACATTTTTATATGTTATTTTTTGAAGAAAAGGTTGCAGAGACATTATAGGTAACGAGGTCTACTATGTGCCTAGATATTTATGATTATTTGCTAACTAACTAACAAGTAAATGTTGTACCTCCTTTGGTTTCCATCTTTGTTTTTTGTTTATCTCTTTTAATTAAGTTAATGGTTCATTGAAGAAGTTTGTTCTTTTCTTTTTTTACTTAACATCTAAGAAACACTATATATTATGTACACTGCAATGTACATAATATATAAAATATGTAGAAAAGGCAACCATTGGATGCCATACAGAGAATAAATCAAATGATGTTTTACAATATTACGGGGAATTGTATAAAATAAATAGATAAATACTAAATTACATCAAGTTTAATTTACTAATGGATAAGGAGAGAGGAAGATAGAGGCAGTTTTTATACTCACTGTCGTTACTAATAGTTGGTGCTAGTAGCCACGCTGGTTACAACTCATCTCTAGATTCCTCTCCAAAGCCATTATCCAAGTTACGTAGCGTACCACGGAGTGTCCCATTATATTCCTGGGCTCCGTTAAGTCCACCTGGATAATTCAACGCTATAAAGCAAGTTGGATAAAACAATCCAACGTGATCGATATTTATCAAAATACAGTTCCTTATGAAATAGTCGCTTAGGGGTTGCGGTTACTCTGTTAACAGTAATGACACCTATACAGAGGCGTCCGCAGGGGCTGTGCGGGAGGGTCTGAGATCCCCTCCCCCCATTTAAGGAAAATTTAATTTTTGAAATTTTTGTACAAAAAAAAATTTAATTCCTTTTTGTAAAATGCTTTGGATTTTGCAATTTTTTTTTCAAAAAAACTTAATATTTTTTTTGTAAATAGCTGTGAATTTCAGATATTTTTTTCGAAAAAAATGTATGTTTTAATTTTTTTTTCAAAATTCTAATATTTTTACGTGACGTCATTCAAATTGGATCTCAAGTTTATATAATAATATTTGACAAATGGAGAATTATATGTATGAAACAAAATCTTTTATTAACTTTAGATAAATCATTTAAATACCGCTTGTGGCTTTTTTAGGCTTTTAAGACGGGATTGCGGTGCTCACATTTGAAGTATTGTAATTTTTAATCAGTATTATACTCTCATGATTGATAATAGAGTGAAAATGTTTGGTGTGACAATGGGGGGAAATGCTGGAGTCCTGCCCCAATTCTGTTAACAAGGCTAATTCTTAGAAATAAAGAACACATTTCAAGAGTCATGATGGAAAAGAATAAAGTTACGTCATCTTTGATGCAACATCTTATGGGATAATTAGTTTTCACATAGCTAAGGAACCTTTTTTGAGCTAACAGCCGTGTTTGGAGACTTGGCTTGATAGCTTTGACCCCAAAGACCTCTATGTACTTAATGTCAACTATTAAAATGACATCATTAAGTGAAATACAAAATACTTTTTGTGATTACACCTAATTACTTTTAATCATTTTATAATCATATTGTACAGTGTGTCAAACTTATATGGAACCCCTGATATCCAACCAGTTTTTTTAAACAATCAGCAACTGGAATTGCCAAATGATATATTAATATAAATGTGTTCTATACAATAATATTTATGGATAATATCTATAGAATATTATTTGATATTATGGAAATATCTATCTAAATAAGTATAAGAAATATTCTCCGTCCTATCTCAAGACGTGATCACGATATTGTTTTCATGACCCTAGCACTAGTCTGATACATATATAAGTATTCAGTATTTATACCCCTACATTATTCCATACTGATAACTCTCCAAGTCTTCAGGGTCGTCCATTTAAATAATACAGATTATTCTATCAGTGGCATATTTCCAAAGAGCATCATCCTGTAAGAATAGAAAAGACCTGAGATGATTGCGTAGAAATGAGAAATCCCAATTCATTTTCTATGACGGATATTTGATTAACATCTATTTATGGCATTCTACGCCTAATCAGTAGTTTAGACACATATTGCATTTGAGTGTGATCCGTAAAATGTAGCAACTAGGAGGTTCAATGTTTTTATGTATAATACACATATATGACCCATCAACACAAAAACAAGTTGAACTGAATATGGATTACATCTGTCTTCTCAAGGAAATTATTTTACATTTATATTAATAAATAATTCAGGGGCGTAGCCGCAAATAGCACTTACAGATTGACTAAATTATCGATCAGTTATAGGAGAAAAGAAATAGATTCTATTGGAGCTAAACAAAGTATCATATTTTATCAAATAGAGCCTCCAGAATATAACTAATGTTCCTAAATCCAGGAAATGGGGTTCTCAAAATATATTAAAAATTAGAGTAAGAAGTCTATAATTGAGCAAAAGAAGTCAATAGGGCATGAGCGTTGTTTATATAGCCGATGATAGTGTCGCCATCTTGCCTTATTATTGTTTATTAGTCATACGGATACTTTTTTATACATTACTAGAGCTTAATACAGGGTTTGTCAACAGTTTTTGGGTGTTTGCCTTCATGAACTGAGATCATCTTGCGGGAAACAAAGTCTTTTTAGATTTTAGAATTTTTTGAAAAAAAATTCAAAAATCCACAGCTGTTCACAAAAAATTAAATTTTTTCGAAAAAACAATTCAAAATCCACATATATTCGTTTGTAGAAAAAAAAATTCCAAATCCTCATTCGTTTTCAAAGAATAATTTAAAAAAAAATCAAATATTGAATTTTCTAGTAAAAAGCAAAAATTCCTTAATTTAAGGGAGAGGCTACAACCCCTCCAGCCTACCCCCTGCAGACGCCCCTCTTATTCCAACTTCAAATGCATTTATTTTCATTTTATAACTGTGATTATATCATTTTCTCGGGCCACCTGACAAGAATCTCTGGCTTAGTACATCTACGCCATCTTGCGGATATTGATGATTTGTAGTTTGCTCATATCCTATTAAACATTTTTGCGTTTATGTATAACAATAGATGTAACTTATTTTATGTTCTTGATTTCTGTTTCAGCCTGTTATATTTCCCTGAGGTGTTTACTCACCACCCCAGAGACTGAAATATCCTTGTAATATCTTTTGTATCATTTTTTGGTTCCACCTTCTTAATTCATCATATACCTTACTGTATCCAACTTTTTTGGTATTAGTTTCCGAGTTATTAACTAATTCTGGAAGTAATTATCAGGATTTAGAAGAATAGTGATCAAGTAATCGTATTATTTATCTACTCCAACGATGAATATGAAAAAATAAAAGGATAAGAAAAAAAAGGTCTTATTCTAAATAGAAAATGTCTTGTTTGACAATAATTTATTAATTTAGAAATATTATATAATCCATAATCTACCAAAATTACTATTTAATTCTCCTACTTCTATTTATCTTTTAGATTATGAATTGACATATCTATAAAATATTCTCAAGTTGTTAATTGAACCAGTACTTTTAAGTCCTATTACGTCATAAAAATCAATTAGTTCACCAAAGACACAATTTTGTGAATTTCTTAGTTCTCATCCCTCTTCAAACTAAAGTGTTCTAGATATTAAAAAAAAAAGATATAAAATGGATTTTTAAATAAGAAAAATTCTTCAAATTTCTGACTCTTCTGGTTGAGTATTGCCTTTTATAAAATGTTTTTAAACGTTTGTTGTGTATCGAAACGCAGAGCCAATGCGTTGGTATTTAATTTCAAGGTGTTCAGTATACATATATATATATATTTCAAATTTTCCAACTGATATCCCACTTTTTCGAACTGCCATCTCATTTTTTTAAGATATATCATAAAATAACTTATTACTGGAAAGTACAATATTTAATTTTTCCCAACAAATATTTTGGCTGTTCTTAATACAATTTTTAGTACGATGTATCGAATGACCTTTTTTAATTTCCTCCTTTAAATTTTTTTCTATTTGACATTTTTTTAATATTTACGTTAATTTAATTACCTTTTTTTAAATAAAAAAAGGTCAAGCCTTTTTGTAAGCTTGTTTAAATAATTTATATTTCTAAAATGGCCTTTTTTAAAAATAAAAACAGTTTTATTATTTTTAAATATCTTTTTATTTGGTAAATTTTTTCTGACTCAAATATTAAATAAATCTTTTTGTGTTACAACATTTCAATTTTTTTTCAAGTCATTATATAAATAATCCAAATTTTTCGACTGTAATAATCCCCTCTCCATCCCTCCAGAAAGACACACCCTTGTAGTTGGTCCAGTCAAAACGTTCCGGATCCCATAGGAAAATATCAGCATGCTGACAATTTAAATCCAGATATATTATCATTTTTCTTAATTTTATATTACGTTATATAATTATTGATGAAGCCTTATTTTATCTGTTTCTTGTATCGACATCCTACTAACCGATAATCAAGTTGTTAGTAAATAACTTTATCTCTGTGTACTATAACAACATATATTCGATTACTTGACGTTATTTTCTTTATATATTTTGTAAAGTTTTTGTTTTTTTCCTTATCAAGGCACGTAGACTTTTTTCTTAATGCAATTAAAAACAAAATAGAAATGGTATCACTTTGTCTCTATCAGCAAAGACAGAAAAAGGCCTTGGGAATAGATAGATACTCATAGATAAGTAATAGATGAACAGTCAGAATTGAAGCACCTATACATTAAATATAGATTTCTCGATTCCTCGGTATATTGACTTGTACGTGGATCGCCGGAAACATTGGGATCCTCTGAGTAAATAATAAATACTATGAAAATTAAATATTTCTGTATAAATTTGAAGCTAGTCCCACCTATTATATATTCTCAATTATCAAGTTATTCATTTATTTACTTATTACTAATTGGGCGCGGGTTGTTTTTTTAGATCCTGCGGGTCATATTTTTTTTTTTTAAATTTCATGTCCCTCGTCCAATATGGAAAAAGAAATTATTAGTAAGCTATTTTTTTGGTGGATTATACCTACATACAACATGGTATAATTAAACTTATATGATGAATAAGGATGTCATTTTCGTATTGAAAAAATACAGTTTGTAAATTAGAAAAGGAAAACTGATGTTTCGCGCGCTTTTTCTTCCTTTTTGTTCATTATTTAACATCTCACTCTGAAGTAATGGTATATGAAATATGTCCTAGAATGCGGGAACAGCTTTTTCTTGTTGGTAACCTGAGCATGATTTTTTATTTTCCAAACCTGTTGCCGTTATTATTTAATTCTTGATGACTGAGCATCTAATTATAAAGTAATCACTTGTGCGTGTGCTCATGAAAGACAAAGGGTCACTATGAAGCTATGCTCAGAAAGTATAAGTATACCCCTATTTGGACTCGAAGTAAAATTGATGATCGACATTAGCGTAATTTCTGCCTATATCATTGTTATATACAGAGTGGGATTTGTATGTTTTCCTTTCCTTTCCAAAAACCTTCTACTCTAAAGTAAGCATTCTCGCCTATCTTTGGTGTAAATTGTTTTAAAATTACATAATAAGATAAAAATTTATCTATTTAAATATAATTACAATATTTTCCATGCAATAATTATATTTTAAATGAAAAAGGGACATTTCCTTATAGCATTAATTCATTTTATCGCCCTAAAATCATAACATGTAGCTGAAAGTAACAAGGGTCTTAATTAAGTAATACGATACTCGAGCCTTCTCTTCGCGCTCTGTTTTTCTTACAAAAATGACATTCTTAATTACGAAATAATTATATGAGGGATTCCAAGAGAGAAACCCTAATGTAAATTAATCAGACCTAAAAATTCTCCTAAATTAGACAATCGAGTGACATCATTCATTCTGTTATTTGTACAGTATACAAACGATGGAAAATAAATAAAATATAATCTTGGCAAAAGAACTTCGTAGATAGATATATAAGAATAATTAGTGCCGTTGTAACTTGTACAAGCCAATTGTACAAGTGGCGATTTTTTGTCTTATATCAGGTGTTCCACAAGATTTTATTTATATATATATATGTTGTTTTTTTGGGGGAGGGGAAGGGGTCTTGGTTTTTAATTTTTTGTGAAAAAAAATCTGAAGCTATTTTCAAAATATATCGAAAATTTTATTTTTTGGAAAAAAATTTAATACCAAATATTAAAATTTCAAAAATCTACAGCTGCTCTTAAAAATTGATTTTTTTGAAAAAAAATTTTAAATATTCAATTTTTGGAAAAAGATTTCAAATATTATATTTTTGGAAAAGATTTCAAATATTCCATTTTTGGGAAAAGATTTCAAATATTCCATTTTTGGAAAAAAATTCAAAAATCCACAGTTATTTTGGAAAAAAAAAATCAAATTTTAAATTTTTTCAAAAAATTTCAAGTATATACAGCTATTCTCAAAACAATTCAAAAATTAAGTTTTTTTGAGAAAAAGTTACAAAAATTAAGCTTAGCCCCAAAAATTATCAACACCGTCATATAATTACTTATATAAATAAGTTTATTTATATGCTTTATATATAACATACAATAATTACTAAAAATATACCAATAATTAATTAGTATATTTTTATCAAAATATTAAACATTACTTCTTTAATCATAAATCGACCATATATTGAAACTCCAATCATTTTTTTTTATCCCAAGTAGACTATAAATTAATCATATTTAAAATGTTTTGTCTCAATTTTTGATTAAATCTTATACAGATTGTTTGAACGAGTTAGAATATGACATATGTATATAAAGAAAGACTAAGTGAACAAAGTATTATTCAAGTATGTATGTAGGATAACTTCTCCCTAAATCATACTTGGATGGGGCTAATTTCAGGTTCTGAACATATTGATATGAAACATCCGGGTTAAGCACCTACATGAAATGTTTAACATTTAACTTGTTTGCAAATGAACTAGTATTGTAGCGAAACTCAATTGGATTTTAAAGGATAATTATGACTAAAAATATTACGAAATGCAAAGAAATCAAAGCAAAGTCTATATCAAAAGAAAATGATGCCCCAGAGTAATTTGATTATTTCGACAGAAATTTGACTTCCTCTTAGTTTTTGACACTTTAGTTTCTGTCAGATTTTGACTAGATAGAGGGCGCCCTAATAGTTATTCTTGTACATCAAACAGTCCTTATAGTTTAAACAGACTTACAATGAAACGTAATTCATTAGTTTAATGGGAGGATCTTATGAAAAGACAAAATAAATATTATCTTGTTTTCTAAGAAACTTTCGATTTCAATTGTCTTTGAAAAAAGCAATTTACATACGAGTTTATGAAAGAAACTAACCGAGCACAAAATTTGACTGGCATATTTTGACTGAACGTTTTGAAAATGTATGACATATTTGTATTAAAATTTTGTCAATAAGCACTTTCTTTTGTACAAAACATTAAAAAATTGACGACAAAAGTTTTTGTCAGAGTTTATACCTATTCACTATCGACTGGCGAAGTCAAGTTAGTAGATTTTTCGTGAAATGTTTCTCAGGCCTAATTGACCCAATACTTTTTCCTCCATCCAAATTAGAGCTTATCTCATCAATACCTTTAATATTAGTTTAAATCCCATTCTAATAAAGTCAATGAGTAAGGTTCATAAAATTGATGGGTCGTTTGGCTAGCCGAAGTGAGTCAAATAGAAAAATCAGTGGGATCGGGTACAAGCTTGGATCAATTCCGTTTTGATTTTTTGAACCCGATCATATCTGTAACTTGGAATATTTAATACCATTTTATGAACTCTCTATACAATTTTTAGAAGTTTTGAATCATACCTAATATGGGACTAATTATATAGGTTATTATCATCACAGAGTTTTGGTTGTTTGAATTATAATACATTAGTTGTTGGGGAACTCAATATAATGGGCAGTTCCATGCTAAGGAACAGAGATGGAGGCTTGAATTTGAGTTTTGTGATTAGATTTGATATCACAATCAAAGACTCGATACTTACATATATTTGATCAGAAAGTTATTTTAAACTGGACTCAAGAAACGCCTTGGCAGTATGGACTCTCTACATATTATAATTATGGCTCAAAGTAAGCTCAAAGGAAGTATGAGGACTTGATGAAAATATTACAGGGCTAGGATGTGTGAGCAAACACTTAATACTTGAATTGTACTCCATGCCAAGACTTACGTCTAGAATTGGACTACTCGAAAGTTGAGTTTCAAACCCTTTTATTTTTTCAAATCTGAGAACTTGAGGAAAATATTAAAGGGATAATAATTTGTGAGGAAAGAATTTGGGCTTGACATGGACTCCATAGCTAAGACTTACCTCTTAAATTAGAATCGAAAACTAAGTTTCAAACCATTTTCTTTTAACAAAGTCTAAGGTTTCGATGAACATATTCAAGAGCTTGAACTTGTAATCAAAGACTTGTTTTAACGAATCTGGGAACTCAATGGAAATATCCAAGGACTTGGAATTGCAGAATAAGGACTTTTCTCACTTCTGCGGATATTAATCCTGGACGACCTTAACGATGACAAACTCAACCCAAAATGAATATTCATCATGAAACCTGCTGCAAACAGGAGGTTGGTAGGTAGGAAATCAATTTTCATAAGTCAAAACCAGGAGCAGGGTCATTCCTATGAACCAAAAAAAAAAAATAAAGATAGTAAATTAACATATTCAAATCCGTACTAATTTATTACCTTTTTATAAAATAATTTATCAAATAGCAAAGTATCCCAGGCTCAATCCCTTCCTTCTGCACTTGACACCATTTACTAGTGTCTACATTATAATATAATATTATATAGATGACGTAGGGGGAACCTAAATATGCACATTACTATGGCACACACACAAAAAAAAAGATAGCTCATTAGAATATTACGCACAAAGTTTTATTATTATTATTGTTTTTATTATTTTTGCGTACGCTGTACTTTATGAAAAATGCAGTCAAGCTATGCAAATTTCCCCTTCTTTTTAAAAAACAAAAAAATGTTTTAAAGTCTTTTTCATACATCGAATACTTATTTACTCAGCTACTCCTGAATATATTACCATAAATTTATACGGTTCTTTTTATTGTCCAAAAAAAAAAATGAATTAGTTTTTCGGCAAAAAGTACATAGTACTTTGGAAATGTCTAGAAACTCATACTTCTGTATATTATAATGAAGAGAAGACGGATGGAGTCAGGAAAGAGTAATTGTTATAATATTATAAGAAAACTAAAACAGAGTAGTACATCGTTGTATTTTAGAAGGAGAACAAAAATATGAAAGAAGTAGAAAAAAGATTTTTTGGTTCTTTGGAAAATGACGAGATGAATCTTGGTTTTGGTCACCGAGGGGTTAAACTTACTCCAACTGCGCGGAAGAGAAGAAATAATATATAGATATATGAAGAAGCAGTTCTTCTCTTCAGTTCTTCTCTTCTTTTTTTTCTTCTTCTCTCACTAGGGGCCTCTACACACACGTTTTTTGTTATTTTTTTTGTTTTTTTTTGTTATGTGTTTGTGAATTAGGGATGGTTCCTTGTTCATAAATCAAACTCTCTCTATTTGTGGTGGATTATTTTTATTTTTTATTATTAGTATTAGATGTTGCTTAGTTATGTAGTAATGTGCAAAAATAAAATAAAATGACCGTTTGAAATCCTATCCATAGGTATTACATACTATGTATGGTTATATATGTATACTAAGTAATAGTGATACGTTCAAACTTGTGCGTTCTTTCTTTAGTATACAAATACGTAACAATTATTAGACTGGTTCTTTAATTGGTTTTTTTTCTCCAAATGCTGAAGGGACATGGTTTGAAATAGCGTTTCTTTTTAAAACTGAAGAAATGTTCATAGTTTCAGACAGATTGATCAATGTTTAGAATAGTTTATGGACAAAATATAATTATTTTCTACTAAACTTCAACCTGAGTCAATTTATAAAAAAATAACTATTGTGCATAAGGAAAAAATCTTTCAAAAATTTTAATACAATTTTCCTCTAACATGATTGTTTGATATAAAAAAAATGATAATTATCAGAGATAGTATATAATATTTTTAAAAAAAACCCTATAATCACGTCATATCTTTTTACATCTCTATGTCATCAATAATTATTATATGTGCTACTACTTTAATGACAAAGAGTAAAATACATTTCATTTTAAAAATGATATGAATTTTTAATTTTTTTACTCAGAAAAATTTCCAATTTTTAACTTGGAAAAACCTATTTTTGGAAAAGTTAAGAAACATAAAGGACAACCAAAGCTGTAGGCCTCCTAGACCTTAATGGCACCGTATAGACTATTTAATTTTTTAGAAAGTGTGATTTTTGGGTCAAATGCCACCCTTTTTAAGACTTTTGTAACGTCGTCCAAAATATGATAATGATATGAGTAATGCTAATTGTACTTTTTATATTTTCGGATACTTTATTTATAAATCTAAAATAATTGATGTAGTTTATTTTTGATTATAATTTTAAGGGGATCTAAGATGATTTACAATCATTTGGAATTTCTGGGGCGTCTGCAGAGGCGCTGGGCTGGAGGAGCTGGACCCCCCCCCCCCACAAATTCCATTTTTCAAAAAAAAAAAAAAAAAAAAAAAAAAAGGTTTGAAATGTAACTTTTTGAATTGTTTTTATTTGAAATGTAATTTTTCATATTTTTATCCAAACACCAAGCCCCTCTCAAAATACAATAATGCGGACGCCCTTGGTAATAGTGAAAAAAAATTAAATAGGATTAAAAATTGGAAATTTGTATCCAAGTATTTTTTTTTTTAAATGGCTTTCACGTCGGCAAAAATGGATTGAGATGGCTCAAACTTTGCCAAAGTTGTTTTTTTTTTGTCCTCAAAATAAAATGTTTATTGACCAGAGGGACAAAACATTGTCAGGAAAACGGGACAGTCTAATGCACCTATATTTATATATATATATAATTGAATACAATTTTCATATGTATATTGTACATATATGTATAAATAGACCTAAGGCATATTTCCTTCCTTCAAGCAGTGGAGCCTTTTTTTTTTTCATCCTTCGATCCCTTTGATGAAGAAGAATGGTTGATCCTACTCAGTGATCTATGTATGAATTATCTCCTACCTCTGTTGTACACGACAAAGAAGTGACTCATATTCTATGTAGTACTTACATTCATACAATCCACAAGAGAACAAAAAAAAATAGTTTTACTTACATACATTTCTATATATTTTGAGGTTTCCATTTCCCTATCTTTTATATTAATAATTTTTTGTTTCACTTACTTTGTGTGACTGAGTTTCTTTGCTTGAGAGATATACTCGTATATACGGAGTGGGGATAATAAATCCGGAGAATTCAATAGCTGGGCAAAAAAAAAAGTGTTCTAATAATTTATGTCAATTTTCTCATTAATATAGGAAGGTTTAGTGGTTTTTTTTTACATTCTGGTTCAACCATCCAGAATGCGTAAACAAACTATAATAAACACTTCGTTATCATGAGTTAGCAAAAAGCCAAGAAGCAGCACATCTCAGATCTCATAGATGCTGAAGTTGAGATTGTGATGTACTCTAGAAGCCTGGTTTTCTAGGTGGCAAATATGAACAATAATGGAGAAGACCTCTCCTGGAAAGCAGGAAGGGGAGGGCCCAATTTAAAGAGGATCTCGAGTTCCCGATTCAGCTTGGAGAAGAAGATCAAGGAGCACCCCACCAAATCGATGAATTGCCTCGCCAACGACTTCTCCGTGGCTACTAGGATCATCAGGAGGGTTGTGGAGGACGACTTGGGATTGTCCTCCTCATACCCGTTGTTATTATTTCATATAAAAAAAGATTGTAGTATTTATAAAGAAAGATCTGGAGTACAAGTTTTTCTACCCAACCTTGTATATTACAATTAATTACGCAATTAACCAATCCTTTGCTCCTAATAGTGAAGTCAATCACTCAAACCAACAACCTCCAGCATCAACCAGATTTTCCAACCTGGCCCTGATCCTGACAAAGGCCTTTATGTCCATGTTTACCATAGCCTCGAGAATGGAAGTTTGCAAGGAACCAAGAGTTTTATGCGCACGTTTATTGAACTCTCTCTCCAAGGCCTTAATATCCGGGTAGTTAGAAGGCCACATTTCATTTATCCGAAACATATAGGTCTTAAAATACTTTCTTTTTTTTCTTCTTCTTTTTTTGAATAAATCTGGTTCCAAATACACAATTTGGACAAACAGTATCTATTTAAAGTTTAAACATGACACCGGATCTGTTAACATCAATTTAAAATCTCTAACATCATTATTTATAGAGTTATTTGCATCATTTGGCGTGCGCCCAGCAAGGAGTAATACAATAATGACTACATGGCGTTCGTGTTCGGAGGACATCTCACAGATTTTGTATTTTTTCTTACACAGTTTAGTCAGATAAATCTGATGTGCACACTTTCACAAACATAGATTTTAGGGTTGCTAAGATATCGATGTCTAAACTTGTTCTGGATTTAAACTCGCCATCTTGTATATGTACCCCAGAAGTTAACCACCTAATTTGAAATTATAGACCAAATAACGAGAAAACTTTGCATTTAAGCTTGATCTAAACTTTGAGACTTTTTATACAATTTTTTTTTTTTTTGTCTATGAAGTACTCATTCTTTTCAAATTAAGTTAAATTAGAAACGGAAAAATAAGTTTGTTTTATTCCCACAATCAAAGTTTCTATTCAATGAAATACTTTTAGAGTGTAGTTTGATTGTGACATAGTGTAATTCGTTATAAAAAGTTATAATTTGTATAAATATATATACAATACAAGGTTCTCCTACAATAATTCCTTCAAATGCAGTCACTAGCAATTAGCCCAACCCAGAATAGGAGTTTAGGAGAATGTATTAATACAAAAAATAAGTAATGAAACTACAAATTAATAGGCACTAGGCTATGTAAATAAATCTTCTTTTAAGTAGATAACGAAACCCCGTTGGAATCTTCTTCTTGTAGAAGTGAGATAATCTCATTCCCTCTACAGTTTAAAAATATTTAAGACGGTGTTTATTTACTCCGTATTTTGTTGTCAACTGTTGCTTGTTCAGATTATTTTACCTTATCAGTGTTTTGAGTGTTGATTGGTTAAATTTGAATTAACTCTTGCTCTGTGGACAATTACTGATTTGGGAAGAATTAACTCACTACTACCAATGGAGCAAACTTTTATTAGTTTGTATACAAAGTGACATAGGGTGGCGCCGTCTTGTAGCAAAAGAATAAAACTCCCCTAATGATTTTTTTTTGAGAAAAGGTTGCGAGAAACAATAAGTGTAATAACGTGCTCCCTTTAGAATCTCGTCGTTCGCTCAACAGCTTTTTTTAAATTTTTAAGATTGAAAACAATTTTTTCCCAATTCTTCTAGTTGGGCCTTACTATTTGGCTTGTTATCATTAATTTTTATGTCTTACGAAGACCGTATAGACACCTCTAGCCTCCAGTGGATTAACAAATATATATATAACTATTTATTTGGTTGAAATGGACGTCCTGGAATTCTTAGTGTGGATGTGTCCAGTATTATGATGATCTGTTCAACTTATATATTTTTTACACTTCAATCAACAAGCAATGACTTTCTCAAGTGTCTCACTGTTCAACACAAAGTATATTATGACAAAAGTGTCCCATCTGTTCTTCTTTATCTCTTATTAATTGTGTTCGTTAAGGAAGGTTCTAAAGAGCTTTTTTCATCTAGGTAAAGACATATGTAATTAAGAGTCACTTGAGTAAGTCTTGAGTGGCTAATTAATTATTAGTATTAAAGAGGATGGAACTCATCATTAGACTTTTCAAATGAGAAATAGGGCTAGTGTTGGAGCATGCTGAGTCAAATCATAGAAAAATCTACATAACTTTTTCTTCAGGTGCTATAACTTAAACCAGGTATGTCCAAGTTTTTTTTCCTAAAAGTCAAATTATAATCTTAAGTTGATGGATATTCACTGAGGCGAATTGATAGTTATATTTAAAGTTTAGAAAATTTTGAAACAGATTCTATAAAAATCACTTTCACTTCATAAAATCAACTATTTTATAATCAATGTTAGTTCGTGGCATTGCAAGTCTAGAACAGTCCGATATAACCGTGGGGAAGAAAATACCCAGACAGGAGGCGATATTATTGTACAACCAACAAGTCATATACTTATTTGAGTACATAATAGGGCTGATAAAAACATTAAGGGGGCGTTAATGCAACTTGCAGGTTATACCAGGCTAAAAATTGAGAGAAAAATGAGCTCCTGAAATGTGTTAAGGTTCTCTCCTTAACACCATCAGGGCTTTACATTAACACTTTTTCGACCGTTACGGGACAGGCAAATAAATATATACTTAAAATTTAATGCAAAAATCTTTGATTCATTTAGATATTCATTTCTTCATTTCCTTTAAATTGTTCTCCAAAACATCTTTAAACATAGGAGTCAACTTGAAACCAATTGGCAAGAGGACAATCTTGGGATCAGATTTTGAACTAATTTAGTTGGCAGTGATGAGATTTTTTTGTGCTCTATATACCAGTACGAAAATATTGGTATCGTTACAATACTATAGCATACTCAAATCCTTTTTGTTTGTAAGGAAATAAAACATGACATTACTCTCCTCTAGTGTTGTGTGGGTCCTTCTTTAGGAGTGAAGACTGCTGTCCAGACCTGTTTATCGGTCCTAGACTTGAAAATTAAAAAATATGTTGATGACATCACTCAACTTTATTTCTTCTTTTTTAATCAGTAATAATATTGATGGACTGAAGGACCTTTCGTAAGACTGGACTAAATCAAATAATAAGGACTGACATAATACCTCACAACTCCCACTGATTCCCAACAGTACATAGGTGAAGAATACCTTAGATTTGAAGGGTGATTTAAATTTTATGAAGGGATGTTGCATGCCTTATGTATTCTTGAATAGTGTCATTCTACGAATATATTCCGATGGTTATTCGTATATATGTAAATACATCCATTTCATACATCTTTCAGAGAGAATTTTTTCCTACAGCTTACACAAAATACACATACAAAGTGTATGTACAAAGAACAAACACAGTCATCTACGAATCAACTAGGAGTGCTCCCCCCCCATATACATTGAAATATTCACTACTAACTCACCATGTACTAGTTTTTATGTACAAACACAACTCAGATTGCGTCATATCAATAGAGATCACGATTCTATATACATACATGAATGAATAATCTTTATTTTGGGTCATGTCAGTTCTATTTTATTCATTAATTTTAAAGGTTTTTTTATGAAGTTGGATTTTAATTCTGAGGGTTCTCTCCTTAACACCATCAGGGCTTACCATTAACACTTTTTCGACCGTACGGGACAGGCAAATTGTTTTGTCAAACAGGTTAATAGAGTATATTATGCTATTGTAACGGAAAGATGGTCTCGATTCATGCAAACCAAGTTCGTTCTGACATGTTATACAGTTGTGTTTTCGTACAATCATTGGTTTCTGCTTTATTTCAAAAAAATTATACCCACAGTAGTGTTGGATCTTTGTTTGATACGGAGTGGGACTGTTGTTCTCCTCTCAAACGTTCTTCAAATTGTCAGGGTTACCTTTTTTACATAGTGAAATTAATATCGGCTTACAAATCCTAGCGAATAAAAATGAACAAGAAAACGCATATTCCGATGTAGTTAGAATCATTAAACTACTCCAACAGATTACTGTGGTTGTACTATTTTGAAAAACGGTCAACAAATATATAAAGATCCATCTTTGGACCTTCTTGAGTCTATATCTCATCTGTTGTGGGGGACTGCATGAATGTTTTGATTAACTCAAGTAATCAGGAACTGCGGATGATTTAAAGGAAGGGTTAGAGCTGTCTTGCATAGTCTATAGAAATAAAAGAAAACATTCCTGCATGGATCATGAAAACAAAACAGTTCAACTGTACTGCATGGGGTTTTATTTTCACCACACCATAAATTTCAGTACCAATTCAATATTAGTGTTTAATAATAAAAATCGCGACTAAATACATTAAGGTAACTGTGGTAGAGACACCGTGGAAAATTATAGAAATTATTTACTGACCGTGATTTCGATGTCCAATATTTGTTAGGAGTCGCGTGGAAAATCTTAATAAATGCGTCATACGTTTCATATTTGATTCATTGGAAAAATATTCGCAAAGACTTGGGAGTTACCATGGATTTGAAGTCCATGAAGGCCTCTTTTCATATACAAAACTCCAAAATCTATATCTAAAAATGAATCAAAAATTTACGTTTTTGTTTTTACAAAAACGTAAGAGGATTCTACAAAATTATTATTTTTTTTTTGTTTTAATTAGAAAGTTATCATGAGGGAATAATCTTGTAGGTGTTAAAAATAGTATTAAAAGTTGATGTAAGACGACTGCATCATATATTTAATTAATCAAAATTATGAACTTTCTTGATATATATTATTAATTCCCCAATTATCCATCTATTTATAACTTCGTGAGGCAAATATCAATTAAGGTCTTCAATTCTATTTACTTAGAGAAAAATAAAAGTAAGAATAATATTTCCTCCTCTTGAATGTATTATTTGCGTTATTTGTGCATTGCATAGTGTATGTTCAATCAATAATTTGAGTAGAACAATTTTACTTGCATGAACTTTTTTTTAATCCAGGGATTCACTTTTTTTTTTTTTTCATTCTAAGTCATCAGGGGCATCTGCAGGGGGTGAGTTGGAGGGGCAATAACCCCCCCCCTCCCACAAAAAAAAGGAGAATTTTTGCTTTTTACTATAAATATTTTTCATTAGTCGGGCAAATTATACAGGAGAGCAAAAAAATTAAACATTTGAAATTTTTTATCGAAAAAATTTAATTCTTTGTACATCGCTGTCGATTTTTCAACTTTTTTTTTGGGAATAACTGTGGGTTTTTGAAAAAAATTTAATATTTAAAACTTCATTTTTGAAATTTTTTTCGAAAAAAAAATTATTTTCTGTGAGTTTTATAAATTTTTATTCTTTTTTCTAAAAATTTTTTAATATATTTGAAATTTATTTTTTTTTTTAAATTTTTTTTGAATTTTTTTTTCAAAAAAAAATTCAACTTTTCACTTTTTTTTGTCAAGTATTGCTCAAAATGCAATATCCTTTAATATTTTCAATGTGTTTAGTTAAATAACTATAAAAGTTTTTTTCATTTCAAAAAAATTAATATTTGAAATTTTATTTATGAAATATTTTTCCTTAAAAAATAGTTTGAAAACCAATATTTGAAGTCTTTGATTATGATATCCTGTTTAGTGGCCAGTGCACGACGGAGTAGTATTCGTTATGCAATTTTTCAGGGATAATTTTTGTAGTCCTTCTACTTTTCTTCTCCACAAAGAAAAGCTCCTGATGTCCGAGTCTTTGAGCACGTTGTTTCATTTCTTATAGCATGCAACATTTCCCCCGAAAATAAACAGAAAAAACGCCCAAAATCAGTTGATAGTTACCCAATTCTTCTTCCTAAGTATGGAAATATTGTTCAACAGGTGTTGGGAATTGTTTATAGCGTAACAACAGCTGATTGGAATTTGACCAATCAACTTTCGATGCACAACTAAGAGGAAAATCAACAGAAAATCTACAGTTAATAACAAAATACCATTTTTAAGTTCGTGAAGTAACAAATTACTAGTCTTTTCAGTTTGAGTCGAGTCTTGCACTGCAATCTAATTAGATTTATAAGTTGTTACATAAACCAACAAACGTACAATTTAGATTTTAAGCCAACTTTTGATTTCCTACTTATTATTATGTTTTGAACGTTATTGATTGATTGAACTTGAATTAGCTCATGTTCAGCGATGGACAAATCTTTACTTACATAAATGGAAAATAATTCCACATTTGGGGAAAACTAGGTAAATACAATGGGATTTTGGCCATTCTATACTTTGTTTGTTATGAGGAAGATAGGTTGAGTGATACAATAAATGTAATAAATAGCATGAAGCCAGTCCCTCGTCGACTTTAGTTTGTCTTGTTTTCAAGAACAAGACAAAAGATTTGAATCAATCCTTTAACAAATGACATTTCCCACATTTTGAAGTAACACATGAAATGAAAAATCCCGTGCTTTAGAAATAGATAGGGCTATTTTGTAATAAATTAAACTCATTTTCAGCTTATACCAGCCTTCAAAATACAGCTGTCATGACAATCTTATCTTTATTTTGGGAGTAATTGAGCTAAATATATGACGCTACATTTGTCATTTCCAAAACAATGGCTCAAAAACAATTTTGTCAATTAATTTTACACGGTTTCTTGATGGAAAAAGATACGGTTCAAACTCAGGAATGGCTTCAAAGGTGCTCTGGGGAATCCGTTCCATAAAGTGAATACATAAAAACATTAACAATAGTTTAAAAAAGGCCAATTTCGACTTTAAAAAAAGTCATTGATTGTATAGTCCAACCAGGTCTAAAGTCTTTAAAATATGAACGTGAGTCCAAGTCGAGTCATGAGGCAAAGTGGCCAGCTCTGAATCGCAATCTTACATTCTCTTTGTCAGAGTGTTTTGAGCAGAATACAGCATATTTATTCAGGAGTTCTCAAAAAATATTTTATCTTTTTATATAATCGAATTATTCATACTTTATATATTTATATATATATTTTTGTTTTAATTTGGAGCATCACAAATCATCATCATGATTTTCTTAAAAACAGATAGGATTTCAAATTCAATATTATTTTCCTATCATCAAAAGCAGAAGAGGATTGCTTCTTATACACGTATTTGTAATTGTTTTGTTTTTTTGTCCAGGATCAATATTTGAATCAAAATTATATTCATCTGATATGTGTTTATTTTTTAATTTTTTCATTTTTGAGAAGGAGATTCCAATCCACTATTTTTTTTTCTTTTTTTTTTTGCATATTGATTGATTATTATATATGTACAAAGACACACATGAATGACGTATCTATGAATTATGTCCTAACAGTACCTAAATAAGACAAACCCTTACATAACTCATATATAAATTCATATTATATTTAGTCCACATCTCTGCTTCTTCCCCCACGCTTTACCAGTGTTGATTAGTTGGATTCGAATTAGATATTGTTCAGTTGTAAACATTTTATTTTTACGAAATAATTGGGCGTCTACGTACAGACAAATCTACATTCATAATATAAAAGATAAATCCCTAACAAATGCTTCAGTATTACTCTCTATTTTTATGAGAACAATCACACGTTGTTACTTAATACCTAGATAGTAAATATTCATTCCTAAAGAGTAATGATAAGAGCTTGTGAAAAAAATATTATGGCGTTAGTACTTTCGCTCATTGCTAAACCTGAATTTTAATCAGATTCATTTTTAATATTTTATTAATAGAGCAAAGTGTATATATATATATGTATGAGAAACTTTGACATGGTGTACTGTATATAGCTCTCCCTGATGTATATCATATAACACTAAAGTATGTATAAAGGAAAAAAAAAAAAAGAACTGTATAAAATGATTGAAATCTCGCAGGCGTTTTAGTTCAATAAATATGAAAAATGGAAGTACTTTACATATATGAAATTTTATAAAAAATGAATGTGACTTCAAATGATATTTAAGCAAATAGTAGACCCTGGTTCATCATTTTTTTATTTATTATTATTAATATCAAGCTCTTACTATTGTTTTTTATTCTTGAGAAGAGAAAGTCTAAGTATTGAATGAGTAGCTACGAGTGAGTGTTGAAACTTATGTGAGTTATGAAAAAGTAACCCCAAAAGTTTGTTACGGTGTTATCTTTTATATTATTAAAGGAACATTTCTATGTTCGACGACGCCTAATAACACCCGCGAATGCCGAGTATTACCGCTAGTATATATATAAAGCACTTCTTCCCATTTTATCTTCTTTTTTAATATGAGTTGACCTAAACACCTGTAAGATTTCTTTCATTTTTAAATACTGTTTTATACAATTACTCTATTTTTTTAAATAACGCGCACGCTCGATTGTATAGTTATTTTTTAGATCAAGTGTTCACCCTCAAAAAATCTTACTTTTGGCATAGATACAGACTGGCTTTGCTTTATTAATTTTGATTCACGTTGTTACCTTTATTTTATCTTACAAATTTTCCTTCGGGAGAAAAAAAACAACTTGGAAAAAATGGCGAATTTTTATTTCCAAAAATTTGAAATATTAATCAATAATTGTTCGGAAATACTATTCGCTTGCTTTAGTAGAGCTAATTTGAGTTCAACCTATTCAGAACACTAATTAGGTATGTGCTGTAACTTCAGGGGGACATTAGAGACCGTGTAAGTCAAAAATTAGTATTGTGCACCTCCTCAAATGTAATATAAATCCATAATTAATTTTAATATAATAATGTTGACCTAACCTTACAACTTCATTTGACCAATGAGAGAGCTGAGGGAAAAATTTTATTCTACTAGAACTTCAAAATTTTAACTACTTTATAAATTATCGAGCTTAACTTTCGTTTATCTTTAAATGTACCCCTCAAATTTCACACTCTTCAGGGGTCTTTTCAAAAACTAAATAATGTGTGTTATAGTAACGAGTGAGCCATTCACATGTTTAGTGTAGCTTAGACGCTGTGCAGGGGCCTCCACTGGGTTATATTGGAGGGGAGGGGCCTTGGCCTGAATTTTTTTCTTCTTTTTTAATTGTGAAATTAAATTTTTTCGAAAAAAATTTCAAAAGTCCATATTTCATTATTTACCTTAATAGTCGGATTTATTCATTTGTTGTCTCCTATTGACAGGATTTACAATAAATGGTATAATAAGAAAAGTTATAATAATGTTTTGCAAGAGTGAATTTAACATTTTTCTCTCTACATTTTTTAAGATTAGTTTGGATACCGCGTCGTTATTGGGATTATCCTAATTTTATTATACCTGATATTAGGTAACAAGCTTTGGTTCATATTTAAAATACTTAGAAAGCTAAACTCAAATGGCAGAATTACCTCTGCAAGCAATAGTCATGAAAAATAACTATTCAACTTCTTACTGATGTATATATATATATTTTTTTTAATATATAATATTTGTAAGAATTAAGCTAAATTTAGTAATTAGATGAGTGCATAAGCATTTTATATTATGTTAAATAGTATAATACTAACTAGATCAACATATGGTTTCATAAGTATTTTGAAACAACGTATATTAAATTAAGATTAATTCTAGGGATGTGAAGCATGTGCTAATTATTTACAATTAGTTTTGTGTAGGTCCTTATTTATTCGGTCCAGTCTTAGAACAGATTACAAGGGCATTTGCAGGATTATATTTTATGGAAAGGGGGCTTATTTTTAGGAATTTTTTTTATAAATTTCAAAAAACCAAAGCCGTTTACAAATTAATCCAATTTTTTGGAAAAAAAAAAAAATTAATTGTAATTTTAAAATTTTTGGGGAAAAAATTTACAGCTGCTTAGAAAGAAAATTAAATATTTTGAAAAAAATATGTCATATTAAATTTTTTGTGAATAAATTCTAAAATTCATAGCTATTCTCAAACAAATTGAATTTTTTTGGGGAAAAAGTTTCAATTAAAAAAATTTTTTTTCCAATTTTAAAAAATTTTTATACAAAAATTATTTAATTTGGGGGAGAAGGTTATAACCCCTTCAGCCCACCAATTCCGGACGTTCCTGGGTCATATCCCTCTTTAGATTTTTTCCTAAAAATGTCGATAGTTTATTAAGCCAAATATGATATATGTGATATTTACTAAATGTATTGCACATTTCTTGCCAAAATTATATTCATGTTTTTATTATTACACTTTATAATTCAAACTTATTAAATTTTTACTAACTTATATAGTTTATGATATATTATATAACGGACTAATTAAAAATAGGAAAAAAACTCACAATGATGTCACAAAGGATATATTTTTACATTCTTTTAGGACTAACAAGTGGGATTGGACTGGATGAGACCGGAATGGATTGCGGTCCAAAATAAGGACCTACATACCACTTCTAACAACCGATTTTGGTCCTCTTGTCTGTTTCTTTTTGGAGAAGAAAGGTTGCGAGATAAAATAAAGGTAAGAACCTGTGGTACATCAAAGGGTTTTAGGTCATATATCCATTGATAAATTTGTGATTTATTTATTTGCATTGATTATATATATATTTTTTTTTTTGTGAATATTCCCTTCATAATGATAAAGTGGTCTGCTCAAATATATCTATCGAATCTTTTGCCAAAGAAAAAAACTCATGATTTTTTGCATATGAAGTCGTCATCATGATTTCTACCTCTCTTAATTTTATTTTTTTATCTTTGATTTTTAAACCTTTAGAGAAGAAGGGGGGAAATCGAATCTTATTTCAAACTCCTTCATAAATTGTAATAAAAACAAATAATATCCAATGACTTGCCAAGAAATAAATGAACTTCGGACTCGCACACTTATTTTTTTTCCTCTCTTACTGTTTGTTAGTTAACTAGTTAGTTAGGTAGTCACTTTGAATTCTTTCTTGCATTCTAGTAATGATAATAGGAATCAAATGGGATAATACAGAGTGCGATCGTAGAAATATCGGATTAAATCACTTGACTTTTGGCTAATTTTAATATACATAAAATCCTTTATGTATTTACTAAAAAACAAGCCTCCTTTTCTAAAATTTGATACAAAACCTGACAAGTGGAAATGCGAGTGAGGAGTTAAAAGAATAGAAAATTGGCCACTGCCAACAAATTGTATGAGTGGATATGTCCTCTGTTTGGGGACTATAAGATATCTAAAATCCTTGATTACGAACTGAGAAGGATCAAAGAAAGGAAATCAAATATACTGAAGAGGCTGTGCATGGAATTTATACAAGATTTAGGCCCACCGTTGACATCGAGATGAAGTAGAAAATTGAGCTTCCATATCATTTATTTTTCAACAAACTAACACAATGTTATCTTTGTTAAAATGACCATTTATAAAATGTGCATTTAGGATTTAAGACACTGTAACTATGTCCTTCAAGGAAAAATAAATCATATGAAAGCTCCATTTTTTGTCTCTCTTATGAATACAAATTTATCTTAATGACACGTCCGGTGAAAATATTTGAGAGCCGAAGAAAAAGTATTCCAGACTTCCTCTACGCTGAAGTACCACCCAGGTAAATAAAAGAGTGATTTGGAACATCTTTGAGCTCAATTTCGAGGATGGAAGCGAGTTTATTTACTGGTGTAACTATATACGTAACATAGAAGGATAGATCTACTATGTAATAGAATAAAAATTTATTGAATGACATTCATACAAGCTTCCAATCGAGTCCCTCGATGTTCATTGCCAAAATGGCCAAACAGAAAGGATTTTGATTAAACAGCAAGTTCTGAATGAATGTTGATTGTATCTTTGTACTCTAAGATGGATGTCA
Organism: Lepeophtheirus salmonis; assembly: GCF_016086655.4. Classification (NCBI taxonomy): domain Eukaryota; kingdom Metazoa; phylum Arthropoda; class Copepoda; order Siphonostomatoida; family Caligidae; genus Lepeophtheirus; species Lepeophtheirus salmonis. Next base: position 35,431,058 of record NC_052132.2, on the reverse strand, counting down.
TTTGACAAAAAGGAAAGTATAAAAGTGGGCAAAGGAGACTATGCTACCCCTCACACCAGTTTGGTGACCCTCAAGGTAAGGATTATTGAGGTGTCAAACAATTTGTCCGAGAATTGTATCATCAATACTTGCTGTCCATTCAGACTTCATATTAAAACTGTAATGGAGGATGGAAGTGGACAGAGAAAAATAAGGAAGTTTTTAATAAATATACAAATTTGTGCCTTTACTATTCCGGACCCTGTATTGTATGCGAGGATCGTTTGAAATGTCCGTGCAAAGTCTGAGGTAAAGCACTACTGACGCGTATCGAGTTGATTTTTAGTTAGTAGCATCTCTTAGTAGAACACACCAGCTTTTAGCCACGTCGGTCTATTTCTTTCTGTTTGGCATTCGTTTGAATCGAGGAATCGGCCGGAAAGATTATGGTGAAGATTATGGCAGTCCTGCCTTTTGGATTCGTAAGGAATAATCCTCATCGACTATCTAGAAAAAGGTAAAACTATCACAGGTGCATATTATTCATCGCTATTGGACCGTTTGAAAACCGAGATGCAAGAAAAATCCCACGATTGCCCCACAAAAAGGTCTTTTCCATCACGGAAAAGGACAACAACATACACCTCAGCAGTTGTGGTTGCAAAATTAATGGAAATAGGATTCCAACTCCAGATACCCAATGCACTACAAATCCCCCGCACCTTCACTTTTCTGTCATGTATCCCCATATCATGGATTTTATCAATGGTTTCGGGAGTAGTAGTAATTTCAAGAGGGCGTCCAGAACGTTCAGCGTCACTTGTACCCATATGCCCACTGCAAAACTTTTGAAAACACTTATAAACTGTTCTAATCGAAGGTGCAGAGTCCTCATAATGTTTATCAAGCTTTTTTAAGTCTCCTGAGACGTTTTGCCTTTCATAAAGTAATTTTTAATCAAAACACAAATATCTTTTTCGTCCATTTTTTTAAAGTCACTCCACTTTCTCGATTCAAACGAATGCCAAACAGGAAAAACTCATTTTATGTCACATATTCAGCAACTCTACCCATGTACTTATTTTCGCTGTTTCGGATTTACAGCCCAATGTATGAATAAATAACAAGTACAGTTATCAAAAAGGACATATCCGTGTATGCACCCTGTATATTTATATTTTCCTAATGTTATAAAAACTTGCTTCAAATCCGTGATACCTTCATAATCCACGATGACTTATCCATATAAATATGAGCGAAACACATTCATGGATATTATACGCTCATAATATTCTCATGTGTGAATCAATAGGAAGAAAATAAGATTAGAATACATCTAACAACAATGTCAACAGTAGTGGCTTTGTAATACCCATCTTCATCGTCAGTATCAGAGTCAAAGAGCGAGGGACAATTGACGCCTTCTTCTTCTTTGAGGGACCCCCTTAATCCGTCAATCTATGCAGATAATATAAAGAAGAGTGACAGGGCATACAAAGATTTATTATTCTAGTTTTTATTATTATTTCTTTGCTCATACAAACCTTTCATCGTCATCCCTAGGATTTTTTTTTTTTTACTCTCACAAATATGTAAAGTACAAACTTATGTACAGGTTACACCTTGGATTAAGAGACATTTGATCACCTTCACCGATATGTAATTGTTAATGAGGGACCCAATTATTTAATGGTGGGGTGCCCACAGGGGGGTCCTTGTACTTTTTTGATAATTTTTATTTCTATTTGGGGTTCCAAAATTATTACATATCAAATTTTTCAGCCAACACGCCTTTTTATATTGTGATAACTAGTGATGTCCAAATTATGATTAAATAAGATTTATTTGCATTTTAGGGTTTTATTTACATTTGTTTCCATTTTCGACTTTGATTTGCATTTTTAGGTAGGAAATGCATATTAGTGTCATGGTTCCATAGTAACCACCCTCATTACAAACTCTCTGAGTTTCCCCTCCAAAATAAATGAGCTCTGCCTCTTAGGTTCCCCGCTCCCATTTATCCTATCCATCTTGCCCCCAACGCTATTGAGGTTTTTCCAATTAATTTTTACTTTATAAATATTAAGGGCATCCATTTTTCTTTACATTACCGATACATAACTCTTCCGGAAAACACTTTGCTTTTATTTAATTTTGTTTGCATATTTAGTTCCATTCTTATGCATTATTTAGTCATCTCACTAGTGATGATTACTATTCTGCTGTAAATGCACTTGTACTAAATCTGGAGGGCATGATCAATCGGACAATAAAGCCATCCTGAAGTATAATCATCCGGTTTGTATTATTAAACCAATCGAAAATCGACTTAAAAAGAATAAAATAAGGTGTCATTACGGAAGTATTAATTACACAATCAAGTACTTTCATCTTTCCTAAAGTAAAAGTAATGGGAACCTAAAGGAAATGAGAACATTTCATTATGTGACTACACGATATAATTTCAGTATTCAGAGAGTTGATACAATTTGACCGAATTGAGTTAAACATCTGTTTGGTTTTCTTATTTATCAATTCCATTATTAAAATCAAATTCAATTTTAGCCCAACTTTTTGCACGTAAGAACATCCTGTAAATACTCTAGAAAAAACAAATCAATTTCTTCAAGAATTTCGTTGATGGAAAAAGATTAATCTGTCACTTGGGAAAAGAAACTTTAATGAAACTTTTGACATTCCAAAACATCACTTTGAAATTCCAAAACATAGCTTTAGAATTCCAACTTTAAAAATTCAGTAACATAACTTTAAAATTCCAACTTTTGAGGCCCTTTAAAAATAGAGAATGTTGTTAAAAAAAGTATTTTTCAAATTGCCATCCAGGACAAATAAGGCCCTTTAAAGACTGAAACTTTCTAAGTATAACTATTTCCTATAAATACAACAAATTAACATATCACCCTAAAAATTATACACCCAATTATAGGCGTTAAAATAAAGATTTAGACAAAGTTGACATTTTTGTGAATTATAACTTTTTATATGGCCTTAAAACTGTACTTTATAATTTGAAAATGTGTTACATATAATTATTGCTCTAAGCAAATAATAGTTTTAATGATCAAAGCATTGGCGAGTTCCTTCCTATCTATTTGAAAATAGATAAAGAAAATTCGTATTCATGGATGAAAAGAATTTTACTGTTTGCACACACTCGTGTTTACACTTTATACTTAGATGTTTTCTCCTCAAGAATAGTGATAACATTTTTATAAAATAAGAAATAAACACTCTTCAGATTGCCAAGAACAAAAACTCGGACGCTCAAAAGTGCTTGGTATTTACGACCTTATATATGAATGTGTATGTATACTTATTATTTTTTTTTAAATCGGACGATAATATAATATGTTTAATCCGTGACAATGCATAAATCAATAATAAAGGACTGCATGATTTTTCCATCGTTTCGTTCATTAATGATGACACACACACACACAAAAAAAAAAGTTGGAATTATTCTTCTTTTGCAAAAACATATTCATATTTCATACATGTGTATTTAAGGAATAAAAATGAAATTTTTGCTAAGAGTGAGTAATCATGGCAATATTATTCTGGACCAACATCATATTATTAAGAAGAGGAACAAATACTAAGTATGTTCTTACAATATACGTGTCCTCTCCGCTAATAAATCTTTCTTCTACATACATATTTAGGGGGGGAGAGAGAAACGTAGAAGATTGTATGACCATATATGAGCCTCAAGGGAACTTGCGGAGAAGGGGGTAAAAAGGGTCATTTGATGATAAACTTCATACATAATTGATAAGGCCCCTTCAACAGACAGACGGTTCAAGTAGTATCTATCAATACTGACCTCTTGTAATTTGACTTTTATCCTCAAACATACCGAGGGGTTCAATGAAATCTGAGCACTTACTAATTCAATAATTATTAAAGATTGAGTCATTGAAATTATTTCATATTTCGATATATTATAGCATATACAGTTATATACAAAACAAAGCAAATCTGAGCTCTCCAGCTTACGTAAAAGTCGAGAAAATGATACTTGAACGTAATCATTAAACCACCTCTTCTTCGCTGCAAAACTCTTTTAAATTAGTCTTTTGAACTCTTTCTTTCCACTTTTGTCTCCCCTACAGCCCCGATGCGAGCCCCTCGACTACATCTTTTGGGTGAATGTTGAGGGGAAGGCCCTCAGTGTTCAAACACTAAAGGGCCTCAAAGCAACTGTCAGACATCACTGGGAAGCTATGACAGAGGACTACACATCCACAGTGAGTGCCTGGCCTTCCACCTCTACCTGGAACCCATCAGAGTTGCATCTAAGGGTGGCTAAATTAATTATTAATAGAGCTTAGAATAACATCTACTTATAGTAATAATTTTGTTAAAATTATATAGTACATTAATAAATTATATCTTGTTGAAGTTTAAAATTCAAAGTGCTCAGATTTTTAATGGACCACTATGTATACAAACCCATACCATACTATACCCATTCTTCAATGTCTAAATACACTATTAAATTGTATTTTGGAAATGCACTCTTAGCTTGCCCATTTAGCTAAATTAGGGATGTTTTTTTAAATACTACAAAATTCGAAATATTTTGTCTCCATTTTCACTGTACCTACGCAGATGTTTATGCTATAGCGTTGAAAGTTGTTTTAAATAAAGAATAAATTTTTTTTTGAAAGATGTAGAGAATAAATAATTTGTCAAATTTCCCTTCGGCAAAAATTTAGACGAAACCTTGTCCTAGAGTACTACAATGTCTCTATCAAGATCCTGTTTTCCCAAGTGTTCTCGAAATTTAAAAAATATTTAAATATTCCAAAATATAAACTTCATTTATAAAGAAATTATAATTGGTCATTCAATGGACAGCATTCATATGTACAGAACTAAACAAAGAAAAAGTAAACTAGAGTATGTAAGTAGTAAGAAAAGAAAGGAGATTGGAAACAATTTTTGAAGGATACCACATATACTGTTGACATATTAACTTGATTTCATTTATTCATGTTAGCTTCGTTTGAACCCACATGGAAAAGGGGGGTTTAGGGCTATTTTTATGGAGAACCAACCTTATAGCTCCGTAAACTTTATGAGTCGATGAATTGAATTAGTGAATATACAAAAAGCTATTTTTAGTTTTAGTTTTAGGGCCCATAGGTTGTACAGGCAAACTGCTGGGCCCCAAGGTAGGTTAAATTCTTCCGATGCCGCTTCTCTGTGCATCAAGGACCCCTTCTTTTATCATATAATACACCACGACCATAGATTGTACAAGGTAACTGTTTTGCCAGAAGCAAGTTAAATTCCTCAGTCGTCAATTTCTTGTGCCTCAAAATACTCCTCGGCCGGTTACTTGATGCTTAGAAATGTGGCTGCGTTTGGAGTTTAATCTGCCTTTGGGCTCAGTACTTCATCTGTGGTGTGTATCTTGTGATATTTGGGATTTCTTTTTTAATCATTCAAATACTGATTACCCGAACATAATATAACTGCAATTTAATTTGCAGACAATCAAATTGCTTACAATGAAATTGCTTGACGATGCTATTACCCACAACAATTTTGTCTCATGATAATAATGTACAACACGATTTTACCACACGCGACGACGACATTACCCCAACGATTTTGACCTCATCTTTTTTATCACAATTATTTTACCGGACACGGATATGAAGATGTTATTTCAGCGTTCTGAATATGAATGGCTCAAAAAGCTGACATGTCTAATATTGAGAAAGGGCTGTACTCCATTTTGTTATTGCATTTTGAAGCAGTCTAATATATGTACATAATAAAAAAGGGATTAATTTGTTGAAACCTCCTGCCTCCACACTCATTACAACCCAATTAAGAGTATTTATAAACCCATTCATTAGTTCTGAATGTTTAACCACAACAATAATGAAGTCAATTATGAATAGATGAATATATAGACAAAACACACACATGAGGATTTGACTTTGCAAATCAATTATGAACTGTGGTAGGTCGGTCAAATTGACAATTCAATTTAAAGTATTATGTGTTTATTTTATAAATAGAGGAGGTTTTCCCTGTGGTTTTCTCTAGAATTTAAATTGCCGTTATTAACTCCAATGAATATTTATTAGAGGATAATTAATTGCCTTTTAATGAGTGGTGTGAATGTTTTCTCTTGTTTGTGTTCCTATTGATTCTATTTCTATTATTTTTTTTTTCAATGACCCTCATTCAGCGTGCAACTGTACACAAAAACAGGTAAGGGTTTTACAGGTTGTATGTCGAGCTATGTTGATGAGGTGGTTCAAAAAATAAATACATTGAAAGATACGCACATATAATAGAGAACGAACAAGAGATCATAAAAATGTCTCGTGTCATAAATGAAAAAAAAAAAAGAAGAAGAACAGATTAAGGAATGCGATAAGAACTTTGGACTTTTAATTCAATTTACTGACTCGAAAAAATACAAATTATGTACTAAGAACTATAAGTGTAAAGAGTTTATAGATGAAGAAGGATCCGTGACTCAAGTGAGAAAAAAAGGCTACAATGAATCCATTGGTGTAGATAGCTCACGCTAAAACTAGTCTAGAGGGCATATTGGAGGAACAGGTTTAGACTATCCCCTAAAACGGTCATTTGAGAAAGAAAAAAAAAAGGAAATGGAAAGGAATAAAGAGCCTTGGATTTTGTCTTTGGCAGAGATAGGGACTTGGAGTTAAGACTCCACTAGGACTTCAGCATATTTTGAAGACTAGCAGCTCAACTTGATCTTGTAATAAAAGACTTGACTTGGGATTCATAGCCTCATCTTGTACTCAAAAACTATTTTATACTAAACTCAAGAAAAGACTTATGGACCCTATTATAATGAAGTTTGTTCCAAAAAAATTCAGACTCGATAAAAGTGATGAAGGACTTGAACTGGACTCATTAATTATATTAAAGGAGTTAGACCTGTGAGCTTAGACTTGAGACTTTACTTGGACTGGCAGTATGAGTAGGCCCAGTTGTTACAGTGAGCTGGTTCTGGGCCAAAGATAAATGTGCGTGCCTTTTTTCTTTCTCTGAACCCCAGTTAATAAAGGGGAGAGAGCAGTTGAAACCAATTTATTTACCAGGTTTAGAAACATATCTGGCATTGAGCTGAACAAAAGAATAAAAGCGAGATCATGATCCCCATTCAAGACTTTCCATTACAATTTCATCTCTGGAGAATCATTCGTGTACTTTGGCTGAAGAAGAAACTAAGTACCTTCCGTCAGCTTCAAGACACCATTTAAAGACTTTAAAAAGGATTCTAAGACTATGTAAAATTAAAATTTGAGGCTTGTTTTTATTATTTCCATAAATTATCTTTGTTTTATAGTGAATTCCGTATTTTTTTTGCCTCCGATTGAATTAATTTCATCAGTATTTTATACGTATATTTGTAAATTTTAGTAACACTGCAATGTAATCTTAACCTGAAGCTTTAATTTTAAACTCAAATATTTATTTATGTATATATTTTAAGTAACCACTTCGGTATTTAAGTGTAAGAACGAAATAAATAAAAAATGATTAAAAAAAAAATTCACTTTTTAATAAAATAAAATGTGGGGTCCTTTTTTGAAAAGGAAATATTGGCCTTATTTTGGCAAAAAATTTCATACTATTAATTGAATGAAAAAACAAAATAAAGTTTTATTTTATTTTTAAAATTAGTTCTTTCTTAGCAAAGGCCAAGCCTTCGCTGGACTTTTTAATAAGTTTCAGTCATGTTACATTTATGAATTTTTTTTTAGAAAATAATATTTATTTCTTTCTTTATAAGAATTATATGCAGTGCGGGCCCCTTTTAAGGCTGCAATCTAGGGTACTTGTCATCAGTTTTCATCCTAAAACCTGTCCTGAGTATAAGGACTTTTTCCACACTCTTCCTCACGGTAAACCAGTCTTGGGTAAAATTATTATCTAAAAAGACAAAGATTCGGATTGTTTCTCCTTGAATAACAAATTTGAAATTAAATTCATATATTTAAAAAAAAAGCAAAAAAGCACGTATGTTTATATTTGTATCAAGCCCCACTCACGATAAAACCAGCCATAATTCTATTATGTAGAATGTAATTATTCATCGTTTTCTAATGACGAACGCATCAATAATAAGGAAGAGGGGAGGGGGGTATTGATGGTCTCATTAAGTTGGTTATTTCTTAATAATTACATATATCTATGTATTAATTATTCATAAATGGTTTTCTGTACATACATAAATATATCCCGTTCTTTATAATATGTCCACCCCAACCCCATTAGATATTATGATACATATATTCCGATCCTTATTGGTGAAAATATAACAAGATGGCAGAACGGGGGAAGATAATACACAGTAGAGGGGTACTTAAAAGTTTTGGGACTGTCATTTTCTGACTGAATTTAAGCCATTAGTTGTAGTAAAAAGAAATCCATTAGCTTTCCAATATATGTCTTTAGTAATATGTTTCTTGCACTGTATAACTGCAATCAGTTTACGCTCAAAGGCATAAGAAAGACAATATCTTGTAATAAAGAACTTCTTCAACAATTTTGTGATTGTTTGACTATCCATTGTTTGAGGCCCCGTCAAAGAGTAACTCAGCAAAGAAAAAATACGGCATATTTTGCTGTTTTTCTTTGATAAAGGTGTCAACGCAAGTGAAATGCCTGGAAATGTGAATAGTGTTAATCGTCTGTATACCTTAACAGTCAATCATGCGCAATTTTGGTTTTGTTTAATCCAATTTCAGTAATTTTCATGACAAAAGATGCATCACAAATTGCCGAAAATGTGGATAAAATAATGGAAATCATCGAGTCCCACCGTCATGTAAGAACTATTTGACTACCAAAGAAAGAAATATTAATGGAAAACATTTTTATAATACATTGAAAACAATGGGATTTATTGTTACTAAGCCTGTTTGAAAAAAAAGGATTATTTCAGGACGCTTAGGCTGGGATTCAAATACTCAAAAAGATAATTATTTGGTATAGATTAAAGTTGACAATTTAAATTAGGGTGAGATTTCTAAATGGAGAGGGTTCATAAACTTCCGGTACACGTTCATGAAAAAATGATCATGATGACTTCGACGGGGATGAACAAAAATGATTCCTCCTGGATAGTTTGAAATGTGTAGCCTTCCCAGAGGATCGATCCATGGGTCTTTGAATTCATTATGAGTCTTCTCATGCAAGATATTCTTGATGATTGATATTCTGTTCTACAAAATTTCTAATATCTATGGCTAATATTCTGTTTGTAATATATTTATATATTTTTTTTTAATTAAAATAAATGTTATTTTTAGGAATTTGTTCTCTCAAGAAATTGACATGGATATGAAGAATATATCAATTCACTATTGTATTTGAAAATTTAAGGGCATCTAATAGTTAAATTAGTTTATTTTAATTGTTGGATAATGCAAAAAATATATATAAAAATCCTAGCAAATGTAATAGTTTATTAATAGTCTAAATTAATTTTGGCCAAATATTTGTGTCTATATATATTTTTAATCTTTTTTATTACTTTTTTTAAAAGAAGATCATTGTTGTTCATTCTTGATGACTTTTTTATCTTAGAAATTTCTTAAATACTTAAATATCTCTGCAGAACTTTAGGGGATGCACTTCGTAGTCCGGTTGTGAATAACTGGTTTAGAGTCTTTTGAAGTTTTTAAACTATCAGAACCATTTAAAGAAAAGAAACTAACATTCCTACTAAATAAAAGTCGATTCAGTTCAAATGCAGTATTTTGTAAGAAATAGCTCATTTAATTCAGGAGGAAATAGTTAGAAATTTTAATTTATACATTTCCCCAAAAATGATTATTTGTTATGAAAAAATATTTTTTTTTTTTTGTACTGAGTATAACGTGCACTTTTTTATCCTTTAGGTAGAACTTTTTTTAAAAGCAGTTTACAAAGTAAAAAATGTATATTTTTTATTAAGCTATATATTTTTCTAAACATTATGTTAACATCCTCTACAATTATATCAATGTCTATTATGAAATCTATGAACCAACTGCCTCAAATCAAATAATTTTTACTAAAATGTATATCTCTATTAATCTTCTTCACTTTCAAAAACGTTTTTATTTTATTTTTTAAATAGTTAATTACTATAATAAACTGTCATATTTTGTATTATATTGACTATGTTCTAGGTAAAAAGGTTATTTGATTCAGGAAATTGTTAAATTAAAAAAAAAAACTTCAAGGAAAATGTGTAACCTCTAAATAATCATCAATATGGCTAGATTTCTCCTTATTTTTTATCAAAAGTAACATTTTTAGACTATTAGGTCTTCCCAACAACACGAAAAACAAAATCTTAGGAGTACTCTAATAGGCAGTCAGAAAATGAGAAAAGATCAGACCTGTGTTTTGTTTCTTTTATTAGAATAGCTTACAACATTTCCTCCTTAGTCTACACAGTCTCACAATATGACAACACCTTCCAAGATCCCCTTTAAATATTCTTTGTAGACTTTTTAATAATGTAATATTTTTGTTTTGTCAAGAGACAAAGGATTATTATATGGCATACGTATGACGATATTCACATTGTGTAGATTGTCAACACAAGGGTAAGCTAGAATGATTCTTCTCAAAATAGACTCTAAATTTTTTGTTTATTCTTCGATGAGTTAATTATCACTCATTTCTATAAAAAAAAATTTTATATTTCAATTTATTGTATTATGAATTGCATACAATGATGAAGAAAACTCACATCTAAAGAAAAATAAAAAGAAAAATCACATTCACATAAAAATATTTTTATACATCTATCAATAATTTGGACATAATTTTCAAGCACATCTAGTATAGGCGTTCTAGTGTATCTAAATTTGTATACAGGGTTGATCTTAACTATTGGAACATATCTATTTTATTATTTTTAATTTTTTTTCAAGAGTAAAATGTAAAAAAGAGGTTTTGTGAGGACATTTTTTTAACAAAATCATCTGAAAATAGTAGTCGACACAACTTTTATTCAGCTCTAATAATTGTCTCAATATGAGGACTAAACCCCTTGCAAACCTAAACCAAGTATTCAGACTCGAGATTACACCACTCCTTCTTGATGGAAGCCTCAAGAGACTGGACACTCCCCTGAGGAGTAGTTAACACCCTCTCCTCTAGAGTAGTCCAAGGGGTTTGCGTCTTTAGAGGAGTTTGGCCACATTTTGAGGTCCCAAAAGTCCGTAAAGCTGTGTCTGAGGAACGCTGGGGTCTTAGCGGTGCGATGAAACGGGGTTCCGTCTTAATTGTCCCAAAACTATTCTCTGACCCAAGTTGCCACTTTCTTTTGCAGAAGTTTGATGTAAGCATCTGCATTGAGCTGCTCCTTGTCTTCATGGGAGGGCAGACTTGGGCCTGTGCTGACCAACACACCCAGAACATGGTGTGGGTGAATAAGTTCCTGGCAAGATAAACTCCACCCAGAGATAGGGGGTTTGTAACTATCTTATATTTCATGGAAAATTGTGATTGATCGAGCAGAGGGTTCTCTAAGTCTTTCACTACTTAGCAGAAGCAGAAAAGGGTTCCCTTGTTCCTATCTCAACTCTAGTAACTCTATTTAAGATTCTTACTATTAATGTTGCTCAAAAAGTTATAAAAACATGAATTTTCTTTTCAACCTATCTTTTTCAAAATTATCTCTTTCTCTTTTCTGAAAAAACAATTTCCTTGTTCAAGATTTCACCTACAAAATCTATCTCTCTATTAATTGACGTGTCTGATTTCAATCAACAGATTATTTGATATGACTTACGCATCAAAGTTATAACGGAGGAGCAATAATAAACGTAGTACAATTATTTAAAAAAATATTTATTTTGGATTAACAAGAACAGATCAAGCAGTAAATGAAAAAAAAAACTCGGAAATTGAGGCCCGACAATCTCTAATTGTCACCCTTTATTACACTTTTTTAGATTTTTGTATTAACGCACCACATACCTATTTTAAGAAAGGATCTTTGAAGCTCTGTATCCGAACTAAGTTTACGTATTCTACGTATGTAACTTGATTACTACTACCTATGTACAATGTATACCACTTCTTACAGCACATTCACAAGTTACTCTACTCTTGTCATACGAGTGTTTATAGCTATATAAAATCAATCATATTACAATTGATACTACGAAAAAGAGAATGAATAGAGAAGGTTGCGTGATTTTTACAACTTGAAAAAGAATTAGAGTTAATGAATTTGAATAAATGGAATACCATCATCAACCACTAGGGGTTGGTATTTGGAAAGAGGTGGCCTTTCAGATCAAAGCCCTTATTACCACAATTTTTGGAATGATCCCTTCAAAAAATTACATAAAGAATAAAAATTTAGAATAAAATCTTTTTCAATTTTCATAACATTTTTGATCCTCAGACATTTTCCCTTAGCCTTTGTTTCTTTTTTCTTATTACTAATATTTTAATGTGAATTTTTAGGATTATTTTATGTTTATTTTATACCTATGGACATATTTTATCAATCCTTTAGAGAAAATGCATGTAATTATATACTTTATCTGTTCACCATGTTGATAATAATCATGTCTTTTTAGTTTAGGGGTTTAACTATAAACTATAATGTTTATTTATATACCGGTAGTTGCGTAAATACGCGGACTAATTTTTAAACCCTTATATCTCGAGGTTCCATGATTGGAAATAAAAAATTCCAGCACAAGTAACTCGGTAAATCTTTTTGCTTTGTTTTTGTTTTTCTTACTCGCATCAAACAAAGTCGTTTACGATGAATGACGAGGCCAAACGTCATATGGTTGCCACTCTCCTCCGCGCCGGTAGGTCTGTCAAGAAGATAATCAAGGACACTGGACTATCCAGGACTACTGTCTTCAAGGTCCAGAAGCTTGTCAAGGAGGGAAAAGGTCTGAAGGAGTGTGTTCGGACCGGCAAACCACGGAAAATCAATGTGGATGAGGTGAAGTAGGCCTTCACAAAAACATTTGGCCACCTCAATCACCTGATTTGAATCCCTTTGACTACAGTGTGTGGTGGCAAATTGAGGAGAAGGCCTGTGCTACCCTCCACCCGAATTTGGACTCATTGAAGGCCAGTGTCAATGAGCAATGGGCATCCATGGAAGACCATTACATCATCAATGTGTGCATGGCGTTCCGCGGGCGCTTGGAGGGTGTCATAGCAGCTGATGGTGGTTATATTCAGTAATTATGTTAAATTTTATAGCAGAAATAAATTATCTATTATATAATTCTCAAAAAAATACGTCATACGAATTTTATTACACATTTAATTATTTGCCACAAATAGTCCGCGTATTTATGCAACTACCGGTGTGTTGTTTTGCGTATGTGCCATCTCTAGACTAATAAAGAGAAAAAAAGGAGACAGTATGCAATTTATACTAATATTTCTGCCCCCCTCCCTTTGCTAGTGTTCTGAATGTTCATTGGCTGAATTCGAATGAGTTCTTTTTAAGCTCTGAAAATTTTGATCTATTATTAAATACTAATTACATATTTGGAAATAAACATTCCCTGACCAAAAAATGATGAAAGTCCTTCTATTGTTTCTTTTTGAGAAGTAAAAGGTTCTGAGATATGTACAATTTAGCTAACGACATGGCATATAGAAAAATCAACAGTTGACAAAATATGTAGACATATAAACAATAAAATATGCGTCAGTACCGGAGTACTGACGCGTTGACGATGTTACAAAACTAGATTGATTTTGGAACTGGTACATTCACTTCCATTAGGTCATAAAACAATTATCCTACACAATAGCATAACCACACAAATTTATGAGCTAGAAGTTGAATGAAAATTGTCTTTTGTAACGTCATCAAGTTTATGAGCTAGTCCCCTTCTACAATTACAAACAAAGCTCATGTGGACGCCTCTATTCTGTAAGTGTAATTCAATTGCCCCCAATAACGTTATCCTTATTTTATGTTTCAATTCGAAAAAGTAACAAAAATCCGATGATAATTCTTGTGCCCGAACTGATACAAAATATTGGTATCGTCACAAAACTAATAGATAGTAGATTTTCATCTACATTAAAGGAATATTAATCCAGTGGGTCTTATTTCTAATTCAAGATGGCCGACTTTTACTAGAAGGATGACGTCACATAAAAGTGCTTTATATGGAAATAAGTCCTATTACTTATTTATGTTTTGATGAAGACTATGAAGCTCTCAAATATGTAAGTAAGTAGCTTGTAGTTACATTCATTCAGTGGGTTTTTTTCCCCTCTAATAATAATACAAAGATAGAAATGGTTGTATAGAAAATTGGATTTTGATCCATGAGCACTTGAGTTATTTTTTCATTTCGTATTTATATAATATATAGAATGGATATATAACTCCTATTATAAGTATTAAGTAATGTATTCTGTTTTGTAAAAATGTACCTTAGACTGTCCCGTTTTCGGGCTAATACTTTTTTAAACTGCACATGGACCTTTTCTGCAGGAAAGAATTCAAAAATCCAGTTTGGCAATATTAACGACTTCTTAAGCCATTATATTCGTGGCTTAAAGGCACTTTGAATGCCTTTAAGGTCATTTTGAAACCTCTAAAAATTAATTAAACCAAGGGACTCCAATCCACAAAAGCCCAGACATTTCATGAACGTATAAAAATATAGAAAGAGGACTTTATACCAGCCAATAATAGAAAATATGTAAGGATGATAAAATCAATTAAAAATCGTTAAATTGTCAATGAGGGAAATTTTTCGGGGATTTACTTGAAAAAGGGGTTTAATTGTATACATATATGCATGCTGACAAAAGAGCTCATTTTGACATATCCACCTCCAGAATCAATAACAGCCTGGATTTAGTCCTGGAAGGAGGAGCAAGTGTTGACGATGTAGTTCCTTGGCATGTTGGTCATTGTCTCCTTAATGGAGGCAATCAAAGACTCCTTGAAGGCCTGATATGTTCGATTTACCTTAGGTTCAACGTACATCTAGACAAAATAACCAATCGGATTAAGATCTGGACTACTAGGGGGCTACATTTCCGTCCCATTGAAGTCATAGCAGTGCTCAGACAGACACTTCAAGGAACAGTCTGCGATAACAGACTCTTGAGCCTTGTTGCCAGGCCCAAAGCTTGGATCCAAGGCAGCACAATTTCCTCCCAAATATCATCCTCATGGTACAACACCGTTCCTCCTCCGTAAATTCAATATTCTTTATATCTGGAGTAGCTGTCGCTATGAGGCTCAAAACTTCACAAAAAGCTTGTTTGAATAAACAACGTTTCTGCCTTCAAACAGCTGACCCATAACAAAATTACTGGCATAAGCAAGTGCCGATGGGATCTTAAGGCCCTGTTTAGTAGACTCTCCTCACCTTTTATACAAGGAAGACTTTAAAAAAAACATCTCAGGCAATATATGTTGCCATGCAAAGCATAATAGTTATCAAAAATTGGAATTTGTGTCGAAATATTTGTACCGTAGGAAAATAGAAAGAAGTGTGCCCTACTCCCTAGAACTAGTATTCTTTTTTTTTTAAATACTACATTAGGGCGGAATTATAAAATACTTTAGAAAGATTATTTATTCGTCTAAAATAGTTATTCAATTTAGTTCTTTGTTCTACTTATACTTACTATATAGTGACTATTTTTAGATCAGAATGTGGAGTTATTTTTTATTAAAAATTGTGAGATTTCGAAACTGTAAGAGCGAGACATTAAACCTCTAAACATTGAAAAATATGCCTCCAAAAAAATTATATTTCTTCATTTTTTATTACGAGGCAAATGTTATACTTTTTATATATGTGAGTATTTAGTTTATGATTTGAAATACTTTGTACACCTGATTATAATCATTTAAGGGGTCCAAGGTCCCGTTCACATGGCATCGTTTTCAAAACGTATTTATTTGCTTCGGATTCAAAAAGTTTCATGTCCACAAGAGGAATAAATATACTTTATCCGAGCCGATAAAGAATATAAATGTATTAAGGAATAAAAGTATTTGAGAAGGGGAAATGAGCGGATTCGGCGAGTAAAAATTGACTCACCTTCTTAATTTGTACAATTTGCGTATACAAGTTACAACTAGTACAAAAAATTGTACAAGTGATTTAACACATAAACGGCTTTGTCAGATTCTTCAACTTTAGAAGCTATTAAAAAAAAAACCATTATATGTGAAACAGAACGCCGGCTTCATGTGGATGCAAGCCCAAAACCGATAAATATTTTGCGTTTTCCTCAGAAAACGTTTCGACGGAGCCTAAGAATGATAATCCTTTTCTGAGTTTAATCACGTTTAAAAAATATATTCAAATACCATGTACGGCTGCAAAAATGTCCTAATCACTTTGAAACTTTCCAAAAGTGACGTTTTTATTCGTTTCTTGTAGAAAAGATTAGATTGGACGGAATAAATAAAAAATAGTCTAAAAACGGGGCACTCTAATAAATATATAGTACATAGAAATACATCTTAAGAGAACGAGAGAATCTTGAGTTTCTTTTACGGTTAAGATTCTTTCTTCATTTCTTCTTTTCCTTATGAAAAAATACACAAATAAATCTTTTTTCTCATTTACTTGAGCTCTGCAGTGCTTCCATTTTTTTTTTTAATTGAGATTTCTTGACCATTTCTTCTTTATCCTTTTTTTTTTTCTCTCTCTCTCTACATATAAGTACAAATATATTATTATAAGAACATCAAAGAAGTGAGTGGATGATAGCATACATATATTTATTTATTTGAAGAAAAAAAAGTATTTTTTTTTCCCCAAATAAATTATATTATAATTAAAGCAAGATTGATACCATATCGCATCAATGTAAAAATATCATCATATTATAGATACCTATCTATATATTTAGGACAAAAATAATGAAATGGACCCACACATCAAAGTTTTTGAGTGTGTGATTGGGAGGGGTGATGATGATTAAGAGATGTAAGAAGGACAGGTGGTCTTTTTGAATTGTATAATATAGACAAATTAATATATGATAATTAGATGTAAATTGTTTCTTACAAATTAGACTCTGGAGATGGATAAAAGTCTCATTTAGTGCTCTCATAATATCAATATTTGTGTACCAGTTACTTTCGGGTCTAAAGTAAGTATTGTGCCAATCCTTATTTATTCAGTCCAGTCCAGTATTAGGACCTGTCGTATCAGTGCTTGGGACCGGTCCTTAAGACTGTAAAAACGTCGTTCCTTCTTAGAAGGAGAATTTTCATTCTTGTAACAAGTACTTAATTAATTGTCAATCAAGGGCCGATAAATCACTTTATAAACCTGCATTTTGTTATCCGTTGTAGATGTTTGGAATTAGAGTGGATATTTTTCGTCTTGTATTTTGTTGGAGCTTGTGCTTCTTAAGTAGTGTAATTTTATCGTCTAATGATCAAACAATCTTTAGAACTATAGAGTCAGAGATGATAATTAATTAATCAATAGAAACTTAATCATTGCAGTTTCTCGCAAAAAAAATAAACATTTTATATTTTAATAGGACTTATTATAAAGCTTCTTTAAATGAAATATTTAATAAATTGATTGAATTATCTCTAGACGAATCTTCTTGCTGTCCCAATATAATATATTTACGCAAGTCCAATTTTACTTTTCGAAAGACGGATGGTTTATCTGGGTAATACCCTATGCCTCTTTATTAGGGGACGCTTCATAAATCGTTCAGTAATCATATTATAACACAGTAGAATAGATGGATAATTGGAATAAAATGAATGGGAAACATAATTACCTGGTATTGCAGTCTGAATCATCATCAAATATATTTGTTTCTTATTCGACAAAGTGTCCGTTTGGCAAAGTGGCTTTCGGCAAAGTATCGTAGAACGGTATGTTTGATAATATTATCATTGGGGGAATTGTATTATTTTGCCGCTACACTCTCTGACCCTTTGTTTAGAAACTAATAAAAGTAATCAAGAGGGATTTTGCCACATTGATTTATATTAGAAAAGTTATCATTGTTCTGTATACTTAAATACATACTTCAAAATAAATCAATTGCATTCTTGCTTTGTTTCAAAATAAAGGAACATTGAATCAGGGAACAATCATTTTTGAGGCAAATTAAAAAGTTAAATCTATATTTAAGAAGAGATATATTTAATATATCTATCTACCTATATTTAATCATTCAATTTTTTTTTATTTTTTTTTTTTTAAATTGTACAATTTTTGATTGTCTTTGGATAATTTTTTTAAAGTGTTCAAGTCTGTCAAACTGTCGGAGGATATCGTTTAAGTAAACCACTTATTCTATCATTAAACTCTGAAAATATGAAAATAACCTACTTTTTCAATATTAAACCTATTAATATTTAGTATATAATTCGTTGACAGTCTTGAAGCTAGTACTCACAGCATCCTTACGGATATTCTGCCCATACGGCTTCCACAACTGCCATCAGAGAGTCCTCTGTGTGCTTGGAAAATGCAACGGCTCTATTTTTGACCGTAACTATATTGCAAAGGGGGTTTCAAATCAAGGGAAAATTGAGGGGTTTGCCCCAAAAGTATTCAAAATTGTCTATTTAATATTATAAAATATAAATAATTAAATGGATAAAATAAAGGAAATTTGTATTATAAATAAAGATTTTAATTTAAAATTAATTTCCCTTTTATTGACGTCCTTATCCATGTTACAAATACTTATGTAAAAACAAAACTTTGTTCTTACTAATATATTTATTTTTTTAAATTAATATACACCAGCCAAAAAAACACTCAAACGACTCAAACAAAAAATAAAATAAAATAAAAACTCAGTCCGTAGTTTATTTCTTATTCTTTTTATATCGAAAAATAACACACTGGAACAATTAAAGGGATTGGGAAATTTTGTGTGAATGAATTGATGACAAGATTGAATGTGTCTATGAGTGCCGAATCCAAAACTAATCTCAGTTTTTCTCTCAGTCATCTGAATTCTGAAATATGTGGGATTATAGTAATTTGGGACTATTATCATTGAGAGTCATTTTTTACACTTAAAGCAATCCCACAAATTTATAGTAGGATTAATCAAACTTATGTAAAAGTGTTTTTATTGATTAAAAAGTGTTTTTATTGATTCTGTATTTATTTCTGAACTCGATATATTTCCATTTTTAGGCTGAAAATGATGAAAAACGACACTCTTCTTTAGAATGTATAAGTCTAAAAAAGATCTATTTAAAAAATAAATTTTTTATGGGGGGTGTACTCCTAAATAGTCAATATTATCATCATATTTTTCCCCAATTTCAATTTTATGACGCCATGCCTCGTTAAAGGAAGATCAAGACAATCAAAGGAAGATACTTCTAACTTGATCATCCATCTGAAGAGATTTTCGAATTTGGATTCCGAAACTACCAGACCTCATAAGGTTGTAGTGTGGACTCATTCTTTAGGAATGAGATACCAGGATCGAAATAATAAATCGATCCATTCACGTTGAATAGATCATTTTAATATTTCAAACTTAAAAAATACAAAATGGAACAAAACTGAGATTAATTTTTGATTCTGCACTCAAAGATAAATTCATTTTTTGTCTTGAATTCACATAAACAAAGTGAGTGTTCTCCCGTATAGTTAGCCTAAGAGTACTTGCATACCGATGTTATATATAAGTTTATAAGTATATATAAGTTTTGTGGTTGGGGGATCCTCAGAGCTTAAGCGGTGTATCTAGCCTGAGAAGATATCAAGACAGTCCTCAGATTTCTCCCATCAATCACCCTATCTTCTGTGAGCTGTTGAGCAATAAACGCTTTATAGCCACTGATAGCCACACTAATCTTTTTATCCTCAGCCGAACTCTGCTTCCTTTTAAATGGAATACAAAATAGAACAAAAGCCTCTCAATATCTTGGCTGAAAATCAAAAATATGCTCGGAATTAAATAATATAACATCTTTTATAGTTTTCAAAACTGGATAGTGAACAAAAGCTTGTTTCATATCGTTATATATTCTTCACAGTCTTAGCAATATAGTGAAAAACTAATAATCAAACTAGTCGATATCTGAAACTTGGAGGTGAACTTAAAGACAACATTAATGCCTTTGAAAGAACGCATAGTCCTCTTCTCAACATTCTTGCACTTCATTTGTAGTGTGCTGTCGAAATATTTCTGACTTGAGTAACGAAATCCTTTCACAATATACTCTTAATTGAATGACGTTTAAGTTAATGGAGCCCTAATTCTGGACCACACTATTGAAATTATAATTTTTTAATCATTCTTCCCTCAAAAAAAATTAGTACAAATAAAAGTTTTATTGTATGAATAGAGTCTTCGAATAACTTTAGTGGGCCTTACCTCCTCTGAATATGGTCTTGAATACAATCATATTTAAGAAATTAATATGCAGTTAAATAAAAAGTACGTAGTACTTCTTACAATGAGAAAACTCTGATAGTATTTAAACATTATTTGTTAAAATGTAGCTCAATTCCGTTCCTATAATTAAATTGAATATGAAATAAATTCAATTACTTATAATTTTATCATCGATCAGAGAGGCATCATCGCATCCTATCGTATTGCATTGCCGCAAATGAGAGTCTCGAAAGAAAAAGAGGAAAATTATACACATTAAATGTACACAAATCCATTATGAAGTTCAAATCCATTATGAAATGCCATTATTGCATTAATTTAACTTTTTTTTTTTTATTCTCTAGCTTCATCGTGTGTCCATCAGAGAGAGAACGAGCAGGGAAAAAAATCCTCTAAAATGTTAAATTCAATTTGATTGATGAAGAAGAAATGGTTTCGTTGTTTTTATTTGTTGAATTTTGCAAATTTCATTATCCCTTTATTTTGTATTATCTCATTACTAGCGATATAATAATAGTATTTACTTTGTGCAATACATTTTTTTACAAATAAGCAGCTCATAGCACAAAAAACAAAATTCTGAAGGATAAACCGTTTTCGTCACAAATTCCATCCTCATATTTTTGCTACATAAAATAGGCAAATTCATGTAAATCTGGATTGAATTCCATTAAGTTCTTTAAAAATGAAAAAAAGACCTGCACTGTTGACGAATTACTTGTTTTCTTATGCGAATCCGAGTCTCTTTCCTATCCAACAAATATAATAATACAATATATATATATATAATCCTGCGGACGCCCATGTAATCGCTCAACTTTTTTCTGTTAATACGCTCAGTTGTTCATAAGTATGCTCATGAATGGCGCACATTTTACACTCAATCTTCAAGCTTGATTAAATTATCTTCACTATATGAGCTATTTAGATCAAATAAGTTATTTATTTCGGCAGCAAAGATCACTTACTAATTTAATAATTAATATAGGTTGAGTGATTAAAATTTATTCATATTTTGATATATTAAAGGATAAACAATAAGTTATAAAACAAAAGGAACCTGAGCTCTCTGGCTTACGTAGAATTCGAGAGCGTGATCGATATATTTTTTTTTGTGCAAAGATTTGAATTTAATCAAGAAGATCATCAACCTATTTTACTCATTGCTTTTTGCAATTATCCACAGGATATCTATGTAAATCCATAAGAATATTTATCCTATGATATCTTTTTCTACCTCTCAGCCTTTTCACTAAAAGAAAACAGAAAAAGGCCAGAAATTGTATTGTTTTTTATTGTGAGAATACGTTCAAATTTAGCAACAAGAACAATAAAATTTTAGAGGCAGAATAGAAGAAAAATTGACAAATTATATTTTCACGATTTATTTAATATTTTAAGAAGATAACTTCCATTTTGACTCGTTAGAGATGTTTCGTTGGACAGCATTTTGAGTGAATTTATATCATTTGGACAGTAATATAAATGTTTAAACACTTTATTTCAAGTAAATATTCAATGTGTACTCAACTTTTCATTGAATGAATAGCATAAAGGAAGCTGGTATTATAAAATAATTAAATGATAGATTTGGAGTGGACCATTTGGCTTTTCTGACAACTTTTTATCAATGCCAAATTTGACAAATATTTTTTTTTTTAGAATTGACAAAAAACTATTTTTTTTTTACAAGAGATATTATTTATCTTTTTTCCTCAGAAATTATGTCATTTAAAAAATTTAAACAAGAGATTTTGTTTATTGGGATAGCTATAAATATTCTGCAAAATTGGAGAGCCAATGGTCCCTTGCCTCATATGGTTCCGGCACCACTGGGCCTCATACAACCCTACTATACGTAGCATTGTAGACATTTTCATGAACTTTGAGTGATTCAAAAATAACCTGTCTCGAACACGTTCGCATGAAGTGTGTGGAGGAGAGGAGGAAGAGAATTACCCGTAGAAGGAAAAACAAGGAGGGTGGAGGGGGATATCTAAATCCTTAAGTGTTTATGTCACACCGTGAAATGAACAAATTAACAACGTCTCTCACTGAATTTTAATTTAATTTGATTAACACTATGGATGTTGTTGGATGTATGCGGTTAAATGAGAGAAGTTCCTTTGACTTATCACCCCTCTTCTATTCATCTTATTCCTTGTGTTTGGTGTATTTGATTCACTCCTCAAAGAGAATGGAAGAAAAACAGTTCATATTTCATACCAAATATTTAACAAAGTATCTGAGTAATTACATTAAATGAATCACGAATAATAATGATATGAATTATGTACTGGGAACGATTTTTGTTTCTAGCTCAATTACTCGGAGTTTCTTTACATATTCAAAACGACGACTCTAGGTAAAATTGTAGATTAAGGCTTTAGTCATTGTTCTAAGGGAGGAAAAAAAAGTTTGGACGTATAATTTTACCTACGCACGTCCTTGTGTGAATCTTCTTTTATGCTATGGTGACCAATCATTCTCTTTTGCCCGTGCATGTGCTCTTCTTACACACTTTTCGAAGCGTCCCGAGATTTACGGGGTTAGGTAGCAAAATACGGACTGTTCATTTGTGTTAATTTTTAATTAATATAGGAAGGTTTTACTTGAACCATGATGGCAAGACGTGCCTTTTTAAGATCTTTAAGAAATCAGCAACAATTAGTGGTTTGCCTGTTGGAAAACAAATTGTCAATATTTTGTCACCTTTTGAGGCTATGATAAAAAGCATCATCAATGAAGCAGGATGTCTCGTCTTGGAGACTTCCAAAAGGATTCTAGGGATATTTTCAAAGGAAACAACCCCATCATTGAGTTTGTCGATGGCAGGATCCATAGTGAGTAAATTCAAATAAATATGGATTAAGTTCCATCAAATGCTTTACAAATTTTAAAAAAAACCTACGCTGTTGACGAATTAGTTGTTTTCTTATGCGAATAGGAACGTCTCATTACTGTAAAATATGATCCATTCACCATTGCGTTTGAGGTAATTTGTTATCTTCTTGAAGCTTCCAAACGGAAATCCATTTGATTTTGAGCTATCAACATACCTCAAAGATCTCCTTCTATCCCATTGGACAGCTTCAGAGACTCTAGACTTGCTCACCTACACCTTCCTGGCAAACTTTGACATGCTCATTGTTGGATTGACCTCAAACGCATGTTAAGCAGCCTTTGAGGTCAATTTTATTGTTGGGCCACTTCTAGGTCCCTTAGGCTTTACTCCCCCCTCTACAATATGGCAATTTCTAACTTTTTTGATTCCATTTTAAGTAATAATTAACTTATAACAATGTTAGACTACTATTTGTAAGCAAAGAAATCTAGCTTTAGGTCATGTAAACGGAAAAATTTGAAATGAACTTTACAAAACCTCTTAAATCGTCAAATATAAGTGGCCAAAGACTTTTCCGATGGCCGTGTAGTATTTACGACCAAAAAAATGCAAGAATGTTGTTCAATTCTTGTTATTTCTTTATTTTTTTACATGTGCCTTTTTTGCATGTATCCATGAATCAGATCCAATTTCAAACTATAATATGTTTGTCCAAATTATATTACGATATTTTTATTATTATTGTTTTTGTTTTTTTGGGAACATAATCATATTTTTCTATAGGTACATGATAGGTAGGGTATATTGAATAATATTACCCCTTTATATACATAGTAGTGATAGGACAATTCTAAAATTAATAAATGCCCAATTCTTTAAAATTTTAAATAATTGCTTGATTTATGGTGTTTTTTTGAAAAAAATTCCAAAAATTAGAACTTTTTCAAAAAAAAAATAAGAAATTAAATTTTTTGGATAACAATTTCAAAAACCCATGGCTATTTAAAAAATTCACAACTATTCACATAAAAATTAAATTATTTAAAAAAATAACAAATCCATTTTTATTAAAATAAGACTAATTTTTTTTTTTTTAAATATAGAATATTAAATGATTTTTTTAAAAAAAAATCATTTAATCTCAAGTTGTTCTTAAAGAAATTGTTTTTGGAAAATGTAAATTAAAAATAAAGGTTTGTGTAAAAAAAATTTTTTGGAGAAAAATTTCAAAAATACACAGAAAATTAAATTCTTTGGAAAAAAAAAAATTGTAAAGTCAAATTCAAATATTAAACTTCGTTTTTTTTGTTTTTTTCATAACTTGGAAAAATAATAAATGTTTAAATACAGGTAATAAATAAAATTGCAATTATAAATTAAACATTATTTTTCCAATGCCGATCCGAATTCCAGACAAAAAAAACGATTTTCCAATCCTGATTAATCGTCCCATCACTAAATATTACCTCTGTATCTATGTAACTAGGTAAGTATGTACAACTCAAAAAGTACCATTTTGACTCTTTTTTACACATGTCGCATCTTGATATATGATGATTCTAAACTTCTGTTTCTTGCATTCCACCACGTTGAAGTCTCTTTTTTTTTCTTCTTTTTTTTACTTTATTACTTATTATTATTATTGTTATCATTATTGGCGTCTCATTTGTTGTAGGAGAACCCTACTTTTTATCAAACAGAGAGGAAGACTACTACATTGTTACATCTAGCCAAAAAGGTTACGAAAAATATAATAAATATTTTTATTTTTTTGTCAAATCGTGCTTTATTTAAACTCAGAAAACCCGTGGTGTTAATTATTTTTGCAATAATGTGTAAGCTTGAAATAGCATGGTAAATAAATCAATGAGAAGCTACCATACATACATTTACAGACGTCCAATACAAGTTGAAAATTTGTATTGAACTAAAATATGAAATGAAACTTTTCAACAGAGTATTACGAGTGTCGTTTGACAAGTCCGTGCAAAGTCCGAGAAATGACACTATCGGAGCGTATTGAGGTAATTTTTAGTTAGTAGCATTTTTTTTTGGAAGAACACAGACCAACTTTCTCAAGTTGGAACCCTAGATCTACTAATTTTGCGACTACAACTTCTGGCCCAATCGTGGGCATTTACCTTGCAGCTCGGCGGCTTTCAAACGGTCCAATAACGATGAATAATAAGGACCTGTAATAGTTTTACCCTTTTCCAGATAGTCGAAAGGGATTATTCCTAGCGAATCTAAAAAGACAGTCCCCATAATCTTTCCGGGCGATTCTTCGATTTAAAAAAATACCAAATCATTAGAAATGCACTGATCTGGCTGAAAGTAGGCGTTCGTTCTTCAAAGAGATGCTATTAACTATGCATAACAGACAGAGGAGGAGAGTAGCTTATCTGTCATGACGTTTTATTAGATCAGCTGTAAGCTGCTGAGAAGGGAAGGAAATTACTTCCACGTCGATCTTCAATTACACGTAAATAAGGACGAACACAAGACTAGCTATGAGAAAAATTATTATAAACACAAATACCATTAATCTAAATCTACTCAAAGCGAGAATTTACACTAATAACTACCAACATATCCTCATATACGTTGGTAGTTTTCTCTACGTCTTTCATGTGTACCACACTTAAGAATCAAAGAAACTAAAATAAGAACAGCGTTAGAAAATAAAAGACCTGCTCAAGTTGCAACTACAAAAAGTCTCTCATGCTTTCTCCAGGGCGTCCACAGGGGTGGCGGAAGGGTCTATAGCCTCCCAAACTTTTGGAATTTTTTCTATTTAACAGAAAAAAAAATTCATCATTCCGGCAAGTTATGCAACAAACCAAAAAAATTAATTTTTTTGTCAATAGCTATGGATTTTGGAAAAAAAATTTCCAAAAAAGTTATTATTTCGAATTGTTTCAAAAATAAATTAATTTGTGTGAGAGGTTGTGGATATTTGTACTTTTTTTAAATTTTTTTTGGAAAAATTTAATATTTGAAATTTTTTTCCAAAAATTTAATTTCTATGAAAGGTTGTAGACTTTTTTCCAAAATATTTATTATTTGAAAATGTTTTCCAAAAATTTTAAAGTTTGAATTTTTTTTCCAAAAATTTTATTTTCTGTCTGTACTTATAGATTTTGATTTTTTTTTTTTCCCAATAATATAATTTGTATGAAAAGTTGTCGATTTTTGAATCTTTTTTCCAAAATATTTATAATTTGAAAAAAATTTCCAAAAATTTAAATATTTGAATGTTTTTCCAAAAAATTTATTTTCTGTCTGTACCTATAGATTTTTAATTTTTTTTCCAAAAAACTTCATTTTTAAAATTTTTTTCTATTAAAATTAATCTTTCAAATTTTTTTCTCAAAAATTTAATTCTTTGTGGATCGGTATGCATTTTTGAATTTTTTGGATTTTCTTTGAAAAAAAATCCAAAAACCTAGCCCCTTAAAATAATCCCGCTGACAGTTTTTTCACATTTTATACAACTCTACGGTAAAAAACTTATTTAGCGAGAGAGGAAAAAAAGAGATGAAAAAAAATTCAAAAATAAAATAGTTATTTAATGAAGAGTAAGACTATAATAACAACAAAACTAACTGAGCAAGTGCCATAGAAATAATAATAAAGGCCATATTGTTCAAAAAATGAAAAAAGAAAAAAAATTGTATGACTTTTCTACATAGGTATGTACTAGTGTTGGTTTCGGTCTGAAAATCATAGACCGGACTGAGCCTGTTATGATTTTTAATGTAAGGAACTAATTCGGTCTAGATCCCGGTCCCATAAGAAAAATTCGATTAGGATCGGCCTTATATAAAATTGGTCTGGATCAGTCTTATTTATAATTCGGTTAATGACGTCAATTGTGTTTCAAAATCGTAAAGATGGATCTACAATAACGTAATATGAAACTAAAAATGTTGCATTAATCAATTTTAACCTGCTTATTAATCAAAAGTAAATAGGACAACGTCAGTCTAAAGAACATATGTCTATACCGGTAGTTGCATAAATACGCGGACCATTTGTGGCAAATAATTAAATGTGTAATAAAATTCGTAAGGCGTATTTTTTTGAGAATTATAAAATAGATAATTTATTATCGTATAAAATTTAATATAATTACTGAATGTAATCGCCATCAGCTGCTATGAAACCCTCCAAGTGCCTGCTGGAAGGCCTATTTGTGCAAATAATTAAATGTGTAATAACACATTGATGATGTAATGGTCTTCCATGGCTACCTATTGCTCATTGACACTGGACTTCAATGAGTCCAAATTCGGGTGGAGGGTAGCACAGGCCTTCTCCTCAATTTGCCACCACACACTGTAGTCAAGGGGATTCATATCAGGTGATTGAGGTGGTCAAATGTTTTTGTGAAGGCCTCCTTCACCTCATCCACATTGATTTTCCGTGGTCTGCCGGTCCGAACACCTTCCTTCAGACCTTTTCCCTCCTTGACAAGCTTCTGGACCTTGAACACAGTAGTCCTGGATAGTCCAGTGTCCTTGATTATCTTCTTGACAGACCTACCGG
Organism: Lepeophtheirus salmonis; assembly: GCF_016086655.4. NCBI lineage: Eukaryota > Metazoa > Arthropoda > Copepoda > Siphonostomatoida > Caligidae > Lepeophtheirus > Lepeophtheirus salmonis. The sequence continues at coordinate 35,403,286 of NC_052132.2, read as the reverse complement.
CGCGGAGGAGAGTGGCAACCATTTGACGCTTGGCATCGTCATTCATCGTAAACGACTTTGTTTGATGCGAGTAAGAAAAACTAAAACAAAGATACAAATATACAGTTTGATATTTAAGCTGTTTTCAAAAATCCACAACTATTCACAAAAAATAAAATTTCTTGCAAAAAAATTTCAAAAACATGGGGTTATTCTAAAATATCAATTTTTTGGAAAGATCATTCCAAAATCTACAGCTGTTCACAAAAAATATAATTTTTTGCAAAAAACTTATTAATATTAAATTTTATGGAAAAAAAAAATCAGGTATATTAATTTTTTTGAGAAAAATTTCAAAAATACAAAGTTATGGACAAAAAATTAAATTCTTTGAAAAAAAAAATTAGAAAAATTAAATTTCAAATATTAAATTTCGTTAGACCATCATGTCATCAGGCCTGCAGATTTTGACAAAACACGCAACCACTCATAGTCTATGACGTTACTATTACTAGAATGTTCAATTTAATTTATTATCCGTCTGTTGGGAAAGAAAAACAGATTTTAAAAAAACACGTAACCACTAATACAATATGACGTCACTAATAAAAGAGCCGTGGAAGTCAAGCATGAGTTGTACACGAATTATGGTATAACCTTAGATTTAAGCAATAAATAGTTCATACCAGTAATATATAAGAATCAGAATCAAAAATTATTTTCCCAATCCCAATTAATCGTCCCATCACTAATTAAGCCCAAAAAGATCGCTCCGCGATTTGAAAACCATTATATTTCGTTCTATGGTTTGAGATCGCCGCCCTCTTAAAATTGATATAGAAAAAAAAAATAATAAACCGAACCGAAAAACATATTCGATCTTGGACTGAGTCTCAACACTAATATTTAGTGTGTGCCATGGCTTGAAGAATGAATGAACTCAAAGAATGGAGGTACTCCTCTCCTTTTCTTACTCCACTGAATTGCAATTCATTTTCTTAAAGGGATTTTAATGTAATACTTTCCAAATTTATATTGAAACGAGTTTGTTTTTTATATATGTATGTAGGGAAGGCCGGGGACAGTTGCAACAGGGGCACTGTTATTGAGGTGGGAAGAAATCAAAATGATTTTTTGTCAAGTTTACTTCGAATACTTTGGAATAAAATTGATTCCCAGGTGTCAAATCAGTATTTTGAGGATCATTATTTTCATAATGCTACAGTAAGTTTTTCATTTTTCTAGCTCTAATTTGTATCATATTTTGAAGAATTCATCGAGTTGTTAGAGTTGATATAATTTTATTAAAACTTACTCATTGAAGAGAGATTTGGGATATTATAGGGCTCACTACAAAGAGGACGTTTGCTTGTATTTACCTCCATTTATTTATTCACTTTTTATTTCACATAATCATACATCATATCAATCAATTTTTTTAGCAGAGATGGGTCCTGAAGAGGCTTCTGGAAGTCAATTTATCCGCTCTTTCAGGGGATAAGTTCAAAAAAAAAAATATTATTAGTAATCATTTTATAAGGTGTTGATGCTATAAAAACAATACCCATAACCCCTCCATCCCCCCTCCCATAAACCCCCCTATCTATAATAATGATCCGTGATCCATTATATCAATCGAATTATATTTTAGCTACTTTTGTAATACATTATAACTAACTAATTCTATATCACCAAAATTTTTAGCTATTTAGTCATATTTTATTACATTTCTAACTCAAAATCGTTATTTTTGAACTCTTGTCCCTTGACTAAGAGTCCTCACAATACATTTCAAGCCATTGCTTAGCAGGAATGGTATTTTTGCCTCCATCAAGAAGCAGTGTACAATTAAGATACGAAATTTTTTTGACCCATTGTTTTGTAAATAAAAAAAGTAGCATCACACTCTCCTGGAATAACTCACAAACTAAAGAATAGATTGACTTGAAGTTTTGATTGTTGTCTTTTGAAGAGGTCCATGAAAATGAGGTGAATTAAAAAATAATCGCACCATCTATGTGTGATGTCCAGGACTGGTCATCCCATGACTTATAATGCTACGTTGTGCTAAAATTTGGCGAATCTAAGTCATACCAGGTTGGATTAATTGAGTTAAAAACAAAAAGTCTGGCAACTATAGCGGTCTCCCCTACCACTGTTGTATGTATACATTTTGGAGACCAAAAATAATAAGAAAAAAACGACCACGATAATAATAACAATAACTTTGTACGTGTTAATTTATATAGGTATATATATTTTTTAGTTTATGGCCTAAAATAGATTTTGAATGATGAAAAAACAATCAAGAACGAAAAAATATATTTATTTATTTTTTCCATTGCAGGTGAGGATGATGAATTCATTAAAAAAAAATTCTCGGATAAATTAGTCATAAGTGGTTCACGAATTTTGGCTTTAACTCCCCCCCCCTCGTTTCTTCACACTTAACTATGAGTGTATACACTTAAATAGTTATGGCAATGACTGAGTGAGTCTGACTACTCCATAAGAGAGGGGGGAGTAGTAGAGATGAAGGTGATAAATGGCCGTGATGAGATTCAATCCTTAAATGATGACAGACTAGTGATGAAAAATACAAAAGTTTGAGTTTTGATTCACAACAGTTAAATAATGTAATTACACATTGATTTGTAATATTCAAGGCATTTATTAGCGTGCAAGTTTGTTGTTGTTGTTGTTGACAATCTAAACAGTGTTGCTCTTGTATTTTTACTTATTTTTGAAAGATGTTATCACCATTCTTTTTTTTTAAGGATAAAAAATTTAAATTTAAAATAACCCTAGTGTGTGAAAAACAATTGTAATTCCTTAATTTTGTCCTTGCTAGATACTAAAAGCAGGAGTAGGCTTTATTTTTGTAATTTTTTGTGAACATCTGTGGATTTTGGATTTTTTCCCCAAGAAAATCCTTTTTTTATGAATAGCTATAAGACTCGTTCTAAGTAAGAATAGACTAGACTAAACCGAATAAATACGGACTGGCACAAAATGACTCTCTAATAATATTCAAATTGATAGGGTTACTATATTAATTTTCGGGTTTCTTTTTACATATGGAATTTTCTTAATACCTACAGCCCTTATACATACGAGGGTCGTTTGAAAAGTATGAGCAAAGTCCACGAGAGGGCACTACTGGAGCGTATCGAGGTTATGTTTAGTTAGAAACATTTCTTGGAAGAACACACACAAACTTTCAGCTAGATGGGTCCATTTCTTGCGGCTTAGCATTTGCTAGAATCGAGGAATTGGCCGTAAAGATTATGGTGACTGACTTTTGGATTCCCAAGGAATAATCCTCAGGTACAGAGTCTCCATAATCTTTATCAAGCTTATTTTTAGTTTCCTGAGGCAAAATTATTATTCGTGTGTTTATTGAAAATCACTCCACTACGAATGCAAAACAAAAGAGATTCCAAGAGATGCTACAAACTAAGCATAACCTCGATACGCACCAGTAATGCTATCTCTCTCGAACCTTGTACGGGCTTTTCAAATGTATATAAACTATACAAGTGTATTCGAGTCGGATTTTTTTATTGTAACTTGAACCAAATGGCTTGATTATATTGCATAATCGAATCCTCAGGATTAACTTAAAGCACTTCAATTCCAATTTTGATTCTAGGTTCTTATAACCTAGGTGAATGGATGGTCATTAAAATCATCTTTTATTTCTAAGAAATAAAAATATTAAGTTCATTGAAAATCACTCAAAATTGAAGATTTTTTTTTTTTCTTATAAAATATTTTTGAATGGTTGGTTAGAAATGGAGATTTTGTAAAAATTTAATGTAACTCTGAGACTTATGTTGAGGATGCTTATAAAAGATGATTTATTTTCTACAAATTATATAACACCTTTAAAATTGTCTTTCAAGTTTTTTGTAATACTGGAAGAGCATTAATGAGAAACTCGCAATTTTTCATTTGAATGATACGTTGATTATATATTGGCAATTGCATCCATGAAGTCATATATTAAATATAGTACCTATGGCTTCTTTTTTGTTTTCTTTTGTGTGTGTATTCCTTGAATTAGTCAGATGGAGTTTCACTGATTAAGTATAAGTAAACATTATAGTATTATAATTATACCATCTGACCTAGGAATATTCTATGAAGTTCCTATAAATAAAGTATATTTCCTCTCTAGGAACAACAGGGGAACGAACCTACGCATATTGAGTTCAAAATATTATTCTGACGACCGCGTTGTCTATTGAGCTACGTCGTTCCATAAACGAATTATAAGGTTAATAACGAGTTCAGAATACTTGAGTCAAGTCGTTTAAGCTTTACAATGTGACTCAAGTCACAAGAGAAAATGATTATTCGATGTGTCTGCCGTTGGCGTTGATGACATTGTCGAGGCGGGTCCGGAAGGAGGAGCAGGCCTAGACGACGTGTACGAGATTTACCTTGGCACAGTAGCTCTCGATTGGTTTCTTAAGGTCGGCCAAACTGCTATGGGGCCTCGAGCAGACTTTTTTCTCTAACTCTCCCTAAAATAAGTAGTCAATAGCGTTCAAATCGGGAGTCGAAAGGGCAAGTCTACGGGCACCAGAAGTTGACATTTTCATTGACTTTACGTTATTATAGGTTCAGTGATTTAATATTTTCCCGTCCTTGTCTTTTTACTAACTACATAAAGCACTATACAATTTGCTTCATAATAAATAACAAGGCGTTTTTCCCTTATTGCACTCTATGAGTCCTAAATTGGAGCATATTGACTCTACTTGGTCCAATCATCTACAAGGTACGTAATGTCAATAATCCCTATCACGTTCGTATTAATTGTTATTTGACAGCTCTCATATATATATATACATATATGAGCCATAAATGGCCCATATATAGATTTTTATACGTAAGACTATATAAGTAAGTATTGAAAGTTTGAAAATAAAGGTACGATTTTATACAAAGTATGTGTTTATCTTAGACTGTTCCGTTTTTGGGTTAGTTTTTTTTTTGTTTTGCTTTTTTCCCCTAGAGCACAAACACAACGAAAATGACTTTGGTACAGGTTGAGACATTTCAGTGGAATTTTGGTGGTGGTGCTACAGAAACTATTTATATATTCAACAAAGGTTAAATTTTATCCATCGACTTTTTTGATAGCTCTCTGGATAGTCGTGTGTGAAACCCCTCTTGCATGGGCCCCATTGACTTGAGGGGTTTGGCCTGGGTTGTTTTCTTTAACACCTCTGGGTCCAGTTTGGCCTTGGAGGTCGAACGAAAATTCGTCGATCCAGTTTAAGTCTCATTTTCTCGACTTGTACGTAAGCTCAGATTAGTTCAATTTTGTAACTAATTGTTTCTGCTTTAAAATATCGAGATATGAATTAATTTCAATCACTCAACCTTCATTAATTATTAATATTTATAAATATCTTAGATACTAACATACATATATGTAGGTATTTGGAAAGGTAAAAATGACACCTTTTTAACTAAAAAACCCCTTCCTCAAGTTAAAATTGAATTTACCATGGCAAAAATGAATTGAGATCCCCCAAACTTTGCCAAAGCCAGTTTTGTATTGTCCTCAGCAGAAATGTTCTCTGAGCAGAGGGGCAGGAGCATGAACCCGAAAACGGCACTGCCTAATGTACCTACCATTTATGTTCCTCCACACCCCATCACTCAAAGCTAATAATAATATTATAAAGATCTTCTCTTTCTATCTCTTTTTAAATTACATTGGGTGACAATGAGGCATTACTCCACACTTTAAAAAAAGGCTGCTTTGATTCCTCACTCTTTTTATTTTTCGTCATACGTATATGGCAAGAAGATTTTTTTATTTTTCTAATGCAATTAAAAATTGATTTTCCATATTTAAAAGAATTAATGAAATGGTGAAATTCTAGTTTAGATGATGATGATTTGAAGACTTGTCCAGATATTTAAGAATGATAAACATACTTTTTATTTTGGAATAAAGCATTTGGCTGTAGTGATGCAAGGATTGTCTTTGATGTCAGTCGTCTTGGAAGGGCCTAAATGTAGTTCAACTTATGTAAAAAAAAAAAAAAAAACAGTTATTTCATTCAGATTTATGAAAATGGACTTTTATAAAATAAACTGTCAAAAATATATAGTATACTAAAAAAAAAAATCCTGTCTAAATTATTTTGTATATATTATATTTTTTAAGAACTAATGATCATTATTTATAAATTGTTTTTATTAGAAATGTCTTCATTTCATTTAGTAAAAGCATCATCTATGACCCCCAAGATTCCACTGTGACGTCAAAGAAAACGCTCTACTTTTCCCAATTAATTCCTTTAGGAAGAGTTAAAAATGTCTTGGAATAATCAAGGCTGTAAGTAACACTGTATAAGTCATACATAGTGTCGATATTGCTCAGGGATGGAGTCATTAGGGGGACTCACGACTGTCATTTCCTCGGAGAGTGTTGGTGAATTAATTAGGTACTGTTAGGTACTCTATATATATTTTTTTCTTATTATTATTGAGCAGTGTGCGTGCCTCACTACGATTTCCTTTGTCAAAACTAAGGATGTTAACAAACAATAACAAAAGTTTAAACGTGCAAACGGAATAACAATAATATTACGAATAAAAAGTCGCCAAAATGGATGTTGATGTGTGTTTTATGTTTATTTCATTTTGTAAAGGTTGCGTGATGTATTGATAAGGGTAGTATGAGGATGTATAAAACTACTACTGTAAGCACCTGTCCAAAGACTCACGGTATTTAAACACCGGTCCGAAGGCCCTACAGTCTAAAGGATAATAAAAAAACGGTCCTAAGACTGAATTAAATAAATTCGGACCGACATAAGACTAAGAATGTTAATTATGGATTAAAAGCCTATTATGATTTATAAGAAGGTCAATTTGGCTCTGATACATCTATCCTATTTCAAAGAGAATATATTAAACAAATTCAGATTTGTACCCATTCACTCTTTTTCCATTCAATCTGTAAAAACTTTCCGTTCAATCGTTCATCTTTGAACTTTTAGATATTCATTTAATATTTATCTAGTTTAAAAAATCCAACCTAAAAAAAATACTCACTAATTTATAAAGCCCTTTATGTCTCGTAATACATAAAAATGAGCCTCAAGGACGTAGCTTACTAAAAGCAAAACAGGCAATACCGGTGGTCCTAAAATAATACTCTCAATTTCTGTAAAATAGTGTCCAATTTCTTCAATTTTTGTTTTTTTAATTGCCTCAAAATAGAGGCAGTACTCAAAAGTCTCCTTCCTTTAAGAAATAGCTAAATCCACATATTTTTCCATAGTTAATTTATTAAACGAAAGATTTATTCGTGTCATAGACAATATAGGCAAATGCTAAGTTTGCCGGTCATTCAGGGGTACCATAATGGGTGCGTTGAAAAAAGAGGTGACCCCAAACCTTACCCAACTTTCGGGCTGGAGTCAATTTTTCCAATATTATAGTTGGGCCAAGTTGCACCCATAAAAATAGGGTCTGGTCTATTTTTAATTGTCAGGACCAGTTTCATTCTTCTTCTTTTTTTTTTTTGTTGATTTTTTAAAAAGGTTGTAAATTCCTCCTGTGAGTTCATCTCTGGTATACCCACAGTAGTCTTAGTTTGTCTATAGTATTGTTAACCTCTCCAAACAGGTGGGTTCTGTTATTATTATTGTTATTTATTGTTAGAAACATTAATACCCGAACTGAATGCACTGCTCCGACCGGTTAATAACTGCATTTCTTAGTACGAAAATAATCAGTGTACATACATCAACGGTATACACTATACATATATTCCTGCAGTTGATATATTTTACAAATTATAGTTTAAGACAAATGCTTTGAATTTAATATTACAATACTAAATCCTCCACGGCTTGCTAGGTCCATTCATGAAGCTGTGTATGCTACCGGGCCTTAAAAACATATGGTTTTTCCTCAGTTTATTAAATAATTATTTGGGGGCAACTTCCCAAATATATGACGATTTGATTTCATAGTGTTTTGGACCTTCAGTAAATTAATTACCTTGGACTGGAGTTCACGATGAAAATCTATATGTAAGTGTAAATTATATATATTAATTAACCTTCTCCAAAAATAGAGCAAATCAAGTAGGTATGTTACAAAATGCTGATTTACGGAGAGAAAAACACTTGGAGGAGGCGGGCAATGAGAAGTAAGAGAATAAGACAAAGAAAAAAGATTTTGGACAATAACATGAAAGATGAGTAAACGATAGTTCAACTCGAATATTTTTTCTTCTCTAAACCTTATAATCAATCCTCTCCTTTGAAAAAAAGCTTAGAGTTCAGAATTAGTTTTAATTTCTAAATGTATTGGGCAACGCTGCAGAAAAACCAACTCTATCTTCTTGTAAAAAAGAGTGTAAAGATACACCAACAAGATGCGAGAATAATGCTTAAAATTTTACGGTCTTTGTTTCATATAAAGCGTTTGAATTCTTTACCCATTATAATTTCTTGAGATCCCAAACTAATACTGTGAAGATTAACTTTTGAAACAAAGGATATATTTTTTAGCATGACCTTCAGCTTTCACATTTATTTATATCATTTTGGTTGATTTTACGATTATAAAATTGATGTAATAATTTAAATTAATCCTACAAACTTAAATAGTGTAACTTTAAGTCTTTATCTTTTATTTTTGGTTAACATTTTAGTAGTTCATTAACTGTGTTCAAAAAAAGATGCTCACTAAGTGTAATTTAAGGAAATCAAATTTCCAAAATGAAAGAAAGAAAATAGCCCCCGCTCACGCCTGACCTCAGTTGTTAATTACTTTTTGAATCCCTTCCTAGATTAGGATTTAGCCATTGTGCTATCTGCTTCGCATAGGGCCTCGCATTAGTTGAGACCAGTCCTTGTTTTCAATTTTATTTTCTAATTTTGAATTACCCGCTCTTAGATCTCGTTTTTATGTTTGAATATCTTTTAAACTTGGTTCTTGTAATTTAAAATACAGAGTCCACATTGGCTTTTCATTAAAATATACCCCCAAAATTCTTTATATTTTGATCAGTATAATAAACTTCAGACATATTGAGCAGTTGTCTTGATTGATATACCTATTTAGCTAATTACTATATGATTTCGGGTGTCGTTTTAGTATATTTTTGGATTAAAGGCTGCAAAATACAATAAAAGTAACAAACCTTATACTTTTTCTAACTCTTGGACAAAAAAAAATTTTTGACAACGATGAGTAAAAATTATGGAGTGTCCCTAATAACCATATTTTGGCATTTTATTGGTTTTCCAGTAAATATCAATCAATTAATAGGCTATAAGTATTATATTTCCCAAATTATTTTTGAATAAATATAGATGAATGAGCTAAACATCCGTGACAGCCTTAAAGTTTTTATTCGTATTTACATAATAGTATAAAACCATTGAACAAAGGACGACCCCCACTCAAAAAAAAAAAAAAACGGGTACCTATTGACACAAATTAGTTGTGTACTCAAATTTGTGAGTGGAATTTAGATATATGCAGTATTATACATGTATATATATATCAAGTCTCCTTTATTACGTCACATGGGTTTTTCAAATTGTTATCCTAAACTTTTAAACAGTAACGACAGGAACCCCCAGTGTGGTTTGTCCGGATAATTACATATAATAATTATTAGTCACGTTTTATTTTTTAATAAAAAAGGGATTGATAAATCCTGGAATAATTCTTGCCTGAAGGATGTGATGTGTTGAATTGAGCTTAGCCGAGCCGAGTCAAGTCGATAAATTAGACAGAGATAAATGAATTAGCTACGCACGCCCAGTACTGCCCACTTATTAATAATTATTCAATGCAATCCTTTTAATGTGTACTTTGTGTATTGCTTACCTAATTTTTACAATGTTACGGCGAATAGAGGATAGGAGCATTGTTTACATATATTAGTTAGTAAATAAGGCAACAGAGAGTGGCGCCGTATTGCGACAAAATAATACACGAAAACAACTCAAATCAATTCACTCACACGACGTATACATAACAACTGTGCCTCCCAAAATGTCTTGAAACTTTGGTGAGTAACTGTCAACAGATGCTAAGTAGATGCATGCGACTAGCTTTGTTTGACATCTTCATGTTGAGGTTCGAAACTTTTCAGATCCCCCTAGTATATATTTAAATATAATTGTCTAATATTTTCCATGCACTAATGATGTTGTAACTGTAGAATGTTAAACTTTATATTATAGTAATGCCTTTTCTCCTTCCAAAAGCATATCAGAGGCAGCTGATGTTAATAGGGTTATTAATTCTGTGGTACCATAACTATAACTCTCGACTTCTCCTCACACTCTACGGAATGCACATATATTTGATCAAACGTGTATCCTGGTACTTAAAATGATGTTCCTCCATGATTCCTCTGACACGCCATTATTTCTGAACCCTTTCAGAATCATAGATATTATAAAACACTATGAAATAGATATAAATATGTATTAATGACCACCCCCGTATATTGGAGTAACTAAGATTCGAGATAATATAATGTCAGAAGGGAATTTTTTGGGTGTGTCACGTTGCTCTTGCAATTGGAATCAACATGTATGTACGTATGAACGAAGAAACAACGAAGCAAACAACAAAATGATATAACCATTTTACTAATGATATGAAATCACCATTAATAGTAAAAAAAAAACCGAGTAAAGACAAAAAATAACAAGAATCGAATGAATCCCTCAAGGACAAAATCTGGGCACTTCTTCCTGTTGCTGCATTAACATAAACATTTTTATACCCATGTTTGTTTCTTCTGTAATATATGAGCTTAGATGACGTAGATAAGGATAGTCATATGTATTTACGAGGTCCCTATTCACCATCACTGGTTGTCCTGATCATCCAGTGGACCATTTTCAAGCAAGGATTTGCACAGTATTTTTAAATAGTGTTGGTCAATTTTAACAATTATCCACACAGTTTTACTTTATTCAAATTTGAAAAAAAAAAAAACGAACAGACTTCATACTTCAAAATTGAGACGGCTTGATTTGTATCACTAAACCTCATTAAATAATGTTTTGAACTTCCTGGCGCTGCTGTGTAAATCGATTGTCTAATCATTCACAATGTATGTATATTAATGTTCTTCTATTTCTAATCTCTGAGGAGACAGACTAGACATACATATACCATGGCGTTATAGCAAACATCAGACACAAAACTTGCATTAGCAACAAAAAAACGTAAATTTTAGCACCAAGAAAAGACAACTACAAATTAATTTGTTATATATTTGAATACTATATTTTCATTCAATATGTTCTCCTTCACACACAATCACAGCCTCAACAAACCGGTGAACAGATTGGCAGCTTTTGACGATGAAGGCTGTGTCCATGGTGTACCAACCTGTTATGATGGTATCTCGAAGCTAATCCAAATTTGAATGAAAGTTGTGGTAGATATTTTTCTCCCAGACACCCCAAGCTGCAAAGTCCAGGGGTTGAGTTCAGGGCTCAAGGATGGGCAATTGGAGGCATGTCACAAGTTAGACGTCACACCCAAATATGGACTCCCTGAAGTCCTTCGTAGTTGCTGCATGGGGTAACTTGTGGGAGGAGTTTCTCATAAACTCCTGCATGGCCTTCAAGAGACGTGTAAAGGCTGTGATAGACGATTAAGATGGGCATATTAACTTAAAAAAGTTTTACAAAAACCTTGTCTACATGTTTTGCTATCATTTTTTTCCGCCTATTATTGAAAATATATATTCGTGATGTATTTTTAAGTCCATCTTGCTACCCTACCTTGAGTACTGTATTTTTTGTCAACTCTCAATTTTTCGGCTTCTTTTTCCTTAATCAATGTTATGAACGTTGATTGAACGAACTAGCTTCTGTTAGGCTGTCTACATCAACCGAAATTGTTAAATAATAATTCTATAGTTGGAATTCCTTAGCTATATGTTGCTTTGCAGCCTTTCTTCCAAAAAGAAACAGAAAATGGTCCGGAAATCATCTGGTAGTTAATAATGATCTCTTAAGTAATCCCAGAAGTAATCCCAGAGTATTATTGTCACATTATTTCTCCACAACTTTTAAAATGAATTACATATACCTTTATTTATATTCATAATATGGAAATCCTACATTATTAAAAGCGTACCTAGACTTTTGTATTTGGATATGATAACCAAAATTATTGATAAAAATATTAAATGTCCAATATATATATGACGTGGGATCAACAAGAAATTGTAGTCCTGTCCTTTGAGAAACGGAACATAAGTATTTAATAACCTATTTATTCGTTTATTTATATCGTACACTTGATGAAAATTAAATACTAAGTGTATTTCTGTGTTAGCTAGGATAACGGTAATAATAAAAAGGAAGAATAAATGCGTGCTAAATTGTGCGTAAGCACTACAGTGAACCCACCTCTAAGGTCTTTAAATTAGAAAGAGGACACTGTATATAATCAGCTGAAAAGAGAATATATATTATATTATAACATCTGAAAATGTGGCTATTGTAGATGTGCGAATATGTCTAAAATGCTTATAACCCACGGTTGCAGAAAGTCTTTTTACTTTCACAACAAAGTTTTTGCCTCTGTTTGTTTCTATGTACCCGGAATTACACCACGAGTCACAGTTCAATTTTGATCATTTGGTACGAAGATTATATATTGTTACAGTAAGAGGACATTACATTTTGAGAGACCAAGGTAAAAAATGTATAATCGACCATAACTTTGTAACAAATTGAGAATCATACCTCAATTTGATTTTAGGCCTACCGAGCACCCATTCTAGTTATTACTTTTTTATAAATGAAAAATTATCTACAGAATATCCAAAATATTTACCCATCAAAATTTAGAACTTGATATTATCAAGGTTAATGGAAATACGAATTCATACCATAACACTTTTCCAATTGATGTTTGACATCCCCCACGCTTTTTAATAGTGACGTCAAAGAGTTATATACCTTTACTATTAATCATATAGTTTTTAGTATTATATACTGTTAATATACCGTTGTTATACTCTATGTCGTCAAAATCTGTTTGTCTTGCCCAGCAGTCAGTACGGTACATCAAATTGAAAATTCATGCAAGAATGATTACATGATGAAATAACCTTGTATTTCCATTTCCCTTGGATATTATCGATAGTGAATTTTGCAAGTGTCATATTTTGATACATCACTAATATGTACAAACTGTTTTTCTTGAGTAATAAAACAAAATAGAAAGATATGTGTAAAGTGCATTGATACGCATTGTAAATGAGTGGGACTGTTTCAATACTCTACTAAGAGTAGGAACAGTGTACATGCATATGTCATAAATGCAGTCGTTATCCTTTTCTTCCACTCTCAAGGGTTATATTTTTCGAAATACATACCACACCTGAAGATAAGGAAGGTCCACTAAATAATCACAAAGTATCAAGTAGGACATGAAATCTATTTATAATATAGTTAAATATTGCTCCTGTTTTTTTGTTTTTTTTTTAGACAATTTATATTTTGGCTTACAATCCCTTCATAGCTGATAGTGGATATCACAGAGATGTTTCATGTATGAATATATGCCTAATAATTCCTATATATATATGGTTGTATTGTATGTATAGTGATATGCCTACATTATATTATATCATGACGTTATAAATACATATAGGACATCATCACAATGGCATCTTGCCTCATATTAATAGTGTTCTGAAATAAAGAATAAACTTTACAACTTAAGAAGAGAAAAAAGAAGTCAAAAAAGTTTGATATTGATCGATATTTTCAGTTTTCCTTGTATTTTTCTTATACAAGTTATCGATACTACCAAAGCAAAGTGTATCTGTATGTATGAAGGTATGAAAACAGTATGAGGGTATATAGTTCTCCCCCTGATATATATCATATACCAATAATTTAAAAACTTAAATGGACACATGGTAGAGCGGAAAACCCTCAGCCAATAATCAAGTTAGTTATTACTCTCAATTTGTTCCAAAGTTATGTCCAATCATTCGTTTTGTACGCTTTGCGTTACCTTGACCTCTCTAAATGTAATCGCCTCTTACTGTAACTATATATAATCTTCGTATGCGTTTTTAATCAACGTTTTGTGTTACGTTGACTTCTCAAAATTTATTAGCGTCTTACTTTGACCATCTTTGTAGCAAGTTTGACCAAAAAAATCGATCCATCGCTTTTTGTGTAATCCTAGTGACTAATAAACAAACTAACTAACAAACATAGGCAAAACTAGAAATGTTACCTTCAACTCATATTAAAAAAAAAAAATCAAAGTAATTAATATAAAATTTAAAAAAATGATATGACTTTAGAATATGAGTTTTAGCAGCGAGCTAAATAACTCCCTAATTGACTTGCTTATATTTAATTTCTGAACTTTTTTATGCAGCCTTTTGTATTGCTCATTTGGAAAATATCTCATACGAAAATTAAAAGCTAAACAAAAAAAATCAAAAAAAATCCACCGTTTTTTTTGTTTTTTTTACGGAAAATATTTTAAAGTTGCGATATAAGATTTATTCTTTAGCTTTAATTGGAAAATAATAGCTTCCTAATATAACCCTTTATTTTTGTATGACTATACATATTCTTTAGGAACTGTATTCAATATAACTTAGCAAGTAATTTATCTGTTGAATTCTGGAATGTTTTTCATCAAATGTTTTTACTTTTAATTTTCATCTACATTGTGTCCACAATAAATTGGAACTACTTTAAACTTCATCCAGATCCATAATGTGGATATTCGGGGTTAAATCCTATAATATGGAAAAAAGGTTGCATGAACAAACACTTTATTGTTTTGACTATACAATTCTTTAGGAACTGTATTCAATGGAACAAGCAATACACTATTCTGGAATGTTTGGGACAAATGTTTTTAACAATTTTATCTACACCACGGTGTGTCATGGAACTACTTTAAACTTCATCCAGATCCAGAGATGTGGACGCCGCTTCCTTAAATCCTCGGAATATGGCTTGAAAATACACTATAACCTCCACCTGGGTGAGCAAGCCCTCCAAGGCTGTGAATGAGGTCCTCGGGTACAAGTCCCCTGCTATCTACAAGCTTCTTAACTACCCCAAGACACGGTGTACCGGATCTTCAATGCCTGGGAGGTTGAGGGAAAGGTCTCCACAAGGCCCAGCATGAGAAGTGACCAAATCCGCACTCCCCGCTTCCTTGAAGGCCTCCGGAAGTCCATCAAGGCTTCGTACCAGGGACTTCCTTGTCCAGGTTGGCCAAGAACCGTGGAGTGAGCAAGCAGCTGGTTTCAAGGCTGTGAATGAGGACCTCGGGTACAGGTCATACCGAATGGCCAAACAACACATCCTCACGGCATCCATGAAGGCCACCAGGCTCACCAACAGTAAGCGTCTCCTCAATGACCTGAAGAGCCATAGAGGAAGAATCATCTTCTTCTCCGACGAGAAGAACTGGACTGTCGACAGAAGTCTACAACGTCCAGAATGACAGGTGGCTGCCAAGGAGAGAGAAGAGGTCCATGCGGTCTTCACCACAAAGTTCCCGGCCTCCGTGATGACCCTGGGTGTCATTTGCAGCACCTCCTGGTGCGGTGCAGAAGAAAGGTACTGCGAAGTCATGGAGGAGTTCGTCATCCCCTGGAGGAAGGATACGGCCGCTGGGAGGGAGTTCATATTCCAACAAGACTCAGCGCCCACACACATCGCCATGAGGACACTAACCTCTTCAACTCCCACGACATCACTTTCTGGGATCATAAACCTGGCCCTCCAACTCAGCCGACCTCAATCCGTGTGATTATTACTGGTAGGGGAAGTTGGAGAGGGAGTTGTGCAAGTCAGGCACAAGAGCATCGTGGCCCTGAAAGGCTACATTACGAGGGATTGGAATGCATTCGATTTCGCGGAAGTCATCAGAGCATGCAAATCCTTTAGTGGGCAGGATGGAGAAGATGGTGGCTGCTGAGGGAGGACATGTTGAATAAATTTATTGTTTAATATCATGTCTAACTTTTTCATATTAACAAATACACTCCAAATTCCATTTTTATCAAGCAGGTTGAATTTTAAGATAGTTCCAATTTATCGTGGACACCCTGTATATTTGTAATGTACAAGTATATGTGTAATGTACAAGTTGTAATGTACATGAGGAAGTCAGCTATCGTCAAAGCGATTAGACCGGTGACGTAACTCTATTTATAGGGCTCTGAGTTTTAGGACTGATTTGATAACTGGACCGAACCGAGACAGTCTTGAGTCCTAAATAAGGACTAACACAACATTAGATACCATAGATTATTATCCAATAATTGTTCACAGCTTATAGAAGGTCATTCTGATTCAACCAATCAACGTTCAGGGCATTGATTAGGAGTAAAGAAGAAGAAATATCTATATCTGACACAAAAATACAGCTTCAATTTTTGTGTCCGTGAGGATGTGCCGTGATAGACCTATTGGCCCTCCCTTGTTCCATCTATACATAGGTAGGTGCGTATATGTTGTGGCCCATAAATAAAAACACGATTGGCAGCATTAAATGAAGCATGAGTGATGTCCTTAGCTTAATTTTGATTAATTATCCGTCAAAAAGAGCAAATACAAATGAAAAATTCAAACTCATCATTTATACTAGGATGGACCCTGTCTTAGGTCTCTATACGTATGTAGTTATCCCTATCAATACATAACTGTGTAACTACTCACATCAGTGAATTGCTTAATCATTATTATTTTACTCACGTGATTAGTCTCATGTTTTTTTTTTCTTCCTTTAGCTCTCTAGCTCCATGATGTTTATTCCTTTACTTGGGATTTGTTTGGTTTTTTTCTTCTTTATTCCTCTTTTTATTATTATATTTCTTACATCGTGAATGAAGATGTTCCTTCGTCGTAGGAATCTTATAAGAGGTGAGAGGAGTCATCTTGAAGATGAGGAAACCCCTACTGTGAATCCCCCATCCATCAAAATTGGTCTGAAGAAGTGACTGCCCGATTACAGAGAGTCTTCTTTCCTGAGCTCAATATATTTTATCACATTATTAATTCAAATAATATTTTAAGAAATTAATGAATAGGATACATTGATCCTTTTACTCAAAGCTGGGGTTTCCCATAGTTCAATGTGCACGATGCAATGTTATGGATCAAATCTATTAAAGAATATGCAAAAGGCAACTACGTACTATGAAATTACCTCACTTACAAAAAATTAGGCTGTTTTCTCTTTTCAGCTCTCGATGTACCTGCTTATTTCCCCTTAATCATTGTTCTAAACGATGATTGGTTGAATAATCGAATTATCGAATCATAATTTCATAAAATTGGTTAACTACCAACTGATTTGGGCCCCTTACTGCATCATTTTGTGTGAAAGGTTGCGTGATGTAATATAGATACCGATAAATAAAATATACATATAAAGAACTACATGAGTAATACGGGAAGTACAGATGAATTGGCAGGCTTATTTTTTTAGGAGATATTAAACAGTTGAAAGGCAGTTCAAGAACTGAATATAAATTAAAAAATATTTAAAAATACCTAAACCTTGTGTTTGACCTTGACCAGAAACAACAATTTATCTTTTAATTAATAAAAATGTTTATAGGGGCACTATTTAAAAAATTATAACGAAATAAAAAAAAATTGAAGACATAAATTTCAACACTTTACTATTGAATTAAGGTAGATAATTGTTCTTCCTTTCTGTTCCTCGCTTCTTCCCAAGGTAACTATATAAAAGGTGTGTCGATAAGAGATTTCTTTTCTTTTGCTTATAATTGTACAAGCTATTTTATTGACGTCACAGAGGAGTCAATTGAGGAGGAAATTCAAATTTATTAATACATCAAATAATAGTATTTTATTTTCTTATCAGACAATTCTATTAGTGTAAATTTTTACCCTGTGACGATTACCGTACTAAAATTAATTAAGAAAAATAGATTTTATGTTGTTTTGAATATTTTAAAAAATAGTTCGAAACATACATTTTCAAATAAATAGGTATAGTATAGCGAAGAAATCCATAATGCATTTAGCATAATAAATGGATATTATGCACTAAATATGAAATACTCATTTGAAAAACGTAAACTACCAACAAGATCTTAATTTGTCATTTATCTTAAATATAATAAAAATAGAGTTCAATATAATTATCATGCTAACATAACCGAATATGATGCCTTGAATAAGCTTCTTTTGCTTGTGAGTTTGATTCTTCTCTCTAGATATACATATATTAATAATAATGCTAGGGAAATCAAGTTTTCTAAAGCATCCCCACTTTTATATGCCATGGAATAGGTACAAACCAATAATAATTATTTAACTACTAATAGGAAAGAATCTCAATAACGAAATAGCATTCTTAAGGGCAAAATAAAATAAAATGAATCAAATGATCGTTATATAATTTAGATACATTTTAAATATTGTCTTCAATCAAACAACTTATAGTTAGCTCGTATGGCACACTCTTAGTTATTTATTTATTTTTGTAAAGATCCCAGATTTTCCATAGAGTGTTATTCCAATATGCTAAGAAGTAATTTAAACTGCTTAGATGAGGATTCCTGAGTCAATAAGTTTGATTCCAATAAATTATAAAGAATAAAACTATGAAGGAAAGAGAGGCACACTATCTTTAATGTCTATAATAATCTTCCACTTGTTTTCCAATAACAAAAGGGACTCACAAGTAATAAAGAAATCACTAATCAGGGGTCAGCCGTAAAGAGTCTACGTTATATAATTATCCATATAGACCATTCATGTCTGCATTATATGCATCAAGGACACTTATCAATGAAATAGAGTACATAGAAGACCAAGCAGAGTTGACTCAAGAAGAGGGAGACTCAGGTACTTCAATTAAGGAGTAGTGGATGGAGGATGAACTATCCATGTACCTCACTGGATGTTTCATTTGATTATTCTGACGTTTTATGGAACTCCGTAGTTCTTATATGTAGTAGTATACGATGATCTCGTAAAAGATCTGGAATAATTTATGTATTCCAGACCATAGAGTCAATGATTCACAAGGTCAGAAGTCACAACCATAGACCTTGATGTGAAGTGCATTTGCACAATGCAGGATTCTTCCATTAAATAAGATGATATCCACCGAGTGAGGCACAAATACTAAGAAGCGAGATTCCTTTAATATGTAGTTGAAGAGAAGATCAGAAGACGTAGTATTGGATATCCAAATGCAAAAAATATGAATTACTAGGAAGGGAAAGGATGGGTGGAAGCGGATGGATATATACGAATCCTTTGTGCAAAAGATCCATCCAAATCACTATGAATAAATGTATTTCCCCTCAGTTCACAACTTTTTTATCCTCTTAACACTTAGTAGTAGTGAGTATTAATGATTTTGTTTCCGTTGTGACGTCATCAAAAAAGTTGTCAGCTAACGTCAACCAGACTGCGTTGCATGTTTCTTATCGAAACACCTTATATTTAATAACCTTGGCTTCTTCCATTTGGCAGACACGTTCCTCTTCTGGTCTTTATATATTTTCTTTGGGAGATGTAGCTGTAAAAAATATGACATGCCGGTATGCTAAAAATGAAATCGAACATCAATATGTTAATCCTAAAGATTTAAAAATAGTAGCGAAACGAGGGCAATAATAATAGAAAGGTGGATAATTTCTTAGTTAGAATTTACTTTTTTTGGTGCGTCATAGGGAATATTATATTATTATCTCTACCTTCAAGTAAATAACAACTCTAGCTACTAGCTACAAACTAAAATATATTCGGTTATTAATAAATAAAAAAAATAACTAGAGTTGAATCCTTCAGTGTAGAAAGTAGAATATTAAATATATATATTATATTCTACTAATTCTAGCATTACTAAATAACTATAAAAGATAGTTTAGTAATTTTAGTGAGATGATTAGATGAATGTATGAGAATTTTCTGATAATGATCTACTTTGACAGCTTTGCAGCTTGTCCTTCAAGGTAGCAGATGAGCTTTTTGACCATATCAAGAGTAATTGTAGAGAGGAACTCAAATAGTCAACATTCAAGTCTGCAGTTTTGGATGAGTTCCATTCTAAAATTCACAAGGAGGTCCTTGAGGAGGATGAATTGACGTTTTTTTGTTCTCGGACGAGGCTTCAAACTTCAAGGCTCTATCTTTAAATCCGTCATGCAATAATTTGTTGGGCTCTATCCGGAGGTGGATAAATTGATGGACACTCATGAGGTTAAATCGGAAGTTGAGACAGCTCAGTACTGATCTGCAATGAAAATGCTCGTTTTTTTAGACGGAAAAGAAGGCAAATTGACCCCGGACTTAAGGTTTTAGAATTTATCTCAGATGAAGGATATATATTCCATAATGAATTAAAAGAAATAAAATATATAAATTGTGCTTGAACTTTCGTTCCTTCTTTTCAACTTGTTTGCTATAAAGCTTGTATTTGCTTTTTAGTTTTAGATTCCTTTGTGGAAAGATACTCACTTCACACATGTATCGCTATTGGGGAGGATCTTCTTATGAAGAATCTGCCTCCTATGAACAAGATGTAAAACTAATTAGGCTCCAATGATAATATAAAATAATAGTAGCAATATATCGTCAATTGGTAATTTTAATTAATTTCTTAGATGGTTTGTAATTAATGGTCTGTTCCTTTAGTTCTTATTAACTTGGATATCTCATTCATGACTATTTACTGAATCTATTAGTAATTTCAATTTATATTAAAACATTATACGGTCAATTCATGTATCGCAAGATCCTGGCATAAGAGCATATTTAAGGTCAATTTTTCCTGCAAAAATTATTTATATGAAGCCTGTGAGATGATCTTCGTCTACACTACTTATCAAATTCCATCGGAAAACTTGGTACCGAAAACGAAGATCCAGAAGATATATTTGAAAACAATGGGAGCGAGTGGATGACTTCAAGGAAACACAGAGGTCAAACTTCACTTATCCAAGGAAATACAAATAAATTGGGGTCTTAATAATATAAATGATATTTTGAACTTCATTGTAACTGCTTTCCTGTGATAGCGACTCTGAAAAGATGGTTTCAGCTCTCCAGATTTCATCTCCGTAGGTATACAATTGTTTTCTTCAAAGATGATGGTACACACAAATTTGCAAAACTTATGGATTTAGCATATTGATGTGTAATTTTATCTCCTTGCTGGAACCTCCCATCCGAAAAAGAGATGCCAAACCCGGACAAAATTTATTTTCTTATAAAACAAAGAGGCTCCTCCGAGAAGGAGACAGCCGGTTCCTTTACTCCAATAGAATCGAAATATTCATTGATCTGATGTGTACATATTTTCTTCTCAGCAGATGGAAAGCTTCCCACACTTCTTTTTGTCGTACAAAGGACTCATTTGAAGGGAAAGAGGCTACCAATAGACCTCCTTCCTCATCTTCCCCAGGTACCTCCTCATAGGAATCAAACTCCTCCAAAACATGAAGACGAGAATGTTCAACTAGGTCTCCGACAGTCGGCAGTAAAGTCTTACAATTAGGTTAAAATCCGTTGAATTCAAAATGAGTCAAAGGCTGATAAAAAAGCTCGTCAGCTCCTTAAAGGACAGGTTGCAGAGCTTACAGACTAAACTCATTATTAGAAGGCCCCGATCAATTAATCTTAACATCTGACATAATTAATTTCCAACTAAAAAGTAAAATAATTAACTCAACTTCACTGTATAAATATTTATAAAGACAAGTGTATTAATATAGATAAACACTTGCTATCGTTTATAGTATAAATAAATGAATAACGTCTTAGCAAAAGTTACATCTTGCACTCTTGCTGTCTATTCATAATACTCCCCACATTACTCTACTATGTATATGTTCTTTGGGTAATCCTGACAATTTGAAGAATGTTTTCCAGGAGGGCAGCTTAGCTGTCATGACGTTTCATTAGATTAGCTACAAACAGCTAGAAGATGAAGAAAATAAAGACAAATCCAACTCCGTATCTTACAAGGACATAGACAGGAAATACTCGAATGTCAATCCTCAATTCTACTCCGAGTTCAAAAAGACCTTACACTTATAAATCCGCAATAAAACCACAGTGTTACTTCTCGTCTTTTACCCACTAGTAATTACTTTATACTTAGATGTTTTCTCTTCAGAACTAAAGTAATAATGATAACGGCTTTAGAAAATAAATAAACACTGTTCATGTAGCAACTACAAAGAATATTGCACTCGTTCAATATTATATTTTTCATATTTGGAAAAACCATATCCACGGAAAATTATTATAAATTCAGGCATCAAACAATTTTAATTTGCTGCTCTCACTACTCAGCGAATAGAGTTAGTAGTATACTTCATAAATATAATATCAAAGAAGCATACATTTTTCTTCAAGATAAGTTTATTATAGGTGAGTTAAAAATAAATCCATAAGAAATCCATTATTTTAATTATTCGGTTGGACTCGGCGATTCAAAGGTTAATAGAAATACCAGCTTAGACCATCATGTAATCCGTCTGTCTAGAATTTTCAATGTGATGTATTGTACCGACTTCTGGGTAAGACAGGCAGATTTTGACAAGACACGCAACCACTCACAATCTATTACGTCACTATTGATAAAATAGTCAATTTAATGATTTTGACAAAACATACCACCACTCATCTACTATGACGTCAATATTAAAAGCGTGGTGGAAGTCAAAAATCAGTCGTACACGTGTTACGGTATAACCTTGTATTTCTATTAACCTTGGACGATTCCTATTATTTGATCCACTGTTTCGACAATTGGGCTTCCAGAGCGTGTTGCATCTTTGACATCCAAATTTGCCAGAATGGAATCCACGAAACCAAAGTTGCACTTGCATTGATTTTATAGTATCAGGACTATAAACACTATTCACATTGTCAGCCACTTGGCATATGTTTCCATTTTTACTGAAGAAAAACTGTAAAATGTGACATATTTTCTCTTTGCTGGCGTCCATCTTTGACATACACTCAAATGATACTGAGTCAAACAATCACACAACACACTTACAAGTTTTTTTAGTAGGAAATCTGATCTTTCCAACGTCATCCAGAATAAACGGATCGCACTTATACAACGTAAGATACACATTAATAAGGTCATTTATTGGAAAGATAATGGATTTATTTTTACAACAGCTATTATTCAGAATTTGGTAAGTTAATGCAACTTAACCTAACATAGATAAGTTAAGCTAATTAATTTTTAACTTAACTAGCTAATTTTTTAAGCAGCATTATCTTAACTTTAACTTAAACTTTTTAAATTCTTAAATTGATTAAGATAATTAGTTTAAGCTAAATTATTTTTTTATTCTCAGTTGAAAAAAAAAACATTCTTTGAATAATCTTTAGATCTCCGATAATTTAGTTAAACACTGAGTCGACACTATCTGTTTTATCAAACTTTGGAACTGGGTCATTCAACACCAAATCGTTTTTATATTATCTCCGATATTTTTATAATTTTACATATAGTTTAAAATTACATAAAAACTCAAAAATCTAAATTTAGGTTTCTTTGACCTTCATTTAATTAATTAATTTCTCTTTCATTGTTTTTTTGCTTCAAAACAGAATTTGTTGGGAGTTTGAATTTGTATTTTTCTCTTGATCGTTCAATTGGAAGAAGAGAAAATCCCAGCTATGGAGACTGACAGAATAATCTTTATTATAAAGCCTTGATAAATCTATATATGGACTAACTTAATTAGTTATTTTTCAATATCGAAATTAATTTGACTTAACCAAGATTGGGTGAGTTAATTTAACTAAAAGTACTCTTAATTTATTTAACTTAAACTTAACTAGTTAAAAAATTAAACTCGAAATTAACTTTAACTTAACTAGTTAATTTTCATAGAAATCGACATTAACAGTAACTCAATTAGTTATTAAAAAATAAAATAATAATTAACTTTTACTTGATTGGTTAAAAAGAGAAGTTAACTTGCCTATCACTGCTATTATTGATAAATAGAATCTTCTTTATTAATGTTGGTTTCCTAGTTTTTTTCAATCATTATTATCCTTATTATTGATCTCCTTTCTATAAAAGTTTTCAAAATATCCAAATTTTGAAAAAAAATAATATTATTTATTTTCTGGGTGTAGCTTTTTTTATTATTATTGCAACTAATTTATTTATTTTATTTGCTGTTCCATCCCTTCTTAATGTACCCATAAATATCACAGAAATATTTCATTGATCTCAAAAAAAGTAATTTGGCTAAATCACACAACCTTTTCTGTTAAAAGCATTATTTTGGATGAGAAAGTAATTTTAGCAAACTAATATGAAATTGAAACAGTTGTACCAATATAACTTGTTATTTTATCTATTTTTTTTTTTCATTTTTTTCATATTTGAAATCCCAACAAAATGTTTTTCATCAAAAAATTATAGACATGAGACTCACAACGTTTATATGTACAGTTTAAAATACTTGTTAATATTTATTTAAGGATTTTCTTCCGTAAATATTCCATAGAAATTGATTATTTTTATTAAACTGATGTATTTACTCTGCAAAATGATAAAACAACTTCAATTTATGTTTATAAAAGATTATTTTAATAATAGGACTCCATTAAGAATTTTGGAGAAATCATATATCTTATGAACTTGGAGGAAGTTTTCTATTGTCTTTAATTCATGCAAAAAAAGAAAATATAAAAAAACACAGCTCAACGCCAAAAGTTGAAACGAAGACATCGAGTTCAATATTTGACGAAATACAGAGTCCTACCCGACAATTTGTTTTTCCACTAGGGACGCTGATGGTGCCATTAATTACTCTCTAACTAACTATGCAAACTCCATAATTTTACCCTGTAAAATAAATTAAAAGTGATTTTAAGTCATCATGCGAGGAAGAAGAAGTTTACGAGAAGCCGAATAAATCTCATCAAGATAATTTTTGCGTTTTTACTAGAAAATTTAATATTTGAATTTTTTTTGTAAAGAGTTGTGAATTTTTGAAAATTTTTGTAAAGAGCTGTGAATTTTTGAAATTTTTTCAAAAAATTTAATTTCTCGAAAATAGATAATTGAAATTTTTTTCGAAAAAATTAATTTTTTTTCAAAAAAAAAAAACCACCTCCCAAAAAAAAATATGATTCTGCGTGCACCCTTGCTTTATTTCATAGTTTTGCTCTACACCTGACAAATAATATGTAATTATTTGAAAGTAAAATTAATTCAACAGGAGTACTCCCAAAAATAAAAGTAATTTAATTCATTTGTTCCTTCATATCTATTAAAAAATTAATTGATTATATATAATATCCCTAATTAATTGGCACAAAAATGAAAACGATTTATTAATGAAGATTCTCTTTTTTCAATTCCTTAATTAAATCACAAGAGAGGATGATAATTCATACCCATCATTAACATAAAGTATTTGGATATTTTATGATTTGTGTTTATATAGAGTGATTTATTCAATATTTTGATGGATAGAAGTAGGGCAGAGCGGGTCAGGTATAACTGGCTCTTCTTCAAGAGCATCAAAAAAGTTAGAGTCATAAAAATTTATATTAGTGTTGTATGATCTGATGGTGTTTTAAATATATATATATATATAAAGGGTGGCTTTTTTAGATGGTTTTTTGATTTTTAATGATGAATATCACCATTAGTATAAATATTTATATTTGAGTTGACATCACAACAAAGATTTTTTGTTTCAATGTCCACAAAGTGTGTTTAATCTTTTTTCATCTCAAATGACGAGAGAAGCAATATAGAAGCTGAAAGATTAAAAAATCATAATGCACCACAAACATCGGATTCCATACGGTGTGACAATCAACCAGGAGTATATTAAAAGTTCTTAAAGACAGCCATAGATGACAAAAAAATACTATCTATCGGTATGTTGAAAAAACAAACCGAAAATGAACGTAATGTTAATTTGAAGAATATTTTAGAGAAGACTAGCTTAGCTGTCTGACGTTTCATTGAATTAGCTGATAACAGCTATGAGATGAACGAAAACACAGCCCCTACTCCGTATCTATCAAGGATATAGTGGAAAAATTACTCCATTGTCGATCCTCAATTCTACTCTGAGTCCAACAATGACTTACACATACAAGAGCAGTGTATATTTGGTATGCAAGATTTTTTGTATGTTAGTACATTCGAAAAAGATGATTTATTAATTTTTAAAGTTATATAGTATGTTTGGTTTGTTTGTGAGAGGCATAATGGTTAGAAGTATTTTGTGTGTTCAGCGAATTTTTGCTATTGAAAATATGGATCAAAGAATTTGCTTTGAACTTTGTGTAAAAATGAAATTAAGTGCTCAGAAAACACTTGAAATGTTGACAGTGGCATACTGTGATACTGTTCTGAGTAATAAAAAAAAAAGTCAATAAGTGGTAGAAACTCTTTCAAGATGGCAGGGAAGATGCCAAGGACGAGCTTCGCTCTGGATGCACATGCACGTCGAAGCAGTGAAGAAAATTGAAAAAAATCGCTGAACACGCAAAATACTTCTAACCATTATGCCTCTTGCAAACAAACTAAAGATTTCACATAGATTTCAACAATAAATTTATGTTCTTTTTTTAATGTACTAACATAAAAAATAAATCAATCTAGTATACCAAATATACGTTACCCACGAAATTTGAAAAGTAAACTTACTTTTGGAACCCACCGTGTATAACTCCTCAGCGTTACTCATGAGTAAACACATTCGTGGTTACACTTTATACGTATGTATGTTCTCTCCTCAATAATGAAAGAAAAATCAGAGCGGCTTCAGAATATAAAAAAGCATACGAGTATATTATCAACAATAGACAGCTGTATCATAAAAAAATCACAGCCACAGGCAAGCACCGATTTGATCTTAACATCCTGTATAAGTAATTATATTACGGTGTTGATAATTTTTGGCGCTAACACCCCTCACCCCCAATGAAG
Source organism: Lepeophtheirus salmonis (assembly GCF_016086655.4). NCBI lineage: Eukaryota > Metazoa > Arthropoda > Copepoda > Siphonostomatoida > Caligidae > Lepeophtheirus > Lepeophtheirus salmonis. The sequence goes on along the minus strand of NC_052132.2, from coordinate 35,376,301 downwards.
AAAAGCTAGCAACGCCCCTGCATGAAATTATAAAAATAAATAATTGAGGCTTTATGGTTTTATATATTCACATGTTTGTGTTGCTCCAACCAGCATAAACCAACTTGCCACTCTCCAACTACTCTTAGACTTCAAGCATTAATGTCTCACTAAATATTTAACCGATCAACTCCATTCAACTCATAAATTAAACACAAATAGTTAAATTTTTATAAAGTAATAAGGGTTCAAGAATTAAGGTGAATACTCGAGTTTCAGAAGAAAATTAATGAACATGGAAAAATTAATTCTGAGAGACTGCTCAGGATTGAGTTTACTTACCACCATCAAAGGCCCTACCTAATACTATATTTATATGTGGTTAATGGTTATTCCACCGAAAGCACTGGAGCACTCCGCGACATTAACAAACACCAACTCGACCGGTGAGTAGTGCTGGATCGGTCTAAAAATCCAGTCCTAATAACATTTGTCAGTCCTAGAACTGGTCTATAACTACAATAGCTTAAATAATGTAGTTACAAACTACGTCCAAACTAAGAGTAAAGAAAATAAAAAGATAGCAGGCACTGCAGTGTTATGTCGGTCCTTATTTAGGACCGATGACTGCGCTCCAGTCCGGTCCCATCCAGTCCAATCCCACTTGTCGGTCCTTAAATAAGGTAAAATCGATCCCTCGTGACGTCAATGAGCGTGTTTTCCTTCTTTTAATTATTTCCTTATATAATAATAAATGTTATAAGGGTCATTCCATCTCAAATCACCTAAAAAAATACATAATTTGTAATCCTACCCTCTCCGATTTTGATGAAACTTGAGACAATTGATGCCTGTGGGTAGAAACTAACTCTTGTGAAATTTTATTCAATTTGGATATATAGTTTAGGAGATATGATCTTTTGACTGTTTCGACAAATTCGACCTGGACCCCAAATTTTAAAATCCCATATCTCCGAAACCACTAGACCAATATCGACGTATGAACTATCATTGAAAAGTTAATAAGCCCAGAAAACCAATTCCGGTATCATTTTTAGACTTGAAACATAAAAGGGGAGTAATGACCTTCGAAACTATAATTTGACCTTGGATTAGACCTTAAAGACCTCGTGACCTTGTCTTGATCTTACATGAAAAAAATGAATATTCAACATATCAAAAAATTGGAGGGGTATTATTCCTTGTGCATGTGTTATTTAGAGTTGAAGTTCAAATTTTATAACTTGTATAAAAATCAAAGATAATAGTTAATCCCTAAGTATTTTATTTTCTATTTACACACATTATCTCAATTGATTATTATATAAGTTAATTTATTAATTTGAACTTCAGCTCTAAATAACACGAAATTTATTTTATTATGCATTTGAAAAACAATTTACACATGATAGACGATAATTATTCTTTTAGAAGTAGATGTTAACACACCCACGACTGATTAAATAATGAACAAAAAAGAAGAAAGAGCACACGCATCACCCGTTTTTCCTTTTCGAATCGCTATACTTAATTTTTTTCTTTACACACATCTCATCATTACTTTTAACTAAGTAAATGACTTTTGGAACAACCTACATCTGATAATTTTAAAATCAATTAGAGAGCTCACTAACACAAAAAATTACACAGTATTTTCTTATCAGCTGTGAATGTTTTTGCTTCGTTTCTCCTAATCAGTGTTCGGAACGTTGATTGATAGAATTAAAATTAGGTCCTGTATTTTTAAATACGCAAATACCTCATTGAATAATATTATGTAATTAATAGTTATCTACTCAAGTCAATAATTCCATGTATTGTTTAATCTAAAGGACTCAACACTTGAGTCCTTTAGATTAATCAGTCAAAGTAAATATTATTTATAAAATCATGTATAAAAGTACTAGTAACTTGAATTAAGAACTAATTCGATAATATACTCTGTATTATAAAGGATTGCATTTTTTGTCAGGCAATGCCTTTAAAAAGTTGTTAAGTTCGCTGGAAATAGAAAAAAAGTTGCGTGAAATTACTTTTTTACGTAACTCCGTTGGATTATTTGTACATACCCATAGAAAAAGGAATAATTTTCTCTTTGGTACATACATACTTATTGAATTCAAGCGGGATACGACTCTTCCTGCGTTTAACTCCCACCTTGACATTTTTTTTGTAAATTTTTAAATGATTTAAACAATATGGTTAAGCAAGGAAAAAAACGTTTTCTCGTTGACCGTTCCAATTGGATGGGAGAACTAAGTGAGAATGTGAGAGAATCTGTTATTCTAAGTAAACTGTCAATACCTGGAACACACAACTCCTTTACATACTCATTAAATAAAACTAGTGCCATTGGTCCAGATTCACCCGAATGGCTTCAAAGTTTAGGAAAGTATTTACCCATCGTGAGGCCTTATTTCTTCTTATGGTCAAGATGTCAGAACCTTGATGTGAATAATCAATTGATGGTAGGAGTGAGATACTTTGACATTCGATTAGCTGTGAAATCCAAGAGGGAGATAAGAGTCATTCATGCACTCTATGGAGATGAAATCAGTCCTCTTCTACAGAAAATAAGGGATTTCTTACAGATTCATAAAGATGAGGTTGTTATCTTGGATTTCCAGCACATGTATGCCTTCAAAGAGGAACATCACAATCAGCTTGAAGCTCTAATAGATGTAACTTTTGGTAAATGGATTTGTCCGCACTCTGTAGCCAAAGAGCAACTTACGCTTAATTTCCTAAAAAGCAAAGATATCCGTGTTATTGTCATTTATCCGGGGAATAGAAGGCACTATTGGAGTAGGAGTGATTGTTTGAATCCTTGGCCTAACACAGTCAGTCCTAAAAAGATGTTATCATTCCTAAATGAGCGCCTTCCTCTTCGGGATCCAAATATACTCTATGTCTCACAAGGAATTCTTACTCCGGACGGTTCATTCATTCTGAAGCATTTACTTTCCTCATTGAGAAAGGCTTTAGCGCCATTGGCGTCTTCAGCTATAGTCGACTCCTGGTTACCTATTGTTAAAACTAATAATATCGTTATTATAGACTACATCGTAGATTATCCAAGTTTTATCGACAGCATATTGAGGAAGAACGCTGTTCATTCTCAGTAGTGGTCAACAATTATATCATTAGTTATTATGGGAGTATAAAATCTATCTTTTTGTGTTATTGATAGCTTATAAATCTGCTTTGTATCTTCTTTTTACCTCTCGATGTCAATTTCACACTTTGTATAAATAAATATATTTTACAGATATATGCACATATTATGTATACCATTCCTGAATTTGTAATGAAGTATTTATCCGTGATATATTCATCACATTACGAGGCTTTGCATATGATACATCTGCATAATAAGAAGCATTAACTTATTTAAATAAGGTTAGGACTATCATAATTGTTGTTAAATTGTTTATTCATATGAAACAAACACCTTGGTATAATACACAAAAGTATATTTCAATACATAATATAAATTATATAAACTACTTTTTGAATCAATTGAGAGAGCGCGTCAATATGAAACAACTTATGGATGTATGTAGTATAAAAAAAATAACAATCATGTAGGCTCAAAAACAGAGCTTTCTCGTATCACCAGCCAGTAATGATAAAAAGTGGATTTAAAACCCACGATTTGAATTAATAGAGGAAGCTCATTTAAATTTTTTGCTCTTTAGTAAAGCTTTTTTCAAATTCCTTTGTTTATCCACAAAGGACCGTTTGACTTTAAACTTAAGTTTGTGCTTCAACATGGAAAAGTTCTTCTTCTTGTTTTTAACTTTATGTGATGATCCAGAATTCTCATTTGATTTCCCTCGATTTGAGCCGAATTTTTCACGATCCTCTCTTCCTTTCTTAACGGATTCTAATCTTGCCTCCTTGTCATGTTTACGCTTTTTGTAGACCATTTCGATATTCGCCAAATCAACTAATTCCTCACGTCCACCCGAGGTCTCTGAATTGGTCGTCTCCTCGAATTTTCGCTTCTTTCCACCTTTTCTAAAGGCTGTGATTTGCTTCTTCAATTGCGCAGCGTCAACTTTTCGGAAATCTGCATCTGTCAGAATTCTACTCTCAGTAATCGCAGAAGCTTTACTCTGTTTTTCGTCCATGGTCAAAAGTTGTTTCTCTTTTTTCTCTTCTTCAGCCTCAGATTCATCCTCACTTTGAGAAATATCTTCCCATTCGCTGTCGTCACTATTATTTTTCTCTTCCGCGTCCTCTTCAGGCTTGTCCAAATCCAATGCTTCAGCACCAGGAATAAAGCTCTTAGCATCATGTTCTCCATAATTTTTTCGTGAAATTTCTGCAACTGCTTCTGTAGGTCGACCTCGATCCTTTTTATGTAGAAGTTGAGGACAAGATAAACGATAAAGTGATATAAGAGCCTTTGAGGCCATCATGACTCCTTTATCTTTGTACGTTTTATACATCGCCAAGTCACGTAAAAGTGTTTCATCAATGGCCAGAGGACAACGCTTGCAAATTTCTCGGACAGCATTTAATCCGACAGCCATTACTTCTGCAGAGTTTCTTTCAGTAATAAAATTATTGGCTAGAGCCTTGAGAATCGGCTCAATGACATCTGGAGGAATTAATTCATGAGCTGCTTGCGCCGAAAATTGGAGCATTTTTACAACTTCTCTTTGATGAGGATTAAGAAAGCGAGCAATGTATGTATAGTAATTCAATATAAAGAGTTGATGCGTACCAATGAGTCGTGAGATGAGATCTAAAAACATTAATTTGATTTCAAACTTTTCTTTCAGATTCTCCAACTTTTTAAATAATTTTTCAGCAAAGCCTTGAGGATCGTGTATAAGATGAAGTGCTGAGAAGTTGAAAGACTCTGTTTTTTCTTGTTTTTTCTTTTTCGTATGGGACTTTTTTATATTTTCTAAGAGTTTCTTTCGCTTTCTGGACTTTTTGTTGACTTTGTTAGCGAGAGCAATATCCTTCACGGAGGGTAATTGATCCTCATCATCATCGTCATCGTCTTCGACCTCGTCATCCTTTCCCAAAAAGAAGTTGAGAGCCGTTACAACCATTTTGAGATTATCATGGAGACATGCTTCAGTTATTACGTTGACAGTTTTAGCATCATGCCACGCACCACTCTTGTACAAACGAGTACACACGTCCAGAGCTATCTTTGCACCATGAGAGTGGGAGTGACGCACGTTGCTCTGTACAAAGTTGGGTATTGCCGTGTTTTTGGGAGCAGATTTGATATCATTTACAATGCGATCCTTGAGGAAAATCCGCAAGGTTTTATCAGAGCACTTTAAAAGAATGAAATAGAGCGTAAGTAGTTGAATGGGCTGGATGGACCCTCTTCTTCCAAGGAGTGCCAAGGCTCGTACCATGGAAAACCGAGTCTCCGAATCCAGGACAGTGCTATGACGTTTTAAAACATCAGACAAAACAGTGGGGAAGATCCATTCTTTGTAGGATTTAGAGTAGAGATGCCAAACTTGGGAGAGGAAGTGAAGGATCTCCAGGAGGTCATGGGAACGCGAATGCTCGGAAGGATCCAACTCTAGGGTCTTGAGAAGGGACTGACATCGAAGGACTTGGAGGTCAAACTCTTCAGCATACGATTCAGGATCCCTCTTAATGAGATTTTGTAGAGCTGGGAGATTGTTCGGCAATTGATTGGAGGCTGAACGTCGACTCATCTCGAGAATCACTTCAACGCACGTGGACACTACTGCTCAGTCCTCACCTACGTAACAAGTAACATCAGTTTTTTAGAAATGTAAACAAATAACACAAGAGAAATGACGTCGTGCTACTATTTTTATTATATCATTACTCTTCGTATAAATATACAATATGACGTCACTTTATTACTAAAAGTAATGTGACAAAACCATTTTTAAAATGTACTAGCTATAGATAAAGATATATTATAATTTATAAGCCAAAGACAACCTAAGACTCTTTAAAATTCATTGATTTAATGAGTTTCCCTCCTACCTAGAGATTGCAATATGTTCAAGACCTTGACAAACCTTCAGTACATGATGATCAAATTCTTCATCAATGCTATGTATAAACAATGTCACCCAAATAATATTAATATAAATTATTTCAACTCAAAAATCCTTTTTTTTTAGTAAATAATGTCTATAAAATACAAATAATTAGATTGATATTTAAACAAAGTAGTTATTTGTTACATAAAAAGGGGAAATATCGTAGAGCCATATCTGAGGCGAGGTGAACGTAAACATCATCATAGAAAATATTTGTATTACAATTTACGAATATTCATCTTTTCTTTCGTTTGATTTAAAAAGTTCAACAATGTCTTTAAATGTTATTTAAACGAATTTAAGTAGTTGTTTAATTGCATAGGCAGAGTTTGAAATTTAAAAAAATTATATGTTGGTAACCTGCAAGATATCAGTGCTCTTATTGGTTATTTCTCCCTATTTTGAACATTCAAATGTATAGCTTTTATAGTGATTTGATCTCTGCGCCTATCACTTATCAGATATAATAAGTCGTCTTTTAATGTTAATTTTGCCAACACTTTTCTTTTTGATTTACACTAACGAGGATTGCGTTAATTTGTACATCCTTTATAACACATATTTAGGGTCAAGGGGGCTAGCACTCTAGCAAGCTCCTCATATGGTTACTCGGGCGATGAAATACAAGAGCAAGCTTGTTAGTGCATATAATATAAACTACTCTTTGAGTATTTGCATTATATTTAAGAATCTTTATGAATCTCCTGACTCCCGGCTCACTCATCAGCTATAAATTTTACTTTGTATGTGCCTAGTTATTAAAAATTACATTATTTTCATACTTTTAAGCTCATGAATGGAGTTATAGAAAGTCTTGACTGATGTTTCCCATTAGTTCTGTTTCGGCACAGAATATAAGAATCTTGATCATCCAAATGAACTTATTATATTATTAATGCAACATTAATGTGGGGGATATTTCATATTATTTGAATTAAACTTAATCTAATTCAACTCCATACGTAAATACAAGCAACTTTACTCACTCCCTGCTCAATGAAATGTAATTACTTAAAATTACATTATTTTGATCCTTCTAAACTCAAGAGTACAAGTACTAATAGATGCATTCTGTTTGAAGTTTTGTATCCCTTTCTGTTCAGCAACTAACATAAATACATAAGCATCTTATTAATTAATTATATTTAATTATTATTTAAAGATCAGTGGATGATATAATATTAATAATCTTGTACAAACCCGATCTGAAGTTGACAATTTATTTTTGTTGAATAAATTCATCATTTTAAATGATTAGTTTAATAATGTTTTTAAAGTTTACTTAAGAAAACCCTTTAACATATATCTACTTTGATTTTGAGTTGTATACATTAGGTAAATCCATCATCTTTTTGCTCAAAAACAATTTTTTAGTATTTCAAATATTATCTCAAAATGGAAGAATTGCTTAAAATACCACGTTACGTTGCGATAAAATTATAACTACGACAAATATTATGTAGAAAGCTCATTTGAGTTCACCACGTAAAATTTATTATCAGAAAGATGTTTTTCGCCACAATAGGTTGCGGGATTGGAGCTTTGTGCTCCGCCAGGTGGTATTAGAACTCTACAAGGGTATATACCTTGGACATCTGTTTATATGTCCTAGCATATCATTATAAGGGTGATAATTTTGATAAGAATACAAAAGCGTGCTAGGAGAAGGGAAGAAATACTTATGGCATCATTGATTAAATAATATACATCTTCTTCTATCAAGCAAGAACGTTATCATTCCGCCTTTATTATTCAATATTAATATAATATTAGATGATGATAGTCGATAGAGAACTGAATAAAATGCCTAAAATAACTTCGCCTTCTGTCTGGATTTATGAAAATGGAGGCCCAGGAATTTGGAAAATACTTACCGGATGAGAAACAGATGGTTTGTCGATATAAATGTGCCTTTAGTCTCCTATCTAGAATTACACGCCACTCATTATCCTCATCTCATATGAAGAGCATGGATATTCATCTAAAAAATCAAGTTAATGATGAATACATCAAGTCAGACTTTAACTCTGATCTCACAAAGATACTTATTGCTTATAATATAACCTTATCCATTGCTAATCATCTATGTGCAAAAAATTTATGGAGAAATACAAGGGTAAACCTATCCCTTCCCGAGGAACCATCATTAAATTATCCACACCAAATCACGATCAAGTTATCAGTCAAAAGTATTAAATATTTACTAATTTCGAAATGGAACTCTGAATTTTGTACTATGTAACAGTAAGTATTCAAGTCATCAATTTGGCTTCCTTTCTGGGAGCAAAGAAGAATTGAATAAAACAGAGACCTGGGAAGACATTTTCAACAAGTTAGTGAAATTTCTCACCTCCACAGAATTGAACCTAAGCTCTCTTTCATTCTTGAGCAAATGGCTTTCCTCTTCACCAAACCAACAGCTAGATAATATTCACCTTGTCTTCTTTCAACCGCACTCATGTGGGAGAATGTGAGCTCAGGACTATGTGGAATATCCTAAACATCAAGACACCTGGAGTTGTCTACGAAAAGAGAGATGAGCTTCGTGGACCAATCTCTGAGAAGAACAAACTTGGCCTCTCTTTCTTGAGAGATTTTTTTCGACTTTCTCATCGAGTGGCAAAACAGTAATGCACCTGGCCTCAGGCACCTTTCTAGCAACAAAGTAGACATTCTTTGCTGTAGCAGATCTGGTAGAGTATCTTCTCCTAGATGAAGACTTCTCCAATGTACTCCTAGGCATGTTCCAGTCTGATCCCATCGAAAGAAGCTTTGGCTGGTACAGACAACTAAGTGAAGGTATCTACTACATCAGCATGAGACAAATCCTGGAAGCAGAGAAAAATATTCGTATTCTGAGTCTTGTCCAATTCTCAAGCAAATAAGATATTTGTTAATAGTAAGCTTCTTTATTTAGGTATTACTTATTTTTACAATATAATAATATCATAACAATATTTGACTTTTTTAAATTTTCAGGTCAGACTACTTCAGAAATTAAAGGTCTGCTGGAGGAAGTCATGGTAAAAGCTGAGCTCATGGATGCTCTCTACTTAGTTGCCGGGGATATTGTTTTTTCTTTGAAGAATCAGATCATCTGTACATCATGCCAAGAGTTAATGGTCATCAGAGACACACCTCTGGACTCAATGACCTTCGATAGCCCAACCAATCAGCATGTATACCTGAAAGAGTTCATCGACATAATGAGCAGAGGGGGGTTGTCGACTCCATCCGACCTTCTCTACCTCTCCTGTCTTTATGCTCACCCCATGTTATCTTACATCACAGCTACTCCTGAAGAGAAAGACAGTTTACTTGGCACACCAAATTCTAGAGCTTAATTTGTTGCCACATTCATAGAGAGGATGCAGGACAGTTTAAACTGACATTATGTCCGTTGTGGGAGTAAAGTGCAAGGAAGGACACTCCTGGTCAGCTTTTCTTCAAATAATTTCATTTGCTTTGTTTAATGTCATGGGTAAAAATTTAAGTGCTAAAGTGAATGATGGCATCCGATTTTTAACAAAAAAAAGAATGGCAACTAAGAATTCAGGAGCTAATAGAAATGATTTTGATTGAAATTTAGCTTTTTTTCCTATTAGCTTCTGAATTCTTAGCAGTCATTCTCTTTTTTGTTAAACATAGGATGCCATCATTCACTTTAGCACTTTAATTTTTACCCATAACATTAAACAAAGCTACTTTAATTTTTCTGAGGGCTTCCACTGGGGATTGATGACTATTGTTTCCTGTGATGGCACGAATCCGTAAGAATACATTCTCCAGACGATCTTGATTAATATGAGTTGTTAAAATGAATCTTGCAAAATAAGCAAGACCCTGATCTGAATAATCATTGGAAACTTGAAATGCTTCGTCTGTATCTGCTGAAATTACTTTTACACTTTGAAATAATGATTTTGTTGAACGAATGGATATTACGAATGTCTCTGGAGGATTTTGGCTTCATCTGAACTGAGAGAAGCATAGGGAATATGGACTGAGGGCACTAAATCTCTTTTTAATTTCTTCCTGGCATTTAAGTCAAGAAGAGAGATTCCGACCAAAATCATTGGTTTTAAAATGTCTATCACAAATCTTAGTATTCTTTATAAGGGGTGATTCAAAACGAGCGGATTTTGGATTGTAGAAATAAAACACATAAAATAATATATTATGTTCAAAACTTTATTATGAACCGAAAAACAATCCTTTACAATTATTTCTAGATAATAATCCCCTTCATATGTTGGCAGCAAATGGCCTTTAAATGGTCCATTCTTTTGCGCCAATTTTCGATGACGTTTTCGAGCATTGTGACTGGAATCTCACGAATAACTCTCTCAATATTTGCTTCCAATGCTTCAATCGTCACTAGTTTATCCACAAAGACTTTAGCTTTTACGTAGCCCCAAAGAAAAAAGTCCAAAGGTGCGATATCACACGATCTTGGTGGCCAATTCACCGGCCCATAACGTGAAATTAATTGCTCAACAAGATGATGTCCCAATAAGTCCATTGTTACGCGTGCTGTGTGGCAAGTGGCACCGTCTTGTTGGAATCAAATATCGTGGAGACCATGTGCTTCAATTTGAGGTACCAAAAAGTATGTTACCATGGCGCGATAACGTTCGCCATTGACGGTAACGTGTTTTTCACGATCTTCGGCTACACTCTCGGCAACGGCCGCAATATTTTCTACGCTGCGAGCTGTACGTGGCCTACCAGACAACTGGACATCCCAGCAAGTTGCTGCCCCTTCAAATTTTTCGATTATTCTGCGAATTGTGAATTCTGAAGGTCGATTATGGGAACCATAAGTTGGGCGTGATTTGCGAAAAACTTCTTTCACAGAACGCTGATTTTCATAGTACAATGAAACAATTTGTACAAGTTGTTATGGCATATATCTTTGCATGAAGAATTGTAAAACAATACAGAGTAAAAATGACGTATGAATTTGACATAACTCGCGCGCACCCGTCAAAAAATCCCTATCCCTTTTTATCCATATTAATTGGATCTTTTCTCCAGCAGATTGAGATTAAAAGATGCTGAAGCTTCGAATTTTTCTGAGGAAATGGAAAATACTGGGCATCCCGTGGATTGGAACAGCAGGGCATGGCACAAACACGCTTTGAATCTCGAAAAGATTTTTAAGCACTTTTGCTTAACAGATCCAAATAAGTGAACTTCACTTCAATGAAATTATCTGAACGGCGTCATTACGTCAGCTAACACCGTAGAAGACCCTTGTTGTCCCATCTTGAAATATAGTCACCTTGCCTCTAAAGGACTCTTGCCTCATCCGCATCTGCTTACGCTTATTGTACTATACAGGGTATGCACGATAAATTGGTACTATCTTAAAATTCAACCTGCTTGATAAAAATGGAATTTGGAGTGTATTTGTTAATATGAAAAAGTTAGACATGATATTAAACAATAAATTTATTCAACATGTCCTCCCTCAGCAGCCACCATCTTCTCCATCCTGCATTCCCTGATGACTTCCGCGGAATCGACAGCATTCCACTCCCTCGTAATGGAGCCCTTCAGGGCGCGATGCTGTTGTGGCTGACCTTGCACACCTCCCTCTTCAACTTCCCCTACCAGTAGTAATCACACGGATTGAGGTCGGGTGAGTTGGAGGACCAGGTGTTGCGATCCCAGAAAGTGATGTGGGAGTTGAAGAGGTTAGTGGTCCTCATGGCGATGTGTGTGAGCGCTGAGTCTTGTTGGAATATGAACTCCCTCCCAGCGGCCATCTCTTATTGCCGGAGCATTGCCAACAAAAGTGGGAAGCCGTATTCCTCCACTTTTTTGCAATCTGCCGACTGTACCCTCCATCTGTGTGATGATACTTGCGTTGTCTGCGTTTGTCTCTGAATTGAGAACGGGGACCAAAACTTTTAAAGTCCTGTAATTGTAAGAAATATAAGTTCCGATTTTTGGGCACTGTAATTCAGCGTCCCATACGAATCCCCTGTTTATAGGTATTCTGTGACCTATGTCAGCACATCTCTCTGTTGTATTATCCGGAGATATCAGATGGAATGTTGGTACCACTTCAGGATACATATTAGCTTGGATCCAATAGCTGATCGTCATCCACGATCTCCAATCAATTACGCTGGGTATACCGGTTGTGATAAAATGCGATACCATGCTGGCACCCTTAACAGCATACCAATCTCGGCGTGATCTCGTCTTGTCACTTATCATCGATGCAATGTTGGGAATAGTTGCACCAGGTTCGGTGATTGCCCAGGCACACGGCCATCTCTCCACCTTATAAATAAGTTTGCGTCTCTCCCTCGTCAAGACGCAATCCCTGTTTATAGGTATTCTGTGACCTATGTCAGCACATCTCTCTGTTGTATTATCCAGAGATATCAGATGGAATGTTGGTACCACTTCAGGATACATATTAGCTTGGATCCAATAGCTGATCGTCATCCACGATCTCCAATCAATTACGCTGGGTATACCGGTTGTGATAAAATGCGATACCATGCTGGCACCCTTAACAGCATACCAATCTCGGCGTGATCTCGTCTTGTCACTTATCATCGATGCAATGTTGGGAATAGTTGCACCAGGTTCGGTGATTGCCCAGGCACACGGCCATCTCTCCACCTTATAAATAAGTTTGCGTCTCTCCCTCGTCAAGACGCAATCCCCTGTTTATAGGTATTCTGTGACCTATGTCAGCACATCTCTCTGTTGTATTATCCAGAGATATCAGATGGAATGTTGGTACCACTTCAGGATACATATTAGCTTGGATCCAATAGCTGATCGTCATCCACGATCTCCAATCAATTACGCTGGGTATACCGGTTGTGATAAAATGCGATACCATGCTGGCACCCTTAACAGCATACCAATCTCGGCGTGATCTCGTCTTGTCACTTATCATCGATGCAATGTTGGGAATAGTTGCACCAGGTTCGGTGATTGCCCAGGCACACGGCCATCTCTCCACCTTATAAATAAGTTTGCGTCTCTCCCTCGTCAAGACGCAACAGTATCCTTCATCCAGGGGATGACGAACTCCTCCATGACTTCGCAGTACCTTATCGCGTTAAAGTTTGCGTCTCTCCCTCGTCAAGACGCAACAGTATCCTTCATCCAGGGGATGACGAACTCCTTTCGTTAAACCTTTCTGTTGGGATTGAAGAAGAAAGGAGGCATCACCTCACCGGTGCTGCAAATGACACCCAGGGTCATCACGGAGGCCGGGAACTTTGTGGTGACGACCGCAGGGACCTCTTCTCTCTCCTTGGCAAGTCACCTGTCATTCTGGACGTTGTAGCTTCTGTCGACAGTCCAGTTCTTCTCGTCTGAGAAGAAGATGATTCTTCCTCTATGGCTCTTCAGGTCATTGAGGAGACGCTTACCGTTGGTGAGCCTGGTGGCCTTCATGGATGCCGTGAGGATGTGTTCTTTGGCCATTTGGTATGACCTGTACCCAAGGTCCCCATTCACAGCCTTGGAGACCAGCTGCTTGCTCACTCCATAGTTCTTGGCCAACAAGGTCACTTCTCATGTTGGGGGCCTTACGGCAGACCTTCCTCTCAATCTCCCAGGCATTGAAGACCCGGTACACCGTGGTCTTGGGGTAGTTAAGAAGCTTGTAGATAGTAGAGGGTCTGTGTCCCGCGCGAGCCAACTCGAGGATGGCGTCTCTCCTTGCTTGTTCCATGATGACTATTGTATGTCGTCAAAACAATTGTGGTGGAAGTTATAGTGTATTGTTCACGCAACCTTTTATATTAGTATGATTTAACCCCGAATATCCACATTATGGATCTGGATGAAGTTTAAAGTAGTTCCAATTTATCGTGGACACCCTGTATATATTCCAACGCAACCTTTCATCAAATCAAAGGTTATCCTTCAAATTATAAATTAATAAATATATAAAATAATATTTGTAAACACAATTTTAAATTATAATTTAAAAAATGTAACATAGGAAGACACTTCCATATTTCGACTTTCGATGTAATGTTTTTTATTGGTATATGACATCATGACGTATTTCATATTTTCATATTTTGTTAACAGTCATTGTGTTTAGGAAACAAAATTTAACCTGTTCAATAACGGCTATATCAATGTATATAAAGAATTTTTTTTTTTTAAAGTGAATTTTCAATGTATTAGAGCTATCATTTTTTTTTTAATATAAAGAGTTATAAAGGACAAAACAATTTATTCGTATCCATAGACAAATGTATTTTCTACTCCTAGCAGCCAACAACCTGAATATGTAATCAAAAATCAAATTTTGACAAGTCCTATAGTGTCAATGGGAGATGAAATAATTTTATAAAATTTTGACAGTTTATAGAAAAACCCTTAAGTTTTCCGGATCATACCTCTAATTTATTGGAAATGCCTGAAAGTTGACGAAAATTGTCCGTTTTTTATAAAAGAACTTTATAAAGCCAATTTTGAATGTATTATATCTATTCAAACGAAAAAATTTTATACAAAATTGTAGCTGACATAAAAATGTATAAGTAATTTTTTATAAAAATCTCTTTCTTATGTTTTTGTACCCTACTAAGTTTGAGATTACGAAACAACATTTTACAAATATAATAATGTATATTTCAGTAAAATAAAAAATGTATTAAATTTTGCTAGTTCATAGGAAAAGCCTAAAGCATACTGGATTATACCGGTTAGTTTACCGGAGATTTCTAGAAGTTGACTGTTTTTAAATGATTTAAAGCTATTGAAACACAAAATAATTTACAAATAGCTGTAGCTTTACTTAAAAATAGATAGCTGAAACAAACAAAAATAAAATAGCAAAAATTAATTAATTATGCAGAGTAATTTACGATTGAATAACTGCATATATATTTTGTTTTTTTGAAAAACAAGAAAAATCTCAAACAATAAGTATGATTTCTAGGTTTTGTAACATGGCTATATAATATTAATTGTTATAAAAAGTCAGTACAGTATGACATATTCTTATTCAAATTCAAACATCAACAGTTTACATGCCACTCTAGCCAAATGTTAAGATACTTAGAGTCTTATACTTAGTATCTAACATTTACCAATTACACTGGTCAACAAAATTTAATTTATTTTCTTGTATGGACTTTGACAACGGATTCTTATAGAGTTAGGGCTGTTGATTCCGAATATATGCTTAGATTTGCCACATCACATCAAGTTTTTGTGATATCTGATATTTATGGATGTTTACATAAAAAAGCCTATAATGATACCACGTGTTCCTGTTATGTATGTATCCTTCAATATCTTTTTACTCGAGTACTTAACGTGTTTTAATATGTATCTTGATGTGTGCCAGCTCTTCCTTTATCAATCAATATATCGTTTATTTAATCCAATCTATACCAGTAAAATTCTCATTGGATATTATTTCTTGTGTTGCTCTCATTTGGATTTAGTAAACGTTGGAGATTATATATTAATATTTTTTAAATCACCATCTTGGCTGTTTACAAAATCCGAACACATCTGTATAAGTGTATAATCTATCCATGTCTACATCCTCACGAAGAAGAAAGTGCTGTAGCGACCCAAATATATTCTGCTATATCTGTGGATGATTCACTTTATCACCTCAAAGACGGAACATAACTTACTTCGTTAAGAGTGTGTACCTTGCTTATTTTAAAGTACCGCTTGGAGACTAAAACAAAAAATGGGTACCTCACATAGTATGCACGCCTTGTCTCGAAACTCTGAGATCTTGGTCTCAAGGAAAAAATGCTAAGCTTAAATTTGGTGTGCCAATGATTTGGAGAGAACCAACTAACCACCTAGATAATTGTCACTTCTGCCTTGTAAATGTTAAAGGATTCAATAAAAAGAACAAGTGATACATGACATACCCTAGCATCTCCTCTGCAATACGGTCAGTTCCTCATTCGGGCGAAATAACTGTACTTGTTTTCACCAAGTTAGCAGATATTGATAATGAAGCACATACTCCAGTCGTTGATGATGATGAAGAAGATAAAGATGCAAATTACACACCATTGGTTTGATTGTTTGGTCAACCTTTTCCGTATCGTCAACTTGAGTTGAATGACCTGATTCGAGATTTTAATTTACCAAAACAATCTGCTGAGTTGTTGGCTTCCAGACTGAAGAGCGAAATATGCTTGCTCAGGGCACAAGTGTCACATTTTATCGTAACAGAGATCCAGAACTGAAGAAGTTATTTGATTCCAACAATCACTTTGTATACTGCAGTGACATTGAAGGGCTTCTTGTGGCTATGTGCGTATCATTCAAGTGAGTGGAGACTCTTTATTGATAGCTCAAAAAGAAGTTGAAAGTGCGTTATACTTCACAATGGTAACATATATGGATGTATCCCTATTGGACGCTCAGTCTCCATGAAGGAAGAGTATGGAAACATCAAAATAGTACTTGAACAATTGAAATACCTCGATCACTAGTGGTTAATCTATGTAGATTCTAAAATGGTGAACTTCCATTTGGATCAACAAGTAGGTTACACAAAATAACCTTGTTTCCTATGCTACTGGGATAGTAGACCTAGCAAGAATAACTGGGTTAGAATGGAATGGCCATTAAGGGATACGTTGGTACCTGGAGAGAAGAATGTCATTAATGAACCACTAGTTGATCATCCTTCCACCATTGCACATTAATCTTGGTATTATGAAGCAGTTTGTAAAAGCTCTTGATCACAATGGTAATTGTTTTCAATACATATGCAACCTTTCTGAGGCTTAGTGATGCAAAGAAAAAAGCAGGGATATTCGACGGACCCAAGATCAGAACATTACTCAGGGAAATACATTTCATTGAGAGGATGACCGCTGTCGAATCTCGAGCGTGGACTACATTTACTAATGTGGTGTAGGGGTTTCTTGGGAACAAGAAAAATGACAATTACCAAGAGATTGTGGATGAACTTCTCCTTAGTCTACAAGAGCTCGGGTGCAGAATGACCATCAAACTGTACTACTTACACGGTCACCTGGACACGTTTCCAGACAACCTTGGAGATGTTAGCAATGAACAAGATGAGAGGTTCCACCAAGACATTAAAGTCATGGAAGACAGATATCAAGGTCGTTGGGACTCTCATATTTAATGGCTGATTACTGCTGGAGTTTTATGAGGGATCATTTAGATGCTCTACATAAGAGGGCGTCATCAAAAAGGAAGTTAACCCAAAAAATGAACTAATATGTTTGTCTACAAACAAAAATACACTAATCCTGCATCTACTAGTTTGATATAAGTTATATCAAACTAGTAGAAACTATCACCATCTAATAATATATTAATATTGAATAATAAAGGCGGGAATGATAACGTTCTTGATTGATAGAAGAAGATATATATTATTTAATCATTGATAAGGGTGATAATTTTGGTAAGAATAGAAAAGCGTGCGAGGAGAAAAGAAGAATTACTTATGGCTATAGTTGATAATATTGTAGAGAAAAACGCGTGCGAGGAGGAGGGGAAAAAAAAGACATATGGTATCATTGTTTAAAATACTGATGTGATTATCATCTGCCTGCTTTATTATGATTTTGAGGGTATATCTAATGTATTTATTAGCAAAATGTTTAATGAAGATATACTACGTATAATTGACTTTGACGTTTTTTATCCGTTACAGTAGATTTGAAAACGTCACACTCCATGAAATTGTAATTCATTATGAACCTTATTCTCAGAATAATAGCTAATGAAACGACAAAGTAGAGTATTTGAAATATATTTGAAGCTCAAAGTTTAAAAAAGAAGGCTTTAATTAAATATAATCTACATACTAAAAAATAAACCATTAAACATTTAAGTTAAATATACAAAATTAAACAATTAAAATCATATAACTATTAATAATAATAAATTATAAATACAGAATATTGAAATAATAGATTGATCCAAAATATTTTCTTGTTCTGACATCGGAATCCAGTTAAATATGTCATACCTTTAGGTTGCAAAACACAAGCGAGACGTGAGTTTAATCAAAAAGATAATCACCCTCTTCTTCAAGTGGAAGTTGCTATATACAATTGTGCACAAGATAGATATATCTCTACCGATGAGATCTAACTAATTATTAATAATAAAGTAAATGTCAAAATCATAAAATTAGACAATAAATATATTAATAAAAAATGTTAGAAATACATTCATCGTAAAGATTTAGAGCAAAAGCGAATTATGTAGTAATGTCCGGCGATATTACTCCTATTAAGAGCATCAGAAAAGACGTTTTTTTCCCCGTTATTTCTGCTTATATAACAACATAATATTATCATGAAAGATTTACAAAATTGTTAATTATAATGCAACACCCAATGTAACTACCCTCGTTGTTGTGACCATTTAAACAGTTGTTTTTGCCTTTTATGATGAACACCAAGCTTATCAACCATAGCTAAGCCTTTAGTGATAAAAAAGTAATATTTATTGACTATGTAATATTGGAAAACCTAATTATCATACCCAAGTCTTAAAGCGAAGTAAGTAGTCTCAGACAAACTAGTTGCAAACCATCCAAAGCTACTACCCCGTTGTTGTGACCATTTAAGCAGTTGTTTTTGCCCTTGACTGAGTTGTGTATCATAATTGAGAAACATGGTGATATCCACTTTTGTTTCCCAAGGTTGGAAATGGAAAGTCATATTCTTATCACGGGAACTTACGGAACCAATCATATTGAAAAGGTATTTGTCATATATCTGAGGACTGTATGTTTTAGTGGGCTGTAGAGGATGATCGACTTTAGGCACAGTTTCCCGCTCTGGATGTCCTTCCGCTTTTTGGGTCCTGTAGTTGTACTTAAGAAATATAATTATGGTTACATTTGAAAAAAATAATACCATTACAAAATTCAGACAGTAAATACTTTTTTAATAACAAAATTTTGTGTGGATGACTCAAAAAATTTATATAACTATTTCTAATAAATAAAATAATCCAGAAACATTGCCATTAATTCAATGATTTTTGGATAAATTACCCTTGTATTTCTCACATAAATTTTTTGCTTCATATGATCAATGGATAATATATTCATGCAATAAAATCAATTTGTTCTGAAATTGATAATTAATATGCACATCGATAACTAATATTTATTTATTTAATAGATGATTATCCATACGCTCTAGTTATGAGATGAGGATCATACGAAAAATGAGTGGCGTCTTTTTAGACAAGGGACTAAAGGTACATTTATATCGTATTTTAAAAATATCCAGAAATGTATCACAAACCACAGATGTCTAACAAATATTGGGGGTAAATCACAATTTCTGCGAGTTAATTTAAATTTATGGAGTTTATCAAAATGATGTCCATTTTATATAGAAGGCGACGTTATTTTAGTCATTTTATTCAGTTCTCTATGACTATCCCCTTCTAATATTAATATTGAATAATAAAAGGCGGGAATGATAACGTTCATGATTGATAGAAGAAGATGTATATCTTAATCAATGATGCCATAATATCTTCTCCTATAAATTTTCTATTTTACCAAAATTATCACATTTAAATTACTTATTAAATAATGAAAAAAACAAGTAAATAGAGCAAAGCATCAAACGTTTTTTTTTTAAATAGATTTACGCTGTTATTTCTTTCAAATACATACCCTCTTTATGACTATACGAAAAACCCCTCGTGTTTTAATAAATAAAATACCCCCTTATCGTTAAGATTTGCCATGGTTTTAGCTCCTTTTGAAAGTCTATTTTAAAACTTTCCGGGGGGCTTAGTCAAAAAACATAAAATTAATAATTTGAAATTAGTCAGGATGAATAAAATACGGTCACCTGGGACAAAGTATATTTTCCGTTTATAATTTATTTATATTTTAGAAAATATATTGATCAATGGTCTTGTACATTTTGTCACACATAAAATCTGACATTGAATGATTTTATAAATAATTATAATAACAGAGCGGTTAAGTTGACCAACTTATCCTTTACGATGAAAGATATATAAAGTCTTTTAAAAATAGTTATGTTATTGATAACATCTAGTTTTAATTTTTAATCTAAATTATCTTAAGAATGGAAAAGCAAGAGAAAATGAATTAAAAAAATAATCATTTTGTAAACTACGTTATCTCGCCTTTGTATGACCTGAGAAGTTATGACATATTTAACAGTTAGAATAGTCAAAGATCCCCCATCTCCTCTTCAGTTTGATTTTAGTATTGCCTTTTATGAGATTTTTTCCCCATTGTATTTATTAATTTCTAAGGAACGATTAGTTTATTACCTATCTTTTTATGCTACAATTGAAGAATATAAAAACCAAATAAAAAATGAATAATTATAAGTTAAATATACAAAATTAAACAATTAAAATCATATAACTATTAATAATAAAAATTATAAATACAGAATATTGAAATAATAAACTTCCTTAATTTTGTATTAATAACTTAAAATGTTTAAGAGTATATTTTTTTAGGTATCATATTTAATTGAAAGAGGTTATGATAAATCTTTACAGGAAAATAATTTCAAATAACGTCTATTTCAATTTCATTGCTATTACTGAGAATTTCGATAAGAATTACAATTTTCCTTGTACTGACAAATTTTCAAATCTACTGTAACTGATAGAACGTCGCAGTCTTTTTTAGTAGTGTTTTCAGAAACCATACTACCCTAACTAAATAAGTGTTCTACTCCTAAAAATCGTTGTTGTAAAGATGATAAACCATTTAAATTAAAATTACCATATGTTTTTCCCCCCTTGACTGTAGTTTTATCATAATCAACTATAATATTTTAGCTAAAATAGAATCATATTTTATGGTTAGATTTAAAAAAAATTGAATAGGGGAAGAAAAGTGTCAGTGAGATACCCCGTTGTACAAAATTCAGATTGAACACTTACTGAGAGATAGTACAAAATTCAGTCCATTTCGATATTCGTAAATACTTTTTACTGATAACTTGATCGTCATTTGGTGTGGATGACTCAAAACATTTTTATATGTATTTCTATAAATGACATCAGTAACAACATCCTCCATTAATTTAATGATGGTTCCTCGGGAAGGGATATGTTTACCCTTGTATTTCTCCATAAATTTTTTGAACGTAGATGATTAGCAATGGATAAGGTTATATTACATGCAATAAGCATCATTGTGAGATCAAAGTTAAAGTCTGACTTGATGTATTCATCGTTAAATTTATTTTATAGATGAATATCCATACTCTAGTTATGAGATGAGGATAATGAGTGGCGTGTAATTCTAGACAAGGGACTAAAGGTACATTTATATCGACAAATCCGACAAACCATCTGTTTCTCATCCGGTAAGTATTTTCAAAATTCCTAGGCCTCCATTTTCAGAAATCCAGACAGAAGGCGACGTTATTTTAGTCATTTTATTCAGTTCTCTATCGACTATCCCCTTCTAATATTAATATTGAATAATAAAGGCGGGAATGATAACGTTCATGATTGATAGAAGAAGATGTATATTATTTAATCAATGATGTCATAAGTATTTCTTCTCTTCTCCTCGCACGCTTTTCTATTCTTACCAAAATTATCACCCTTACTTATTAAATAATGAACAAACAAGTAAATAGAGCACAAGCATCAAACGTTTTTTTTAAATAGATATACGCTGTTATTTCTTTACACACATCCCCTCTTTATGGCATTCGGTTATATACGAAAAACCCCTCGTGCTTTAATAACGTCCCAAATAACCCCTCTTCAGTTAAGAACCACGGTTTTAGCTCCTTTTTTGAAATGACCGTCTATTTTAATTTCCAAAAAAAGATAAAATTAATCATTTGAAATTAGTTAATAAAATGGAATAAATTTATATTTTCCCTTTTATATTTTAGAAAATATATTTATAATTTATGGTCTTGTACATTTTGTCACACATAAAATCTGACATTGAATGATTTTATAAATAATAAAAAGCCCTCAGATAGAATGTACATAATAACAGAGCGGTTAAGTTGACCACCTTATCCTTGCTTTCAATACTTATAGTCGAAAGATATAGGCAAGTCTTTTAAAAAAGTTAGTTTTGATAACATCTATTTATGTTTTTAATCTAATGAGATAAGAAAATCCAAAGTAAATGAATTAAAAAATAACCTTTTTCAAAAAAACAACAACATTGTTTCAATATATTAACCCCCTCCCTAACTAGGGTCAGATCTAGAATAGATTTCCTAATCAGATCCCCCATCTCCTCTTCAGTTTTTTAGTATCGGTTCCTTCTTTTTCCCCATTCGACATTTCTAAGGAACGATTAGTCGGTCCTAGCTATCTTTTTATGCTACAATTGAAGAATATAAAAACAAATAAAAAAATGAATAATAACTAAACGGGTATTAATAACTTCTATCCACAGAGCTCCTATTTCAATAAAGTTCAGGTATCATATCTATTTGAAAGAGGTTATGATAAATCTTCAACAGGGGAAATGACGTAATTACCAATAACGTCATTTCGGTTGTTGTAGTTACCATAAAAGATCGATAAGGACCGGTCCTTGTACTGACAAATTTTCTAAGGACTGAACTGATAGAACTGCAGTCTTTTTTTTAGTTGTTGTTTTTCAGACCAATCCAATACTACCTCTAACTAAAGCAAGTGTTCTCTCCTAAGGAAATCAAAATGAGGCAACTCAACTATGGAATGGATAAATCCATGTTCTAATTGAAATTAAAATTAATATGATAAAGGATTTTGAATTTATGGTAGTATTTGTTTTTATGTGACTGTGGAATATGTCGTGTTTATTAGGCTCATTATATGTTATGTATGTATTTATTTATGTCTGTTTATGTTCTTGTTTGTTTATCGGGGTCTCAAATGTTTATAGTACACTTGTAAATTATAGAATAAAGTTAGTTAGTATTAAGTAATACAAGACTACAAGACAGTGACTCTTAAGACAAAATAATTGACCACTCCTTGTTTAGATGGTGCATTAAAGAGGCGTTGATAGTTTTAAACTGTAGAAAAATATACCAGAAATATAATAATATATTAATTTAGTAAATCTGAAAGGAACAGATTAAATCTTTACTTGCGATTTGTCTTGTTTTGAGGCCTTTATGACGAGGATGGGGCTTCCATTTGTAATATTGAGACTATAAATAGGAAATCTTGGACTGTAATAAATTGATACTGAGTGAAAAATGCAGTGTAAGGTGAGAAATTTATTAGAAATACGTGAGACTTGAGAGCCCTGCAACTACGCCCCAGAGAACAATATTAAACTAGGATATTAGTCATTATTCTATGATTTAGTACTTGCGTTAACATTCGAATAAGTGGGCCTCTAATCATCATATTCTTATTAATTATACCTTCGTTTGATTGACACAGACAGATGTATATATACTTTTCTGAAACTGTTATCGACAGGATTTGATTATATAGTTTATAAGTTCCAACACTACTTTTTATTTCAATACAGCCACTGTTGTTGAAAAAATGATGGAGAGGTATTAATATTGTCGAGAAAAAGATAAGAGCGTTTTCACTGACGTCATAAATTGCATTATGATATATGGTGACCCCATCTTGGGGGCTCATTGTTGATATTTTTACTACATAAAAGGAAAAAACAACAGGTGGTTGACTTTTTAACATATTAATAAAGTGTCGTAGGCGTTGTTCATGAATTGAGGTTGCATTGTATATAGTGTTCCCTGGTGTATGTCGTATTTATATTTTTTATATAAGAAATAACAATCTAATCATATTAATGAAGTCTAACAGGCGTTTTGCATGTAGCATCGGTCGTGCATTGTATACAGTGTTCCCCGATGTATATCATATAACTATACAGAATAGAGAAAGAAAAGAGATATAATATACAGAGAGCACTTTGCACATATTGCTCTTTGATGTATATCATAATTCATATACATTTACAGTATACCTATGTTAAAAGTTGTATAAAAGTATGAAACCCTTTTAAGTAAAAATGAATGAAATTTAGCAGACATTAAGTACTTTATATAAGATTTAATAGAATGAGTGTGACTTTAGATGAGGCTTCGTAATGAGATAAAATATCAAATCCTATTTATAAAAAAAACCTACAACTGTTATTTATATTTTTTATTCTTGAGGGGATAACGTATACTTAAATATTGAGTAGCTATGTGTGAGTATGCTCATGAAAAAATGGAGAGCAATACCAATGATTTGTTGGAGAGTTATCTTCTTTATTATTATAGCAAAATTTGTGGGTTTGTCGACGCAATAATTCGATAACTCAAAATGGCCGACCTCAACAATGCTGACGTCACATCAAATAATAATGAAACAAGTATGTAAATTATGTTCACTCACTCACACCCCTTGGATCAAAAGATGGCTAGGATTGGGACTTTTGTAGAACGCGAGGAAAATAAAGTTTTTTTCTTTTTCTCAAAAATCCCATCCTAACAATGATACGAGTCAAAAGATAAACATATCACACTTAATCCATTTTAAACCTAAAAGATTTCACCATAATAATTTTTGTACTCATTCATATGTTTGTCGCCTCCTTCCGTTCAGTTTCAAAGTCAAGGGAAGTTGTGTTAAAAGAAATATTATTTAATTAGTCACATCTCATGGCAATGTAATCTGAGTTAAGTCTACTATTTTTCAGATATTTTAAATACAAATTAGTAAGATATAATGCATAATCATATGAATTAACTTTGTATTTTTCTCGTTATTTTAGATTTATATAAGGTATAACATTTCTTAGTCAGTACTAACAGATGTGTCTCCTTCTTTTTCCATATTATTCAGACAAGTACAATTTAAATTATGTTATTTATTAGTGTTGGAGTCGAGTATTACTTAATCTAAAATAAAAAAACTTCGATTATTTTCGGAAAACTATTCAAACTCACCGGTAATATTATTTGAAAAACTCAACTAAACTCGAACTCGAATGATCAAAAGTGAAAGTATTCGAGTATATGTAGATTAACTTCATTTCCATTGAAATGGTGGAACAGTGAAAAAAAAAAAAAAATAAGAAGGACACTCTAATATGCCCTATAAAAAAATGTATTTTACGACAATTTTAAGAAATAACGAATAGCCTCAAAACCATTTTATTTATTTTTAATGTCTTTACAAACTTGTTTGAGCAAGCCATGAAATACTTATCTTTTATTCCAGCATATTTGGTGCCGATTTTTACGGTATTTTCTATTACTGGGGAGATTATATCGAAAATAAGAAATAGAATAGGACATAGTAATGTGGTTGTAATGTTAATATTAAAGTACTTCCACTGATGTCATAAATTGTATACTAATTGAAGGAGATGTTATTTTGGGGGCTCAAAGTGGATATTTTTACTACATAAAACGGTCAAATTTCCAATAAACTCAATCAAATGACTTTATGAATAAAAAAAACTTGACACCTGCATTAAATACTACTTGATGCTCATAATAGACACTGATATACTGTATATGTACGTACTGAAAATCTTTAAAAATAGTTAGTCTTTACATTTTTTGTTTTGTTTTTGTTCGATTAGGGACAAAAAAAATAGGATAGTTAGAGAAAAAGATCTTATTTTTCCATTATAATAGTTAATTTGTATATATCACACGGAAATAAGACTGTATAACAACGCACTAAAATATTTTTCATACATTTTAGGATCATATACTCGTATATATAATAGAGCAAGGCATTTGAGCGATAAACTTTTGATAGGACGTAATGTTTAAGTCCTTGTATTTGTTGGTCCCATTTGGAAATCCAATAGTTTACTATTGTACTTAATATTCATTGTATTTTTATTGTTATAAAACATGAGTTTTTAGGCCCACAAATGGAGGACATCAAAATTGTGACGTCACGTGAAAATGCTCTATACATTAGATGACAACTTTAATTAATTTATTTTACACTTTATTGTGATTATATCGATCTTATAATAGTTTTTTTGAAATAATCTCCTATTAAGCAAATAAACATGTTCCAAAATTACCTACAGTATTTGATTAATAACTGACTGCCTTATTGACGTAGTGCCACATAATTGTTGAACTTATTTTATAAATTCATTGAAAAAACATTTTTATTTGCCGATGTCTTTTTTCGAACTGGATAATTATAACTCGAATCCAACACTACTATTTAATAGTAAAATACATAAACATAACTAGTCATGACTCATTCTCTCTAACGTTTCAATTACGACCCTCCTAGCTACAAATTAATATTTCATTTGCAAAATATTTTTCTATTAAATAAAAAAGAAAATCAAACGTATGAAACACTTTATTAAAAGGATTCTCTTATTTTTTGCATTATATAACATTGATTTGATGTATTATTTATTTATTTTACATGACATGAGTCACTAATAGCCTCAGAGGACGCTTTCCAACCTCAGCGTCCCCTGCGTACAGCACAATTAAGTTCCCCTAGAAAAGCCCGCGTAATACTCTATTTTATGATTTTTCTTTTTTAGCCAAAGGTACGTTATATTGTTTTTTTTTATTTAGAAGAAGAATTCTTATTTTTCTTTCCCATCCTCTGATTGGCCAAGCGCACAGCTAACGTTTAGATTTGGACCAAAACAACAAGAGTATTTACAAGGAACGAATAGAAATACGTGGAATTTTGTCTGTTGGTTCAGCATGGAAAGCTGCTTCATTATTTAATTACACTTTTCTCTTTCTTTTCATTATTATACTACATTGATGTTGTAGTGTTTATTGTGCTGAAGTTCTTAGAATCCGATCCTTTTAAAATGGTTAAGACTGAGGTGTAAATCAGGGGTGGAAATGCCGCGAAAAAAGAGGAAAAGGACGGGGTTTCATGGATGGGATGCTCCTCGAAGTCACTCCAAGCCACTTGCAACGGATCATGTAAATAATATTTGTTTTTAAAGAGAGAGAAAAAAAGTAGCGCGAGTTGGGTTTTGACATTTATTTATTTATATTTATTTTTTGATAGGAGAATGAGTCGTCCTTTCATGGCTTTTCCGAGGAAGAGCTATTACGTTCATCCCGCCAAGGACATAGCCTCCGACAGGATCTGCAGAGTCAGAGTCACTCATTTATGTACTTCCGATCTGTTGTGGTCGGAAGTGCGAAGGTAAAGGGATCTTAGCGAATTACTCCTCATTCACTCATTATTCCTTTCCTTTTTCTTCCAGGAGAAGAAAAGACATTGGAAGCATTCGGCGTCAGTCTCGTCGCCACCGGATAGTAAAAGCACCAAGAAACATGTGAATATTTTCACAGACAATATAATTATCGAGGGGAAGCGACGATGGAAGCCTACGGAAAGAATAAAAGAATCCGATCCCAAATCCTCCTTTGGCCTCCATAAAAATTCCTTGATCTCAAAAAACACACGACGGGAATCCTCCGATCTTTTCCATCGTAGTAGTTTTACTAGATGTATGGATACTACTAATAAGAAAAGTGTGCCTGAGGACTCCTCAAGAGGCAACCCGTCATCCTCCTCTTGGAACAATAACGATCCAACAAAAGAAAGTGCAACAAATCACTTGAAGGATGCTCCTGAAGAAGAAGTGTCCTCTTTTTCCTCTTCTGTGATAAAAGTATTCAAATTGGATGAAAAGACCTTGGAGTATTTACAAGAACCAAAGCATCAAATTAAATTTTATACAGCTATTCAACGATCTATTCAAAAAATGGAATTGTCTCCACCTAAACTAGTCGAAATGGGCCACTCACCAGAGTGCTCATTTATTAACCCTGCTGGAGCAGCATTAATAACGGAGGGGAAAGCTTACAACAACAACAATTTAAAAAGAGTAACTACAAATCTTAGGAGTCTGTCCAGTAATTCTCATTCCTTGGCGGGAAATATTGTTTGTGGCATTTGTGGAGCCATACGATATTTTAAATCTGTCTTGCAAGCGAAAAAATTTGGAACTTTTAGTTGTGATTCATGTAGGAAATTTATATTAAATCTTATTCGTATTTTGAAGGAAGGTGGTCAACTGGCAATGAAATGTGTATACAATACGGGTCTATGCATCGTTCCTCCTCAATCTAACATAAGTGATAAAGTGCGATGTGAGGCGTGTTGGCTCAAACTATGTCTTATCGGTTACCATTTAGAATCTGGGATGTTTAATAAACTCTATGCAATATTACCTAAAGACGTTTATAACTCACCAATATTGAACGAATCAACATCTGTCTGGAACTCCCTTACTCCTTACCGTGGGGAAGTTTTAGAAATTAAAAATTTACCTGAATTGTCGCAACCTCTTTTTCAACGATTTGGTGCCGATTCCTGTGAGATTGGGCATAATAAAACAGTACCAGTTTCAGAGCCTCTAAGAAAAACGAGTAGTCCTGAGATAAAAAGTATTGAAAACCCTTCCTCCTCCTCTCCGTCGAAATCTTCGATATCTCACATCGTTAATTTACGTCTACCTAGTAATTGGTTCAAAAAGTCTTCTAAAATTTTGTCTGGTGAACGTAAAGGAGAATGGGATGTTCAACTCATTACACCTGATCAAAAAATCCTAAAAAATAATGCTGAATTGAAGTTGTATATCGCTAAGACTGGTGTCATTATTGATTCTAATGTGATTAACTTTTCTTTACCTCAAAATACTTATAGCACAGACAAAAAAATTAGTACAATTGGCCGATGCCAGTCTAAAACTTTTTCTACTGATTGCTTAGAAGTTGAGGATGAGATTTTTTGTAATGATTCCTTATCTGGATTTCAAGATTACTTATTAAGTTCTACCATGAAGATTCCTGCTAAAAGGAAATCATCTTCTGATGAAAAAGATGAATCAATAAATTTTCAATTGAGTCCTAAAATAGTTAGGCATGAAGCACCTGAATCCAGCTCTGAAAATGTATCACCGAAGGCATCAATTGTATCGGCTTATGCAAAGAAGTCTGAAGTGCCTAAAAATTCTCAGTTTTTCGCAAAAAAATCTGCCGGTCAAATAAAGAGTCATTCTGAAGAAACTCATCCCTCTACGCCAGTGTTTGCTAAAAAGTCAAATGTTACTGTAGATGAAAAATTAACATCTCCTTCATCAATGGAGGTCTTTGCCAAGAAGTCAACTCCTCTTAATTTGGTACAATCTAGTATTATAAATGTTCACACAAATGTTTTGAATACATTATCTGAATTTAAGAACAGTCATGCACAAAGTGTA
The DNA here is from genome assembly GCF_016086655.4 of Lepeophtheirus salmonis. Lineage (NCBI taxonomy): Eukaryota > Metazoa > Arthropoda > Copepoda > Siphonostomatoida > Caligidae > Lepeophtheirus > Lepeophtheirus salmonis. The sequence continues at coordinate 35,347,057 of NC_052132.2, read as the reverse complement.
ATCCAGGAGCCTAAAGAAATAAATCTTCATAAAAGTGAGGATAGGAAGCTTGATGAAAATTCTGATGAAACGGATAGTCTTCCAAACTCGTTGGCTCTAAATCGTAGTAGAAGAAGGAGTAAAAAGTTGCCCTTAAAATTTCGTGATAATGAAGTAAATTCGAAAAATGATAAGTTGGAGATAGGGATTTATAAAAAAAATCGAAGTTCTATAGAAGGGGATGATGCATCTCTTAATGAGAAGAAAGCTTTAAATATTACACTTAAGAAAATAGAGAGTGGCTCAAGTGATCAAAGCGAGGGGACAACATCGAAAAAATTGAAATCCAGGAGATGTGGTACTTGTGCAGGATGTATAGCAAAGAATTGCAAAACGTGCAACCGCTGTAAGGATATGATATGTCATGGTGGACCTGGTAATTTGAAACAGGCTTGCGTTCAAAGAATCTGCTTAAATCCTTCTCCTCCTAATGATGTTTCTTCTGCTTCTAAAATTATTTGTCATAATTCCAGTAGAAGACATTCGCGAGGAGTTGAAACATACACTGATGTTGTAGGAATAGAACAGAGAGAGATATCTTCCTTAATGACCAAATTCTCTACCTTTAAAGATACAAATGAAAGTATGGATAAGCTCTCTATAAAAATAAAGCCAATTGAAACAAAAGAAAAGCCAAAGTTATCATATAGTGCGCTTATTGCAATCGCACTTTTCAATTTACCTGGACAACGAGGAACTCTGAGCATGTTGTACGAATATATTACGGAAAAGTTTCCATATTACAAAACAGTAGATAAATCTGGATGGCAAAACTCAATCAGACATAATTTGAGTTTAAATAAATGCTTTGTTCGAACTGAGAGAACCAATAGAGATGGTATTGGCAAAGGAAGTTTTTGGATTTTTGATCCTGAAAAGGTCAAAAATGGCACAATAAGAAATTTCGAGAAATTATTAGAGTCAGATGAGCTGTTTATTGAGAGTGAATCTCTTAAAGAGAATTTAGACAGCTCCTCTCATGAAAGTCGAAGTAGTATTAATGAAGAGGAGGAAGATGATACTGAATTAGAAAACTCATCTTACAGAAATTTTATTGATGATGAGTTTGAGGTCAAAGTAGTCCCAGAATCCAAACTTGCACCAATAAAAGTCATGGGATCAATGGACTACTGCGAAGAATATAGCTTGGAAAGAGTGACAAAGAATGGACTTGGAGTCCTCAGCACTACTAAACCTCCAAATGAAGCAATTTGCTTTTTATGTGGTTCAGCTGGAAAGAATTCAGTTTTTATTCATTGCTGCGTTTGTTGCGAACCCTTTCATCCTTTTTGTGTGGATCCAGGAGACGCTCCTAATACTGAAGAAGAGGAGGAATGGGTATGTAGAAGGTGTGCCGTATGTCAGACTTGTGGCCAACCTGATGGAAAACAGCTCAAATGTCAAATGTGTAGACATGCATATCACGAGAATTGTCTACAAGACTACCAGAAAAAGTTTCTCAACGAAGGAAATCCCTGGGTAATTAGAACTTCAACTTATAATATTAAAATTGGGGATTATATATATATTTTTTAGGTTTGTACTCATTGTTTGAGATGTGATTCATGTGGGAAGTCTGAAGTTGAGCACTATACTGAAGGAGTTCCACTTTGCTCATTCTGTTGTTTGCAGAGACAGAAAGGATCTTTTTGCCCCATTTGTAAGGATTGCTATGAGGAAGAGGATTATAATACACGAATGATGGAATGCAATCGTTGTGGAGCATGGGTACATGCAAGTTGTGAAAATGTTGATATAGAAAAATATCAAGTTCTCAGCTCTCTTCCTAGCAATATCGAATATGTTTGCAAGTAAATTACCTCTGATTATTTGTTTTTTAAGTAATACACATTGGGCATGCGGGAGGTAAAAGTAAAGGGATGATAGTACATACTTTGAATTTTATAAGGAAAAAGGTGGGTAAATAAGTTAAAATAATTTCCCTTCTTTAAGTGTGACGACATGATATCACTTAATCATGTGTTTGGGGAGAAATTTAACTTTAACTTAATTAAATTTTCTGTAGGATTTCATGAAATTTTTAAGGTATATGTTTTCTTTTTCAATTCAAATTTCAAATGTATTTTATATCTATTTTTGTCCGTAAGAAATGCCCATTAGAGCGGCTTGTTTTCAACTTTTTTAATTTCGATTACGGCTAGTCTGGAAAGTTGTCATGTAGTGTGAAAATAACCATGCAAAATTTTACAGTGTCATCTTCAGAGATCAAAGTTTACAAAAAAGGCAGAAATTATTGATATAGATTAAAAAGAAGCATTATTTTTTATTTTGCATAATACTATTTTGATTGACATTGTCTAACCAATAAAAAATATTAATAAAGTTTTATTTTCTAAATCATTCAATGGAGTAAAACGAGAGAATACCGTAAGGAAATTTTGATCTTTCCTTTCTGAAAATTGATTGATGACATAGATATGACATTGTAGAACAATGAAATTTTGCTGCAGGTTCTTTTTTTATCTCATAACAAATTTTTCGCGGGATTGAAATTTGAAAAAGCAGGCAAACAACCCGCTCATTGACAAATTTTAATAATCATCAAAAATAAGCTTATTTAGTAGCTATTTGAATTTCTATCTCGAGTTGCACATTTTATTATCAGGTGCGATCTCCCAATATTGAAAAAAAAGAAGTTGTTACGGAAGGATAAATATCATTTGGTTCGAATTGAAGATAATGAGGAAGAACAGACTTTATTGCAATTACACTCTTTAGCCCCAACTTCAAGTAAACTTTCCATCGTTAAATCCGGGGCTAAAAGTGTTGTTGATGGGGATATAATGAAGTATTTCGATACGCCTACTACTACTACTACTACTACAAATCCTGTTGTTGAGAAGGATGAAATGCTTCAAGTCGTCCTCTCTCAAGACGAATTTTCTCCTCAAAAACCTTTTTAAAAAACTCTTTATATACATATATTTTTGAAAGTATCACACTTTATGAGGTAAGCTGTGGTGTAATTAATTGTAATAACACTCAAAAATTAAATGTAAAATAGAATTGTGCGAATGATCCAAACCAAATAAGGCTATACATCAAAGACTTTTTCTCTTTATAATAATGTTGATTTTTTGGTTCAAAGCCACACCGTTTTTTTTTCTTTTCCTTATTTTATGAATGTTTTTTTTTTTTTTTTTGTTATTGTTGCTTCCCCCTCTTCTCTATGTACCTTCATGCCTAGAGTAAGTCAAGGTTTAATTTTTAACTTCCTCGTCCACAGCTTAACTCAGCGAACAATCTTAGGATGGATAATACTTAAGGTTATAACACACTTAAATATATTGTAAAAAAAAAAAAAAATGTTTTTTCTTTCTCGTAGTTAATACATTATAATCTACTTATAAATATAATTATAATTATTTATGTATATTCTAGTTCAGTATGTTGTAATTAGAAATATAGTTATCCAAGTTTAAGTTTAATCCATTCATTTATAACTTAATTTAATATGAACTTATCATTTCTATTACAGAATATGCTACAAAAACGAAGAAGCAGATGAGGATAGTGAATGGATGCGTTCTGTCAAGTTGACAATGAAAACAGGTCTTTTATCCGTCTTAGATAGGATAACCCATTTATCCTCTAGCATTTTTATACAAGAATCATCAGCTTTTAATTCTACATCATTGGCCTCTACAGAAGTTGCACATTCTGGATCTACGATTAATGATCACAGTTCCATTTCTAGTGAATCAACGAGGAAGAACGATTTAGAAAATGAAGAAAAAGAGAAAAAATATAGAGGGCTGCAATTATATAATCATCGACTTCAAGAATTTAAAGTGCGTTTAAATGAAGATGAACATTGGAGCATTGGTCATTTTACCATAGAATTAAATGAAATTATATCTCTTCTCATTGAGGGGGGAGATTGTTCACTATTAAAGCTTGAGCTTCAAAAGTGTATTCATGAACAGTTTCCTTGGTTCGACATAGCCGATAACTCCATATTGTGTGATCCTATTTATATGAAGACTCGGCATTTAAGTCCTCCTAGTAAGGACCATACCTATGCCTCCTCCTCCTCCTCCAAACGAGTAGACAAATCTCCTGAGAAGAAAGACATCCAAGATTTCTTTTGTAACTTTGAAAAGATGCATGAATTAAAACATGCAGATGATCGAAGGTGTTGTTTTTGTGGCTGTGTTGGAGATTGTGAAATGTCGGGGCGATTGCTTCCTTTTCGCCAAGATGATTTTGTCAATCTTAATTGCGCTCTTTGGTCATCAGAAGTATTTGAAACAATCAATGGTGGCCTGCAAAATGTTGGTTTAGCATTGAACCGTGGTTTAAAGTTATCTTGTAGCTACTGTGATGTGAAGGGTGCAAGTGTTGGATGTTGTCAGGAAAAGTGTCCTATTAATTATCATTTTATGTGCGGCCTTAAGGATGGAGCTTCCTACAAAGTGGATAAGTCAGTTTATTGTTTTAAACATGCACAAATTCACAGTGAAAAAGAAGATTTAAGTGATTTTAGTGTTCGTCGCTCCGTTTTTGTTGATTGTGGTTCCGAATCTCGCAAAAAAGCAAAACTTGTAAACCTCAATAATATATGTTTTCAGGTTGGGTCATTGACCATTGAAAATCTAGGATATTTAAATTTAGAAGTGTCTGATAGACCCTCTGTACTCATTCCATTGGAATTAAAATGCTCACGATTGTATTGGTCCGTTAAGGATCCTCTTAAAATAGTGAAATATCACTGCCGAACTAGGTTAATTAAAAAAAAAATGAAAGCAGATCCGTCTGAACCGGCCTTTTGTTTTAACCACGAAACTCAAGATGGAAAATACCTCAAGGACTACTTGTCAGAATTTGATCGGTGCTTAGCAAATTATCAAATGAAAAATAAAAAGTGGGATTCTGCTGTTATTCTCCATCCTTACGCGGTTTCATCTGAGTGGAAAGGAATTTCCTATCGAGATCTGCACTATTGCCCTCTTCATGTCTCAAATAAAAAGACAATTTATTGAGAAATTCGAAAATTTGTAATATTCAACTTACTACGAAATTAAAAACAAAAAAGATAACATCAATTAAAAAGCTACCCCTGAAAATTACCACTCATAAACAGCGTTCTATTAAATCCACATTGAAGCAAAATGTACATCTGAACTTTATTTCTTCAAAAGACCCATCACATGGTGGCATAAAATGGACTAAACGACCCAACGTACCACCTAAGCTTGAAAAGTATAGCGCTCTTGTTATTAACGAGATAGATAAATTGAAAGAGAATTATGTTCCAGCTGGGGGGGTTCGCCGTCCTGAATCTATGGTTAAGTTAAATGAAGTCAAACCCATGAAGATTAATAATTATCATTTCAATGTAAATGACTCATCTAATGATTTTAATATTAAGTCAAAGGATATTAAAAACGTTTTACATCTTGAACAAAATCAACTCTCAAATATCTTACAAGTGGATGGTGCTGCCGATGAAATCAAACCCTCTTGCCCTAAGTGCAAAACCGCTATGAGTGATTGGAGTGTCTATGAACAACATGTTTTAATGTGTAGTGGTGTAGTAGTACCTGCTAAAAGACTATCTGAGGGGTCTTATTCTGAGGTTCGCCCTCCCAAGACACCCAAACCCGGAGAATATCATAATCAAGATGATGAAGTGAGTCCTCGAAAAGATTTTAGTATTGAAGGACTATTATCGCCTCCAGAACAAGGAGTTGCTTCTCAGATCACATCTAGTCGCAAGAGTTGCGAGGACGATAATAATCCTATAATAGTAGATGAAGATGAAGACGATGACGTCATAATTATATCTCAAACTAGGAGTAAGCCTTCTTCCAAATTTGCTTCTAAATTATCATCCGCAAATAATAGGAAAAAAATGCGCAAAGCTAACTCCGCTCCTACGTTGAAACAGCAACAGCAGAGGTCACAAAAATCCTTTCAAGGAACAAGTGGCGGTATGTTCATTCAACCCATGTCTTCTTCAATATTTCCTGATCGATCACCAAGTATCCGCCCTACTTTTCAATGCATTAACACTACTCCTACACCCTCATCATATCAAGTTGGCTCTGTTTTACATCCTTACTATTCAGGAACAGCCACTTATAATCCACAAATTCCTAATTTAATTCCACAACAACCACAATTTAGTTATGTCACCCCTGCTGGTTATATCTTCAATCAAAACAGTTTCTTCGCCGCCGCCGCCCCACCACAAACCAACCCAACTATTCTCTATAACCAGCAAGCTGCAGCTGCCGCTTATACTCAAAATTTATTTGGATACACTCTTCCTCCTGGTGTTACACATCCTAATCTCGTAGTACCTCCATCTCATGTTCCAAATCACCAACCTCCAATGGCAGGAACTTCATCTATTACTAATATCACCAAATCTAAGAAAAAAGTTGCTAGAGTTCATCCTCAGCCCGTTGTTGTCACCACCTCAGCCTCATCCACTTCAACTAGAGTGGCAAATCCTTCCATGGATCCGATCAAAGCGCTCTCTAATATGGTTCCGTTAAGAAAAAAGACATCAACAACCGCTTCTGATCTTACAGTTGCTAAATCAGTTTCAATTTCAAACACACCCATTATTGACTCTTCTCTAGACGTAGAAAAACAAAGATCCCTTGGAGCTCAAGGCCCTACATTTTTTGCTCCAGCTCAACTCCTTGCACATACTCCATTGAAAGTAATCGATTCTAAATCATTGACAAGACCAGCAAGTGCTATTAGTTTGAGTGACGAAAAGTTAAATTCTGAAACGTCAAGACCTAGTTCTAGTTCCAGTGTGTCCATTCTTAGTGAACCTGTTCATAATTACGAGGTTTATCATCAGTCGCTGAGTAATGGTGCAAAATTTTCATATGAGAATGGAAAGGAAAATTCAATCAAAATTGTTCTGCGACGCCAGAACTCCTCTCATCCAAGCTCTCTTCAAGTGAAAGAAGTGTCAGTAAAAGAGACAAAGGATGATACAGAAGTCAATCCTAAACTAGCTTCAGAACTTCTTAAGAAATTAAAGACTTCCAGGAAAAAGAAACGCAACAACCTTGCATTTGTATCTGTAAAAGAGGAAATTATTAACGAAGTTGAAGCAAATACTGATACCCCTCTTTCCCCTCAATTATGGCGACCTCACGAATCTAAAAAAGTAGACTCAACTGATGGTGAGTATAACGTTCTTTATGAGCTGACGTCTGAAGATGGATTTAAAGCTCAGTCTTTGGATGCGAATGAACTATGGAAGCAGGTCTTTGATGCGGTCCAAGAGGCTCGTTTTGATCGATCTCTAGCTCCTGTACCAAATGATGCCATTAGAAATGCTGGCCTGCAAATGTTAGGTCTTACTCATAATGCATTAGCTTTTATTTTGGAGCAATTACCAGAAGCTGTTTCCTTGGAAAAATATCGCTTTAAGCACAAAAAGGACTCTGCTGTCACTAACGTTGAGCCGCCTCTCTCCACTCTTCCTGAAATAAAAGAAAACAAAAGTGGTTGTGCTCGCACTGAAATTTATAGTGATAGATCCCCTTTGGATATGTTCTCATGGCTCGCTTCAAAGCATAGGAAAAAACCGGATTTATCGTCCTCCTCTTCAAAATATGTCGAATTTGAAACGATTTCTGTCAATAGACGTGCTACTTCGCTGGATCTTCCAATGGCCATGAGATTTCGTCACTTGGCGAAAAACGCAAAAGAGGCCGTTGGTGTTTTTAATTCTGGTATTCATGGGCGTGGATTGTATTGCAAAAGAGAAATTCGAGAAGGAGAAATGGTTATTGAATATGCGGGTGAGGAAATTCGTGCTGTGCTAACAGATAAGCGAGAAAAGTACTATGAATCCCGTGGCATTGGTTGCTACATGTTTCGTGTGGATAATGATACTGTCATTGATGCGACTCTCAAAGGAAATGCGGCTCGGTTCATTAATCATTGTTGTGACGTGAGTTCATTGCTTATCTTAGCCCTGTAGCGCCCACTAAATTTATGCGTGGTTAGAATTTTCTAATTTTTTGCAATTAAAATCCTTGTTCATTTATAAGAATGATTTTTTTTCTTTTCTAAAATCTGTTAAAATCCAACTTTTTCTTAGTCAAAAACTGAGATTTTAATATTTGAAGTATTTAAATGACTGTTCTTGCTGATGTTTATTTCTAAAAAAAAAATGATTTTCTCCAAGTATAACACCTTTGAAGCTATATTTATAATTTTCCAGAAATCACGTTTTTCTTTAGAACTTATCAATGAGGCATCATAAGTAAACAATTTGTATTTTGTCAGTTGAATAATAGATTGATTGTAATATATTTGCAATTGCATCTTAAAAGTTTTTGGTTCAAAAATTGTCTAAGCTTCTCAAATAATCAAGTATTCAAAAGCTCATGTAACAAATATAATGTGTAGGACGTTATAGGGTTAATTATTCTATACAAATAATACTTTATACACGGAAAGCGCACTCTTTATTTTCTCTTCCTTTTTTTTTTTTTGACCAACTAAAAGATATTTTTTCCATCAAAATAATACGAACTGAAAGAGAGAATTGAATTCAAGGAATCGTCCTAAGGAACTAAAATGACTTTAATTATTATTTTGATGACATAAAGTTCTACCCAAAAAAATAGTTTAATTCCTTAAGACTCAAATATTCAATTCCCTCTTTCATTTCATAACTACACGGTGCTTTTTTAGCAGAAATAGGTAGAAAAAAATATCCATAAAATATGTTCGAATTGATTAGGTTTACGTTCCAAATTTTAAAAAAAATTACAATCTTAACTATACACAAAGGAATTACAGGCATTTAAAAAAAAAACCAACTTTTTCTTTGATAAGCCATTAAAAAGTTTCAATGTGTGTTTTTTCAAGGCAGATTATATTCTCTAATTGGTTTAAAAATGCAATAATTTAGCTATACGTATAAAGTCTTGAAAAAGTGAGATGACTTCAAATTTCGTATATTTGGTATCCTCGATTTTTTTTATGTTAGTACACTGTCACGAATATATATTAACTGTTTCAGCTATATAATATGTATAGTTTATTTGTAAGAGACATAATGGTTAGAAGTATTTTGCGAGTTTGGCGATTTTTACTATTGAAAAACGTGGATCAAAGAATTTGCATCAAATATTGTTTAAAAAATGAAATTAAGTTCTTCATAACACTTGAAATGTTGACAGTGGTTCATGGTGAAACTGTTCTGAGTTGTTAAAAAAAAATATTAACAAGAGCCTGAAGAAAAGAATGAACTAATAACCTCTAATAAAAAATCCTTAGTTGGTCAAAAAAAAAAAAAAAGATTGCGCGTTTGAGTATTCCGAGCTTAATCATTCTATAATATATTTTTTCTTTTTCATATATAATTGCAGCCAAACTGCTATTCTAAAATTGTTGACGTTATTGGTAAGAAGCACATAGTTATATTTGCTCTTAAAAACATACTCCCTGGTGAAGAATTAACCTATGACTACAAGTTTCCTAAGGAAGATGTCAAACTACCTTGCACTTGCGGAAAGAAAAAATGTCGGAAATATATGAATTAGGAAATAATTAATTAATCAATTGACTTGAATGACAAACAGCATTCATCTATTAACATACTATATAATTGTATATATTATACAAAATTATCCCCATTCTTTGATTTATTTTATGTTCCTTCATTAAGATTTTATAATATCATAAAAAAAAGTAGACACGATTTACTTACAATATCAATTTTTCTAAATAATTTTTTATTCATTAAATTCATTCAGTTTTGATCAATAATTATTATTATTATTATAATTAATTAATCCGCATTCATTTTATTTAAAAAAAAAAAAAGTTTCTACAATCGAAAAAATAAATAAATTATGAAAAATGAATCTAAAATAATGACTGACTCTACTTTTTCCTCTTACCCTTCACCCTGTGACTAAACAAAATTATGTTTTTAGTATGTATAAGCCTAAGGTATTTTATTCTTCGCTAATAATATAGTCATCATAAATCATTTTATCAATTTCTTTTATTTCTAAAAAATGTACCGCATAGGTATGTCTTAATTAAGAATTAATGGCGTTATGCACGGCCATAAAGGTTTACTATAGAGCAGGGGTTCACCATCTTTTATTTTCATTACCCAATTTCTAAATCATCACAATAAAACCATCTCCTACCCCAGATATATGTCAGCTCAAAAATTGACTTCAAATTTCCCTTAATCCCGTTACGAACCACTCCTATACAGCCTTAGAGGAATGAAATAATATTTGATCTCAAATTTAATTTTGTGGAGGTGTGAATTAAGTTACTGGCTAATTTTATTATGAGCAATTTATTAATTATTGAATTAATTTTAAGGAAACTTGTGAAAATCAAATTCCATGATGGGCCACTTTGAAATTTTATATAAAGGCCGCTAGCATACATATACATCTTCCATGAGATATCAATTAAAATACAAATCTGTTAAAAATATATTATTACCTTGAGGACTGCAATTTTGGCAGTATGCTTTAAGACATGCAATTGAAATATTAACTTTTTTTGTTAAATGAAACGTTTTTTAAATGCATGTACATGGTTAAATGTCTAATGTACATACAAGTTGTAACTTTTACAAATTGCAATTTAAAAAGATAAATAGTTTAAGGGTACATGTAATAAGGATAATGTTATATTTGATGGTTGGTCGATATATTGATGATGTAACCTTCAACTGTTATTATTATATATTTTTTTCTTTTATAATTACTATTTGATATGTTAGTACACTACCACAAACATATATTATAATTAATTTATGTGATCAAAGCTTATTTATAATCTAAGGCTTAGATTGAGTGTTCTTAAAGTGGTTTTTTTCTTAATGGTTATACATTATAGATATTATTTATTAAGTACTATTAATTCGTGAAACTTGAAAGTTGAAGTAAATTTATAATTTACTTCACAAATTTTAACTATGCTCCATAGTCTATAGAATCACCATTCCCAAACACCTTTAAAGTCAAAATTATCATGTTGAATAGAAGGTAGTCAGAAGCTATGCTAGTTCATAAATTTAGTCTTGTGAATAGGCAATGTCATCAGTGTTAAGTGTAACATTGCAGTGAGTTATTGTCTTTCCTACTCGATTAAGTCATATAACTTTTGATGCATTTCATTTGTTCATCATGTTAAATATTTTCTTTATACCTGACCCAATTATTTACTACATCATAGAACTAATAACTACCTATAAACTAAAGCCATATTTAGAGTCTGTACACTTACATAGGCTATAATATATATTATTGTAAAATTGTGTGTTGGAGTTGCTGACATTTTATGTACCAACTCTGTAGCCCTGATAATATTATTCGTAAATACGTTCATAGTTACGTAATTTGAATGGATCAAAATGAAATGATCACATTAATTAATAGCCTGTAAATAAAATGACTGTTGATGTAATTAAATAAAGCGTAATGAGGCACAAAAATGGTAACTTGTATAATCTGCTTAATACATAGGTACAAGTTACAACTTGTACACTACAAATCGATAATATTTAAATCCTTTGGTAAAGAAGAAGTTTATAATAAATTTAAGTTTTAGGTCTCCATACTTCTTTGACTGAGGACATTGGAGCAATAATAAAGGCTATGTAAAGAGGCTTCAAAGGCTTGGGTAACTATAGATTATAGAATACAGATGTTCAGTTAAACAGATTTAATTTTTGATAAGATGGTTAGTTACCTATGTGTGTGGTGGTGGTGGTGAGAGGGGGTAATTATTGCTTTAGTGAGATTAAATTGAACGCACAGCCCCCTCCCCCTTCTTGCGAACGTCTCTGTCCCTACAAACATTCTATAGGTAATAATTGTTATTACTTAAATTTCATACGGAAATAATTTTTCGATTTAATTCAGAGGAATATTTGTTAATCGGTTTTTCTTACTACAAGTTTTTCAGTAAGTATAGATTCCATAAAATAAAAAATGTTCAATGTTTATACACATTTGATATAAACTTTCGAGGGCAGAGAAATTCGTACTATCCACTCAATAAAATTAGAATAAAACAAACTACGACCATATCCAAATTATTTGTTATATCCTTAATAGTCATTCAGGTGTTGATATTAACATTTGAGTAGATGGTTTTTTTATAGTTTTATAATTTGTTTTCTTCCACGAAATGTTGGTAGTATTTTTGTAGTCCTCAACCACTTAAAAGTCAAATAACGTTATTCCTGATCTCTTATAGAGCTTGAATTCCATCAGATACCTTTAATGTAAAAATTTTGATGGTAATTTTGTATAACCTATATCTTGGAAATTTATATATTTTTTGACCCTAAAAATGGTTCAATGTCCAATGAAAGCCTTTGAAAAATTTTAAAACAAAAAACCTTACAAAACTATGTTGTTTTTGTTTTTCATTGATGAAAAAGGGCTTCATTAAAAGACTGAGGGTTTTTATTTACAAAGAGGTTAAATCTTAAAGATTAGAGGGGAGGTGGGGCATAAAATAAATTGAATCAATGTCCTGACTGGTGAAAAAGTTGCAGAATCGGTCTAATATTTATTATATACAAGTATCTTAGAAATTGCGTGTTATGACGAGTGAAGGAACCCTAAAACGACAATTTTTGACATAATATCACAATAGCTACAACGTTTATAAATTAGAATCCTTAAAATTGATAAAAAAGTATTTTAATACTAGAGAAAAATCTTTAAAATCTAATTTGGCTCCATAAATAGGTTAAGTTTTGATTGATTAAAATATCATTTAGGAACAGCGCTATTAAATACTAAGTATTTAATGAGGTTTATTGATAAAAATCAAATCTAATTTCATAAAAATATGAAGTCGACTCGGGTTTTGTCACTTTTGACCCTACAATAGTTCTGTTTCGTTTGATTTAAAAAAAATCAAAATATACAATATTTAATATAATCAAATGCACTAAATGTTTGTTTTCTAATGGAATACTGATTGAATTATGAATTATGATCTTGCCTCATATTATGGTTGTTAGTCAAACCGGTAGTATTTTCTAGTATGAATATTTCATCATGTCTTATGATAATTACTAACGGAGAAGTAATTCTTCTATTCGAATCATTGCCGTGTTTATTAATTTTTTTTTCTTATTACAATAATTTTATTACCTACTTTGTCTCTGGTTCGAATTTATTACACACTGAAATTTTGTTGGTATATCCATTCAAATTCTGGGACATGATTCCATCATTTTCTAACAGAAAACAACCATTCAATGCGTTTTATAGTAATACACATTAAATATTTTGATTAAAAATTCCAAAGGAACACAATTTTAATCCAAAATAAAAAAAGAACCTGTAAATCTATTTTATGGGTATTTCCATTATATTTCAGCAAATGCCCATTAGGGTTCATCACCCCACCGCCCCCCTCCCCTAGTAAAAAATATTGGCTTGGCGGTATGATAAAAATGTTCTACCTATAATAAAAACACAAGTATGACATATTTTAAAATTCGAATAAATTTTACAGGGTCCACATTAAGCATTTTGAACTGAGAATATTAAACTATATGGTTATATACTATCATGTTACTCCTGCTTGTATTTGTCTTCAACAGGTCTGAGGACGGCCGTTACTCTAGGCATCAGTTTGTCGTCACATTGGTGAGTTGATGCTGGAATACATGTACCGCATTAGAAACTAATTTCATGACCAAAAAGGTGACAGAGTAGATACATTTCTTGTCTTATATGTTTTCTAAATCAAAGATCAATGCAATTAATGTCATTAATGACTCTGAAGAAAGATGCGTAAAACTAAGCTTGGCCTTTACTGGTGTAGCTTAATTGGAAGAATGTCTTATGTATTGTCCAAGAATGTATAAATTGGAAATATATTTCTTAGTATTACTTTTGTCTAATTTATTTAGTTTATGGACATAAATTTTGTAGTATTCCATTTTTTACCTCATATGTGGGCCCGATAAATGTTAAGCAAAATTTGATGTTTGCCCTATAGAAAATATTCAAAACCATGGCATTATTATAAGGTTATTGAGTCATGGAACCATTTAATTCTGCTTAAAAGCTTATAGTAACTCGCAATCTATCTTAGCAACTCTACCCCAACTTAAATAAAAAACACAGATTAATCGTATGTTTTATTATTGCTCACACACAGAGTATAAAAAATGAAGTTGAGCGCAAATATCTCAAAACCCTTATTTATTCAATAATAGTAAGGAATTATTCACAACGTAACAAAAGCTAGCTCGAGTTCAACCAATCAACTTTTATAAAACTGATTAGGAGAAAAGAAGCAGACAAATTGACTGAGTTGATGAGTCGACATTTATAATGAAACTGAGTTACTTACTTATTTTGTTGGAATGAAATTATTCATAAATGATACGTAATTAACACAAAATTTATAAGTTGGAGAGATAATTAAATAGTAGGAGTGACGAATTGTATGTGCAAGGGCGAAAACGTTTGGAATGAATAAGAAAAAGAGGAAATTAGAGACCTAGCGGGTAACGTCCTAATGAAATGATGATAAAGAGACAACCACGGACTGATATGTATTTTATTTTTTAAACCATTGTTACACAATTATTCACAAGTATATGATTATCAAAGTTAATTAAATTCATCACAGAAACGTACGTACAACAGACTACATGTCCACTTAAAAGATTACAATGACTAGAGGAGTAGAAATGGTGTCTTACCACGGTACACCATATATACATAGTTTAAGATCCAAGTCTTGTCGTCATCACCTTCAAGTTACAAGCTGGTGAAGGGTTTGAATATAATTTTTAGCAATTTGAATGGTTTCAAACTTTGAGAGCTCTCTGTCATTCCCATGTCGAGGTAGAACGTCCCTTAAATTGTTAAATGCAGTATTCAACTGATTCATTCTTTGTCTCTCTCGATCATTTGCATCCACTCGTTTCTTCTTCTTTTCCTCCTTTGTGAGCACCTTTGGACGTGGACCTCGTTTTTTAGGAAAAGGATTATCACTATTATTGTGCTTGTAAAAAAGTTTTTTAGGTAGTTCCAGGTTATGTTGGGACTCTTTCTTGATTATTTTCAGAGCATCCTGGAAGACATAATGTTGTCAGGAGGGAGCTTGTACAGATTATGCCGCACACAGTAAATAAAGCATTTTTACTGACGTCACAAATGAACAGACGGCACCATCAGATTGGAGTCTATGTACTAAATTTTAAAACGAATAACCTCCCCTTTGGGGGGGGTACTGCCTATTCATTGTAACGTCACATGCAAATAAGATATAATTTCTAAACTTACCTCAACTGGAGATTTATTTTTCCGCCTCTTTTTGCTTTTGACAATGGTTTCAGGAGAGGATGACGGACTGTCAGAGTAGGTTTCTTTTTCATTATAACCATCAAAGGATCCATGGTATGAAAGCCGATGATCAATCCCTTCTCCTGAATTATCCCAATAATCCAAAGTGCCTTGAGAGTAGGGACTATACGACCAATGTGGAGGAGGGTGAGGAGTTTGGTAAAAAGGATCCAATGAGTCCTTGAGAAAAGCTTCCTCATCCTGATGTTTTTCAAAGTCAGATATGACTGAGAGGAAATCTAGATCAGAGATGCTCTCTTCGGAGCTGTCTATGAATCTTCCTTCATCCCCCACGTCCCACTTCATTTTGATAACTAACGAAAGAAATATAATCTTTCATGTGAATAAAAAGAGGAACAGGCTTTCTAATCCCAGAACGTATTCTTTTTACGCTCTCTTTGGAGAAAATAAAAATAAAAATGAAATAAACCGACGAATGTGAAAGCAGAGGAGGGGCTAACGTGTATTTTGAATTGTATTTTTTACTTTACTCTCATGTAATTTGTCAATATCCTACCCATACTGGGATATACCTACTTCCTTTTCGTCGTCCTAATTAAGTACTTCTATAGGTAGATCTGTCTATTTGAGAAGTAATATTCGAGTTCAGAATTGAACTCGAACCAATTTTTTATTGACTCATAGCTTTTACAGTCATTTATACACAAAGTCCTCTTAAATTAACCACGATTTAGACACATAATCGTATAATTTTCATAACTTCATATTTTTTAAGGATATATCCAAATTTTTCTCATCCCGTATTGAATATTACGAACGCCTCAAAATCTGACGCAAAATCCGTCTCATAGAACATTTTTTGGTTAATCATTGTGGATATCAGCAAGGGAAGTCATCATCAATCAATCTTCACGAATTATATATATAAGAATAATAAATACTTTAAGTAGGCCTAAATTAAGAATATTGGCTAACTATTCTCGAGCATGAAATGTGCTTAAAGTTTTACTAAACTCATACAATAGGTAAACTGCGAAAATTTATTTTAATATGAGTAAAAATAATGCCTTGTTTAAGGCGTTTCAAAATGGTGGACGTTTGTTAAGGACCAATAACAGTGATTGGATAAATTTTAAGTCCCATATTAAGAACTTATACAGCGCTAATCGGATCTAAAGGAATCTTGAGGAAAGTTAATTATTTTAAATGTTATCACACTTGGTTGAATTTAGGGCAATGTTTAGCTAGTAAGTAAGATTATTTAAAGTAGACTGATTATTTGAAAATTATTCATTATCGTTCGAAAAAACTTGAAAACCTAGGATATTAGATTTTTATCTTTTTCGAACAATTTTACATCTTTAGTTCACATCAAAATTAATAATTTATTGTATCCAATCGAACTGTATTACTCGAGTCCGGATCCGGACTGGAGGTATTTTTTATAGGCTCGGACTTGATTTGGACTCGAAGCATACAGACCGGCAGGGATGCCTACAGGGGGTGGGCTGGAGGGTATATAGCCCCCTTATCCAAATTTCAAAAAAAACAAAAAACTTCAATTTTTTAACATTAATTTTCTGCGTATAGCTATGAATTTTTGAATTGTTTTTCCAAAAAAATTATTTTTTTTGTGAACAGCTGTAGATTTTTGATTTTTTTTGGAATAAATGTAATACTTTAATTTTCTAATTGGAAATTTAATTTTTTTTCCAAAAAATTGTTTTTTTATGAACAGCTATGGGTTTTTGAATTTTTTTTTTCGCAAAAAATTGTTTTTTATGAACGGCTATGGGTTTTTGAAATTTTTTTCCAAATAATTTACTATTATAATTTTTTTTTTCCAAAATATGTAATTTTTGCAATTTTTTTGAATAGCTATGGGTCATTATAATACTGCGGACGCCCCTGCTTGGACCTGACTTAAACTTGGACAGGTTGGACATGAATACAGTTTTGCTTTCTAAGGATGTCATAATAATGCTCAACGAAAATTCTTCGTGATATCTTCTTCTTTCTACCTTATAAATAATCCACTTTCTAACAAACAGATGAATATCATGTACTCGCTTTTTAGATAATATCTCCCTCACCCCAGTTTGAGACGGAGGGGGGGGGATAAAATAAAAAAACAAAATGTATTTAGCGAACGACACCCAAGAGAGATGGAAATAAAGACTGACTGACTCAATTTTTATTATTCTGACTATGGCGATCATCATCATCCATGTTGGAGAACAAGGATTTCATATGTTCAATAATGAAATTATACAAATATTCATGGATATTTAGATATATTGTCATCATCGTTGTACTGAACATCTATAAATGTCAGCACTAAATTATTCGTTCTTCAAATAAAGTGAAAACCATAACGAGAATACTCTGAAAATGATTAATTGATTAATATATTTAAATATTATATTTTTCCCCTTTTAGTTTAGTATGATCATAATATGTATAATGGAATCATTTTAATGGACTCTGTGACCATATAATTTGATTAAGATCATGGCTATTTTGTAATTACTATCTGAACATATGTAATTGTTTATTTTCCAAAGCTATCATCATTATTCTTTTATTCTTGAGGAGAGAAAAATAAGTATAAAATAATCACTTGAACGTGAAACACAGTGTAAGTCCTACTTGACTTGGTGTAGAATTGAAGATCGACATTCCTTCCTATATCATTGCTAGATACAAAGTGGATCTCATGGATACTTGCAGATAATCTAATGAAACGTCATGAGAGCTAAGCAGCTCTTCTCCCAAGTATTCTTCAAATTGTCAGGATGACCACGCTATTTTTCAGTTCCTTTAAAAAAAAACCATCGTTTCATATTATTTGAATCCCTGCCAATGCTCTTTAGACCACACGGTAAGGTTTTCAAAACAATGCTGATTTTCTTTTATTCGGATTCAAAAAGTTGTTCGTCTACACGAGGAAGAAATCTGCTTAATCCGAGCTGATTAAGAATGTTGATGCATCTAATGGGAGTCTTATTATTATATATTAATATCAGAGACGGGAAAATGAGCACATTATGCGAGTAAAAATAAACTTCTACAAATTTGTGCAAATTGCCTATGGGTACAAATTATACGATATCTTTTATAAGAAAATATTGCTTTATGTTAAATGTAACGACTGCTTCGTTTAAATGCAATCCCAAAACATAATTATAAAGTATGAGGGGATATGAATTCGATTCTTGAAATTAGCGATGAGTTCGGAGGAGGATCACCTTTCTCAGTGACTTGTACTAATTGTTTATTGTACGTCGAACTTTTCATGTATCTATATTAAATCCTGACAGCATGTCTGGTCAAGGGTCTCGGCCCTTGAGTCGTGGTTATGAGTTTCTTAAACTAATACAAATGCAATTATATTCAATTTTCACTTTTGTCAAATTTGTCTTTTCAAGAATGATTCATAAAAAAATTTATATCAGAATTGTCAAAGATTTCTGAGAAAGACCCAAAGAAAATCCTAGTAACGGCTCCCTAACAATACTTTAACATTTACATAATGTTTACCTCTAAATTATTGATAGTTTTTAACTTAGGGCAATGGTTTTTAAGGTAAAAAGCCTCAGCTATCCAATCTCTGAATCTCAATAGAGACATCTCCCTTCTTATCCCATATTTATTAACTATATTTTGTTGTGACTGAAAGTATATAGCTTTCCTCTAGACTACAGGCTGTAATAATGTTTGATATGCCAGGTGACTTCTCATAAAGGTTTTGAGACCAAATAATTCCATCCTCCCCTCGGTTAAGAACAAATGAGTTAGAGTCTTTCTAAGGTCATGATGTTGGAGATGAGGGAAGGAATTGTACTATCTCAGAACTCATGATAAATTTTGAAATATTTTGCGTTTTCGGTTTCATACAAAATTTGGCATCCTTTGACAAAACTTTTAAAATTGGACATTTTTGAGAGAATGTTATAGTTTTTTTTTAATAGGATACATAATTTGACAACCTTACCCCATAGTCACGGACCTAAGTCTCTCTTTATCTCTAAATTTATTTCGTGTTCTGTTATAATTAGTTTTTATTAATAAATAATTGCTATAAATAATTTTGGTCTAACACATTAAGGTTCAACACCCCTTTAAATACAAAGCTTTCAAAGCCTATTATAATAATTGCTTAGCACTTCTAGAATTTTGCATTTGATGATTGCAAATAATACCAGCATGAAGGGAATTGCAACTCATAAATAATTGATAATTAGGGTATTTTATATCAAAATCCATACCTAGATAATAAGCTTGAGTTATATTGATGTAATCATTAGTGAAGTCCTTATATGGAAACTATGTATGGTGTTGTCTGTATAGTTTTTCGTGGGGTCTGATTAAATCATTTTTACCCTGCCTTATAATTTGATTGGCATCAAAATTGTTCAATGGAAGAGAAGCTGAAGGAAGAATGATACCTTCTTGAGGCAGGATAGTTTTAGGGTGTACTTGACCAAGGATATATTGACATTTTCTTATTAAAAAAATGTCATTTAAGAAAGGGAAAATTGTGCTGTAAAAAACATCTTTCAATAAAAGATGGAACCAATTTTAAAAAAATGAGAAGGACTCGAATATTTATTCTTCCCCAGGCTCTGCTCATGCTTAAACCGGTCTAAAAATTGTTCCTTTGTTATATAACCATGCTTTGCAAAGTATCCTTCCCATATAAAAATATTCAAAGGTTCCACGAATCAATAGGAATTGTGAAATTCCTCCCTATGTATAATGGATGTTTTTGCCTATTATAATTGGTGTTGTGAATCCTAAGCATTTTCTAGCGTCCGGTTTTTTCTGTTATTGGCAACCTGGGCGGTATCTTTATTTTCTAAATCCATTATCATTATTCTTTAATGTGCTTTAGTGTTAGAACATGTATGTACCGGTTGGGGGAGGGGGAGGAAGAAATGCACATATATTTATTTAAGTTAGGAGAGGTTTCTAGGGCAAAAATAATTTTCCGATAAAAAAAAAACTACGCAACTCGCTCACAAATTAACTGGTGCATTAAATAGCTCAAAATTTTCCCTCCTCTTAGAGAAAATGCATCCAAACGTGGTACTCAATTTAAGGTCCGTGCACTTTTGGACGGGGAAAAATCTTCATCATGCCACTGTCATGTTCTTGGGCTTTTGTAGCCTCTAATGGTATAACCCTGGCTCTCATCTAATTTCCCACTGGATACAGACTCACTGTGGCTGATTATTTTGAAATCCTGAAATGGTGACCGCCATACTCACAAGATGCTGACCACTTGGACTATGCCTATTAGTGGCATATTAATACCAAATCTTTCTGCATTGTCCAGCGCAATATTGATGCTCTATAGAACTCCGTATATGGAAACTTGACGTACATGTCTGAAGAGTACATCAAGAAGTGCTGCAGAGCTTTCGGAAAGAAGTTGGAGGCCATCATTGTGGCTCATGACGACTGTATTGAGTAAAATGGGATCCTTAATATTAATTTGACATTTAAATTTTAATAATCTTTTTACTTGAAATCCTGAGTCAAGAAGTTCATCTGGTTGAAGTGATGTTCGCATAGTGTGTAATTTTTCCCCGGCTCACCCGGTATAAAGAGTAACCACAAGTGTGGTTGCTCATGAATGATGGAAAGTAACGCGCTGTCTTTTTCCTTGTTGGAGTTAGAGTAGAATTGATCATATACATCAAAGTAGTTCTTGCCTATGTCCTTGCTAGATACAGAGTGGAATTTGTGTTTATTGCCTTCACTTTACTGTTGATACCAGATAATTTAATAAAAGGTCATGAGAGCTAAGCAGCTGCTCTCCTCTCAAACATTCTTCAAATTGTCAGGGTTACCATGTTAATTTTTTTTTTACCGTATCGAAAATACTTACTATTTAACACCCTAATCATAATACGCTCAATGGGAGTGACTCAAGGTTCAATTTCCTTGACTCATTCTTTCTGTTCATTTGATCACACACACATCTTATGTAAGTGATAACATTATTAATCACTAGAGACCTACTTGTCCCCATTTCTAATCCCTACTCCATCAATGTCATTTTGGTTTGATATGATGTATTTACGAATATCGATAGAAACATGTTTTCTCTCGATTACGTATTAATCATCATAGATGTATGTACAATGTACATTAAGTAGGGGTACATACAATATAGACCTATGATGCCATTACTGAATTTAATCACATTAAAAATAGGAACCAAATGACATGGTATTGATAGGCAAGGATGCACTTTCAAGAGAATATTAAGGTACATTCTTTGGCATATCATTTGTTAGATATACTCTACGATTAATAAAAACCTCAGAGTTTCATACATTGAAGTGGCTCATATATAGAACAGAGACAAGCGATCCCTTCATTTGTTAAAAACAAGTTGTTACTCGACTCAACCCTAGTTACATTATTTTAAAAGGTGATAGGAGTGATGGTATACCTTTTATATGATTATGAAAGAGTCTAGTTTCTAATTTTAAAGATTGACTAGACCATCTTGGGGGAGTTCAGAATCAACCAATGGATACTGGTTACTTGTTACGGTCTAAAATCCAATCACAGTGTAAAGAAAGTGGATAATTATTTATGACATTGACACAAAGGAATCCAATGTTAGGTATTAGTTTTGTGGTCTAGGCCTTCTTAAACGAGACAAAAGCAAGATAAAAACTCGAGGGATCGAGAGTAAAACTAACCGACCAAAAAAAAATTGTTATTGTCTTTGCAAAGAAACGGAACAATTTTAATCTAGTCGAGAATCCTTGAAAAATAAGGGCAATGGATCTAAATTACCATGGTGACGACTTTATGGAAATCTTTATTGGGTATAAAGTAGTCCTGTAAGGATACCCATATTATCGTACTGGTTCTGGTACCAAAATGAGTATTGGTACTTTGAGACTTTTTTAGTCTAAAAATATATAAATAAAAAGTTTAAGTCACATGCACTCCCAGGGGCATTCACATGATTTTTGTTCTGGTTTATGATAAAGGGACTTGCTAGCTCAGAATTTGGAATATCTTTATTTAATAAAATACAATTTTTATTAATTTATTTTATAAAGGATATATTTTTGGGGTGCGGGGAGATATTGGGTTCGAAAATTTGAGCATTACGTCATTGGCAATTCAATATTGTTATGACATAGTCTTAATTATCCTACAAGTACCGCTTCTTATGTCAATTATTTGGTATAATACCATTTTAAATGCCTCACTATTCCAGTTTCACTGTATGCCCAGAGGTGTATAAAATATGTCCTAGAAAGTAAGAGTGCCTTTTTCTAGTTGATAATCTGAACACCCTTTTTTATTTTCGAAAGCTGTTGTGATTATTATTTATTTCTTGAAGACGGTACATCTAGATATTAAGTAATAACTTGGGCTAGAACGGTACATTAAACCAACGGTTCGGTACGAAATGTGGTACACTCTTCACGGTACACGGTTTGTAGACTTAATTTAGTTTTTAAAGTATTTTCGCTATTTTTTTCTTTAATAATTACTTTTCTGTATAAACAAAGCATTCCTAAATATACTTAACTTCTCTCAAAAAAAAGTTTCATATAAAATATACACAGCTGATATAATATTATTATTCATGAATTTATAAATTTTTTCCAAAAAGATTGTTGAAAAGTCTTCTTCATTTTCTTGTAATAAACAAGACCTATTAATTTACCATGACAATATGCCAGGTGTTGAAAAAAATATTTTTCTTGATACAGAACACCTGTAATTGCAATGTAAAACTAACTGGGGAAACATTGGGAAATATATTTAAATCATCCCTACACCATACCACTAGGGTTTTGTCAACTGGGATATATTTAATCATTTTAAAAGTGATTTTCTCTTTTTTGTATGAAAAATCTATAAATAATTTATTATATAAAAGGATGTCTATGGATTTAAATCGTACCTCCCAATCTAAATCTAAAGTTAAAAAAAAAAATAACCAAAATTTTATAATTTCAAAATATTTAAAATGTGATTATATTTATACCTATTACACCGAGAGTAAAAACTTAACGAACCAAACCGTGGTACAATCCCGTATCGTACCACCTCGGTATCGGCATCGGTAAAATAATGTTTAATTTGCATTTCCGATTCTTATTTGTTATTTCTTAATTTAATTTTAAATTTTTTTTCCAAAAAATTAAATTTTCTGTGAACAACTATTTAAATTTGAAATTTTTTCCAAAAAATTGAATATTATTTTCTTATATTACAAATTTAATTTTTGAAATTTTTTTGAGATTTTTGATTTTTTTTTTCAAAAATGTAATAATTGAATTTTTTTTTTTTAACAACTGTGGATTTTCAAAAAATTAAATTTTTTGGAAATAGCTGTCGGTTTTTTTTTTTTTTTCAAAAAATTTTTTTTGAAAACAGCCGTTTTTTTAAAATTTTTTTGTAAATTTGAGATTATTTTTTAAATAAAATTGTATATTTGAATTTTTTCCCCGAAAAATTGAATATTATACTTTTTTTCCAAAAAATCTTATATTTTGAGAACACCCTGAGATTTTTGATTTTTTTTTTGATTAATTGATTGATATTTTTATAACAAATGGATTTTTGTAATTTTTGGAAATAGCTGTCGGTTTTAGATTTTTTTTTTCCAAAAAGTTGCATTTTTTGAGAACAGCCGTGTTTTTGAATTTTTTTGTGAATAGTTGAAAATTATGGATTTTTTTTTTAAATATCAAATTGTATATTTGAATTTTTTGAAATTTAATTTCTGAATTTTTATTCCTAAAATTTAATTTTCAAGAAATTCCAAAAACCATGCAGCCCACTAAAAAAAAATATATATATACATATATAATCCTGTGGACGCCTCTGACAGTAAAACGGTATTTTTAACTATTATTTAAGAACGACATGGGATTTTTTTTTTTTTTTTTTGTTTTTTGGAATCGTCCCATCACTAACTTTTACACACCGGGAGGCCATGTTTTAAGCATCACAGGGTATATCAAACATCACAAGTATGGAGTATTATTATAATCATTCCTAATACTCAACGATTGAATTTGATAAAATAAGATCTGGATCAATACTTACAATGTATGTACATATGTTGACTATCACTCCCTTGATCCTTACCTCATCATCGACTTCTTTCCCATGTGCCGTCTATGGATCCATTGCAAAAAAAAAAAGGAAACCCTGAGACTCTTCATAATTATTGCACTCCACCCATTTATGACAAAACAAAAGAAGCCCGCGCTACGGAGAGTAATCGGAAACCCCTGTGAAAGGGGTTTTCAAAGGGTTGACACTCATAAATAAATATATATATATACATAATAAATTATTTGCTACCATATGGATGCTTCGTATGTTCAGTAAGAAAAGGAAGAAAAAAACATTAATTGAATATAATAATAAAAAATGAGTGTATAAAAAAAGGGAGGGATCCGAAACGAAGCTGATCGAAATCGTTTTGTATGATTGTAACTCGTTACAATCATCGGAAAATCATGTTATTATTCAGTTCTTGTTATGTTTTCACTCTTTATTCCTTTACATACATTGTAGAACCATTTAGATGGTTGTTCAATGTTCATCCTCGATTGATTTGATATGATCTACTACTAATGTAACAACAACTTGGGGAAACAATACGTAAATGTTGACGTCACTTCATATTGTTATTTTGGATGTATGTATGTACGTACATCTATTGTTCAAGAGCTGCATGGAAAGTGATGATGGATATTGGTTGTGGCTTCTTTCAAAGTGAGAGATACACACTTCCCATTCATTCAACATCAGATTTGCATGCACATTGTAAGTATATTCAGGGGCGTCCGCAGGGGGTGGGCGTGATGGGCTGTGGCTCACCCCCCCAAATGAAGGATTATTTGCTTTTTACTAGGTAATTTGAAATTGTTTTCCAAAAAAAATCATTTTTTTATGAATAGCTGGTGGGGACTTTTGAATTTGTTTTTAGAAAAGCTATGGGTTTTTAATTTTTTTCCCAAAAAATTTAATTTTTTGTTAATAGCTGTGGATTTTTGGAATAAAAAAATAGTAAAACAATAACCCTTTTCCACCCCTCTCCCAAATATAATCCTGCGGACGCCCCTGATATTGTTCATACATCATTACTAGGGGTTCTTTCCTGGGATCTCTCGGGGTTTGACACCTATACGAAATTCCTGGGAAATATAGATTTCCCTGGAAAACTTCAATTTTATTTTTCTATTACCGGGTGCGTAATGGAAAACTGAACACTTTGAATCTAGAATTTTAAATAGTTTAATTTTGGAAACTAGGGGAGTTACTTTAACTAAACTTTCCACCGATATTGGCACATGTGCTGCCATTTTTAATCTTCAATATACCCTCTAACAACTTTAAAACTCCTGGAAGCTCTGAGAAGTGGTAATAATGTAACTGGGACTCATGGAGTTGTATTGCTCATCAACGGAAGCCTAGAGAGCTTTTAGATTCGGTTCTCTTGTCCAACAGGTCCTGGCCTTGACATGCAGCCAGAAAGAAAAATCAAACGGGTTGGCATCTGGCAAGTATGATGGCACATTTATTTAGGCCCGAATGGAATGTTGGTCTCCAAAAAGTACTTTGTACCCTTTGCTGTATGTACCGTTGAAGCTTGTCTCTATTCCATTGCCGTTATTAATGGTCTTCTTGACGTTGTAGATAGTCTACCTGTTTGACTAAGTTAAGTGTTGGATCTCTGTTAGAATGCATTTCGCTCAAAGTAAAGAACAATCTTGATTCTTTTGTCTCTTTGTGTCGCATTCTTTTTAAAAAGCACATAATTATAAGTCATAACAGATGAATTCCAAGTGTGAGTACTCTATTTTTTCTGATTGCATCATATAAAATATCGGAGCAAATATCGAAATTTATAGGAATTTTCACTAATACCCATACGATGCAGAAATGGGATATTTTGCCCCATATATCAGTTTCTGTTTTCGATCCGATATATTAGCCCACGTCTATAACTAATTTGTAGGAGAGTGAAATTTAAAAAAAAGTATTTGGTTCTTTATTTAAAGGTGAATATCAGTGTTTACTCGCCTATTAACATATCACAAGTTTGTCATATGTCTATTGCCAGGTAATTTCAAATATTTCCCATTTTGTATGAGTACTTAATGTATAAGAGGGATGACAGAACAAACAAAGTTGTTGACAATTTTTTGTGATGTCAAAACTCAGCAAAAATGCATACAATTAGGTAAAATGCAGTTATCTGCGGAAATTAATGAATTTTTCCTTTTTATAGAAAATTTTTTTTTTCTTCAAAAAATTTAAATTTGAGTTATTTTTCCAAAAAGTTTAGTTTTTTGACAATAGCTGTGAATTTTTGATATTTTTTTCAAAAAATTTTAATTCAGTTTTTTTAAATTTTTTTCCAAAATGTTTATTTTTTTGACAGTAGCTGTGTATTTTGACATTTTTTATAAAAAGATTAATTTATTGACAGTAGTTGTGAATTTTTGACATTTTTTCCAAAAAATTTAAATTTAATTTTTGAATTTTTTTCTATAAAATTTAATACTTGAATTTGAATTTTTTAATGAAGAGATATGAATTTTTTTAAATTAATATTTCAAATTTTTCCCCAAAAATTTTTTCCCCAAGCCCCCCAAAGAAACAACCTGTGGATTCCCCTGGCTATACCTAAACTGTTTACTTACCGCGTAACTCATTCATCATCAGGGTATCGTTAACCAATTCAAAAGTGGGGTCAGTCGTCTTATAGAAATGACGTCATAATATTTATGGCAACATAGTCACAACTTTTTATCGAATTAGTTTTCCAAAAGGTGTGGGGTTATCCCACTATTGTGACACCTATGCTCTTGACTCATCAGTGACATTAGTGCTTTATTCTAATCTTCTGAAGGCTCTTTGTAATCAAGGTTTTATAGCTACAAATAATATGTTTTGTATTAAAATAACCGATTCTACATGAGTCTGAATTTCAATGATCAGCGTCTACTCCGTTTCAAAAATCTTACACTGGAAACACTTTTTCCATTGATATTAAGGAAAATAGTGAAAATATATCATTTTGATATACAATAGGATGTCAAAATGGGACCAACAAATCAAATAAAAGGATTTACTGTTTATAAAAAAAATTGTCACTTAATTAACCTTTTTTAGTATATAAATAACCCTATAATATTTAAAAAAATGTTATAACATTTTTTATTGTGCTGTAGATACCAGATAACTATTATAATTAAAAGAATATGGGTCTTCCGGAATAAATGCATAATTTTGAACCAAATTTTACAACAACAATATCTTCCTGAAGAAATGAAGGAAGGAATTATCGCACTCTTAAAAAAAGGGGCAAAAAATCAAAATATGCACACAATTTGAGACTTATCGCACTCTTTAATGTACATTATAGAACTTTAACTTGATTAATTGTCGAGAGGAGGACCCCAATTCTAATTTTTTTTTTTACTAGTTCACAGTTTGGTTTTAGATAAAAAAAACCCAGATCAATTAAACTTGTAGCTATGTCTGTTTCAGAATGGATAAGATGGCAGGACAAAATAAATTAAAAGGTAGTTACGGTTTTTATCTATTGTACAAACGCATTTGATACAATATCGCACGATCATATAATTCAGCTCCACACTTTATATATACAGGAAGCGGGGATCAAATTGTCGCCAAAATATTTTCTCAAAATATCAACTTTTTTATTGAAAATCACTGACGAGCATATAGGTATGGCCATTCATTCAATATAATCACCGTTGGCATCAATAACTGCCTCAATACGTCCTCCGAACCGGCCGCAGGCTCTTCTGACCATCTCATTGTCCATGTCGCCGAATACCTCCCTAATGGAGTCCATCAGGCTGGCCTTGGTACTATGGGGATGTCTCTCAACATAGCCCCAGACAAAATAGTCCAAAGGATTAAGGTCAGGAGAGTTAGGAGGCCACAAATCCTTGGTTACGACGTCATAACAGTTCTCGGTTAACCACTGCATAGAGATTTTGGACACATGGCAGGGTGCTGAGTCCTGTTGCCACACCCAGGGCCTGTCTCCGGCCACCCCTTGACCTTCATGGACCTGGTAGGGTCATCCTCAACCATCTTCTTCACCTTGTCGACAAAGTCGGTGTCCCTGACCTTCCTGTCGGCGCCCTCCTCCTTGGGTGCCCTCTTTATGGTGGCATCAACATCCCAGGTGTCCTCTAGCTTCTTACAGATACGCTGAACAGTCCGTAAATTCACTCCTAAGGTTGAAGCAATCGTTCAATTGGAGATTTCACCTCCATTATTAACCAATGCCATGACTACGGCGGACCTCGAAAGCTCCTCGTTCCACTTTTAGCTCTTTATCTCTGCATATGATGACGGCATGATGCTAACTGAACTACGTATCGTCAGCTGACGAGAATAGCTTTCCTATTTGGTAACTGGTTTTTTATTTGATAATGTCGTCTTCAAGTTATCAAGGTTTAAAATAAGCAACAATCTGATCCCCGTGATGATTTCTATCTTAAAAGAAGTATAAAAAATTCCCTTAGCCGGAGGAGTAAAAATATTTATCGGAAGAGTATGCCCAGAAGGAGACCCCCTAACCCCAGTACTTTATAACTTAACAATAAGACCACTAGAACTAAGACACGAGGACATACTAGAAGGTACGAAGGTGTGCCACGTTCCTATTTGAGGAAAATAACATGGGGAAAAAATATTAAAACTTTGTAAACATATTAAATGAGTTTAGAGTCCTGAGTGAACTGCAAACAAATTGGAACAAATCTACATTTATGACGGCTATGCCCATAAAATAAGTTATAAAACTTGGGAATGTAGGAACTATGTATAACCATACAATAGATCAAAAATTTGTTAAAATATGTAAAAATGAATACATAAGTCGTCCTTAAGAAATATAGAATATACATAAAAAATATAAAGGGGGACTTGGAGCAATAAAATTTAGATGTTAACTGATAATACTGATGGCATGTTCGATAACAAGATAAAAAAACCAAAAATAATGATGGGGTTTTATAGAGGAAATTAATATAAGATAAAAATTATGCCCATTTTAAAAACGTAATTAAGAATAAACAGGGGCTGCTATGTTGTAATTTACTTAACTATCGCTAAGAGGAATATTAAAGCGTTAAGAATTAAAAAAGGAATGAATGGCATTAAATATTATAGGTAATTGATTCAGCCCCAGCTCTCCTCTAGTTCAAAATAATCTCTAGATATAAAAGGAAGTTAAAAAATAAAGCCAAAAATTATTCTAGCAATCCTACTTTTACCGTTTGTACCAATTTAGGCATTTCTATGTATTTTCAGTACGTATTACTTTGATTTAAATTAAATATTTGTGTTGAAACATTTGCATCAAGTCGTATTCAATGCAATTATTAAGTTTTTAAGCAATTTGATGGAGTTTTATCAAGGTTTATTCAAAATCTGTCTATTTTATGTAGTAAAAATTTCAACTTTGAGCCCCAAAATGTCCTCTCCTTCAATTATGATGCAACCTATAACGTCAACAGTTACATTGAGGATCGAACATAGAAATATTTGAAGATCCTCTGTCTCATTGACATACCTATTGTATTAATACTACAATTTGAATGTTTCGGTAAACTACAATGGAGTCCAATTCTTGTTCCAATCATCAGTGTATGTTTTTATCTCTAGTATTTATAGTATTCAAGTGCATCATACACGTTTAATACTTAGAAAAAGGAAATAAGGACTTATTTACGTAGGTACTCAGTAAAAGATTTGTAAACTGATCCTTATTGGGCCAAATGTTGCGTATTTGGAAGAATAAAATATGGGTTTTTGAAGTGGTATGAAATGTAATATTTCAGATGTCTCATATTTTTATAAAAAAGAGTTAAATGGATTCTACAGATCCGCAAGTTGACTTATAGCTCATGGCTTGGGATGTAATGATCAAACACAGGGTTCACCAAAAGTTAGCTCCTTCATCATAATCCCTGTTTTTTTGTTGTTTATCCGATTGGGTTACAACATTAAAAATAGCGGGATCTAAAAAACAGTACTAGGAAAGATTTCTCAGGAGAAAATTGCCCGTGAGAAAAATTGCGAGTTAGCAAAACTCCCGGGAGAAAATTGCCTGTATTTTGTTCAAAGCTCATGATGGAAAATAACCTATTATAAATTCGCTTAATATTATTCATGACAAATATTCAAACATGTTTGTTTGTTCCATCCCCAAAGGTAGTACCTTCATGTGTGGCTAACATTATTGCTATACATTTTCCTTTCAATTTTTTAAATTAAATCCAATCTTATAAGAAATGGAAAAAAGGATTGATAAGGAGGGGGGAGGGGATACATAGCTACATCCCCTCCATCCCACACCCTGCAGACAGGGATCTTCAAATATGGTTAAATGTTAACACTACCAAGACTTCCACGCCCAAGCCGAGTCAAATGTTAACACTGCCAAGACTTCCACGCCCAAGCCGAGGGCTTGAAACTATTTATTGATATTAGAGGGATTCTTTGGATGTATGTGATGCTTTGGCGGTGGTTTTTAAGGATCCAGGGAACCCTCAAGTGACCCGTGGAACCCGATTGAAACTACTATAGATTGGAACTATTTTTTAATATTAGAGGGGTTCCTTGGATATATGGGATCCATTGGTGGTGGTTTTTAACTATCCCACACTATCCCAAGGATACTGGCCAATCCGAGGACGGAGCTATTAGCTATTAATTCCCCCCCCTTCCTTATATATTGCAATAATATTACTCACACATGAAGGTACTCCCATGGGGAATGGAACAAAGGAATATGGTTAGATATTTTTCATAAATAATATTAAGTGAATTTATAATGTTTTATTATTCAGAATGAAGTTTGAACAAAATACCCTAATTTTCTCCCGGGCAATTTTCCTCCATGGCAATTTTCTCCAGGGCAGTTTTCCGTGCACGCTAAAAAATCAACCCAATCACAATGAGTGATAGTTATGTAAATGAATGATCAATATTTGGCCAAATATAATTTGCTAAGCGATAACTTTTTCTCCGCTAGGAGTGTTGAGACTTCCATGATATTACCAAATAAATACTACACAACTTTCATGAATGAACCCTTTTAGTATTTTAATTGAAATAACTTTAAGGTGAATAGGTGAGTTATGTTAAGGAAAAACAAATGTTCATACGTTACGATGTAAAATGGTAAATTAACATTATCTGTAGTATCTCAAAAGCTACATCATGAAGGAAGATATTGTCTAGTAGACAAGGAAATCCCCTCAAGCTAACAGACACGTTTCGTAACTTGTTTTATAGCTTAGTTTTAGTCTAAACTTAGACGTAGGCGATAGAAGAACAGGGTAGGAAAGATTATCCTCCCAAAGGAGGAAAACTATATATAATATGCTAATTAATACGGCAGTTGCCCCCTCTCTCCCAATTTAGGGGAAGCTAAGCAACATTTGGTAAATATTTTACCTTTCTAAAAAAAAGTAATGAAAAAAAAAGAAAGGGCATGAAAAAATGCTAGTACCATGAAAAAAAAAATCTCCTCTCGTACGCCTATGTGTCTAATAACACACAATGCAGCTTCCAAAAATGCGGATATTTTTCAGTCTAATTAATTAATGATTAGTAAAGCAAAGTTTATCTATATGTCTGAATGAATGTATGGTAAACAGTCACAGGGGGCTTTGTATTTAGTGCTCCCTGATATATATTTTGTTCTAAGATATAACAATGTAGTCGCATTAATGAAATATTGCAGGAGTGTGTATGTAGTATTGAGCGTACATACAGGTTGTATTATATACTGTGCTCCCTGATGTATATTATATGTATATTTTTGATCTAATAAAAACAATTTAGTATCTAGACGTGGCGTGTGCAATGTGCATGTACCATTGAGTATACATGTGCATTTTTAGTAAATGTTAAGATTTGAATACAATATAAACGCTGGTATGTCAAAATGAATTAACTCTTGTAGGGGTTTTGTATTTATCATTTGGGGAACACTGGTTTTTTTGTTTTTGTTTTTGCAAACCTCCTAATTGACCTTGAATCTGATTTGTGTTACGCCATTTCAAAGTGGAACTAAACATTATCGCACTCATAAAGGCAAAACAAATGGAATAGTGTCATTAACCCTTATGCGTCTAGTGTTGCATTTTTGTATGTTTTTTAGGGACAAATTAATTGAGAAAAAGAAAAATAACAAATCTTTTCAAGCATTTTATTTTCATATGATAACTGTTAGTAAAAAATATAATATATTCAAACTAAAATTAAGGGTCGTAAAATGGCACAATTAAGCAAACTGTATATTTACGTACACAAACAACACTAAATGGGTTAAGTTCAAATTTATCAAAGACGGATGTTGTGGTGGAAAATTGAGAGATGGCTCACTAAAAAGTGGAAAATGTGATAAAATATATCAAAACCTTACTCTATCTCTCTGAGCCTTAGCTACATGCAAATGCCTGCGATATTTGATTATTATGACTATACTGTTATTTCTTTGATCAAAAATCTGTTGATGATATATATCAGGGAGCACTATATACAATCTACCCGGTATACACAATCGATTTTTCATGTAAAACACCTGTAAGATTTGATTAATATGACTACATTGTTATTTCTTATATTAAAAAGGACTGTTTTTTCAATCAAACATACAAAAAGATAAACTTTTCTTTATTTATATAGATGTAAGAGTAATATAACTGTGGGTATTTGAACCATAGAGTACTTCTGAATTAGGAATTTGAAATACAAAAATTCAAAATTCATTGAATATTCAATTTCTTTTATTATCTTCATCACTAATATATACTTCTCTAATTCATCTCATTTTTTGAGCTTGTACACTGTACAGTTTGCTGCTCATACAGGTTATAACTTGTAAAATATATGTATATAGAAGGTTTTCACAGACGCGCCATATTGGGGTTCATAGTTGAATTTCATGAGCATTTTAATTAAATTATTCTATGAAATATTGATTATTCAATCAAATTCAAAGCTTTGACTTGATTTTGAATTTCAATAATCGGTTTACAAATACCTCAATGAAATCATAAGAATAAAAGTTTATTTCTTAAGCATAATCAATCCTTAAATGGTGAGTACTCTCATGATTTTATGACAGTGATCTATTTTGTGAAGGACTCTAGTACTTACTTATTATGACTTGAGCATATATTTCCCAAAATCCACCTCCATGATAATATAACAATTAAAAAAATCGAAGTAATATATATATTACCATGATGAAAAGATGTGCGTTACATTATACGCTTCTAATTACTAAAACATTTAGTTAGGGAGAGAAGGGAAAAAAGACACCTGTCCAACTGCTTACATGTAAATGATGATTACCATCTGATAATGATTGCGATAATTAGATCAGTGGTTCTTTTTTGTTGTTTTTATATGTACATAGATAATGACTCCCAAATATAATTGAGTTGAGAGGGATCACAAAAAAGTGATTACATTTCAAAATGGTCTGACCCAAGTCTCGTTTCCTTAAAACCACTTTTCATTATACGTGTAGCGTTGTATTTAAACTGTTATGAGTTTCAAAAAATATATACTGGTTATTAAATTTGTTTGTTTGTAAATGTAAGAATCATGCAGAGTCCAAAAAATGTATACAATTTGAGCCATATTGATCAATGTCTAGAGGTTGGACTCGCTCCTCAAAAGAACATTCTTATTTGAAAAAAGTCCATATCAGTCAAAAGAGAGCATTTTTGATAACTATTTTAAATTAATTCAGAATTTTTTAAATTTTTTTATATAATTTATCTATATAACGTTTATTTCTTATAAGAAATGATAAAAAAGGAATTTTTTATTGCGTATAACGCGCACTTATTTTCTTTTCTATGCAGAGGTCTGATCTATAAGAAACTATTATTTTCTAATTTCGAATTCAATTTTCAGTTTCATTTTTTTATTATGTTGATACACATGTCTACAACTTTTGAATTATTAGTTTCTTTTTGACAGATGAAAAGATTACAAGTCTTTTGATATGCTTTTGTAATTTTCTATAATTGAAAACAGGGAAAAGAAATGGAAAGAAAGAATTCATTAAAGGGAATATTCGGTTAAAGCGGTACTTGGAGAAAATTGCCATGGAGTAAAATTGCCCATATTTTGTCCAAACTTCATTATGAATAATGACACATTATAAATTCGCTTAATATTATTCATGACAAATATTCAAACAATTTTTTTTGTTCCATCCCCAAAGGTAGTACCTTCAAGTGGGACTAACATTGTTGTAATACGATTTCCTGGTAATTTTTTTAATTCAATCCAATCTTCTAAGAAATGGATCAAGAGGATTAGTTAGGAGGAGTATAATAAATAGTTTAGGGCCTCTTAAATTATGGTTGAATACCCTTCCCCTCAGATTGGCCTGGGGGCAGTATGAGATTGCTAAAAACCACCGCCAATACATCCAAGGATCCCTCTAATACCAAGAAAATAGTTTTTAGCTCTTGGTTTGCAAATTGAAAAACGCATTTTTCCTGTGTTTTTACGTCATTTAACTCTAATAATTTTTTTTTAACTGATGCAAATTTGAAAAAAAAACTATCTAAAAAAAAAAAAAAATAGCTGCCTAAGTACCCGAGTTGGTCCAAGAGAGTGTGCCAAAGTGGCAGAATAGATAGCTTGCCTATCCTGTATATATACATAATAAACTTATTTATATAAGTAATTATATTACGGGGTTGATAATTTTTTGGGCTAATCAATAGGGCTCATGCTTTAAAATTTTCTTCACTTCTTTACCAAAAACAACATTATTTGAAAAAATAAAAATAAAATTTAAGAACCAGTATAATATCTAATATACAAAGCAAATAACCGTCCGTGTATTACGACGTTCCTACTCACAAGAGGAAAAATACAAACTCGAATGGGCGTCTCCCCGAGAGTAAAGCTATTAATGAACAAAAGGTAGCTAATGTAAGGAACCGCATAGCCCCTGCAGAAATACACTGTTATACTCGAGTATCTTTTACGAGTTTATATTATGTACTATACATATGTTCATTCACCTTTTTGACTATTGAAGGTAGGTAAATTAATGTCAAAATAGATCAACTCTAGTTATAGCAAGCATGGGTACATGTGTGAAATAGTGAAGGATCATTGACTCATGAAATCAGAATGAATCTCAAAATAATAATGTAGCATGTCTTTTTTTTTTGTTAATATATGTATATGTGAATCAATTGGTTTCATTGTCACGGATTTTTAAGACAAAATAATCTGTTAAATAGCATATCTAAGGATTAAATAATATTTGGAGTTTAATACTTAAGGCGCATATAATGGAGTTATATCAATCAAGATTTGGTTATTTAAAATTAATAAAATTAAAACTAAAATATATATTTCTAATGAAATACCGGGTGGTACATTAAAATCTAAACACTTTGAATTTTAAAACTTCAACAAGATTTAACTTATTAATTAATAATAGAACTTCAACAAAATTAATACTATAAATTGATATGTGTCTGAGCTCTCTGAATAATTAATGCAGCTGTTCTTAGACGGGAATGACGGCTTCCACGCGGTGGAAGGCCTGGCACCAACAGCAGATTTAGTCCTCTGTCATAGCGTGCTAGTGATAGATAACACTGGTTTTGAGGGCCTTGGTTTTTGGATGACAGACACTGCAGGCCTTCCCTTCGACATGTACCAAAAAGTTGTAGTCGAGTGGTTGGTATCAGGGCTGTAGAAGGCCAAAAGTGTCAAAAAAAAGTTCAAAAGACGCATTCAAAGGAGTCTTGCAATGAATGAGATGGATTTCTTTCATTGCTGATATTACAAGTGGACTCTCCACTCTCAGAAGGCTCTTTCTACCAACTTTTTTGATCGCCCTCTTGACAGTCTGGTGTGAAATCCTGAGATCTCTTGCATGGACCCTTATTGACTCCTCTGTGTCCAGTTTAGCCTTTTTGACATCTCTAACGTTACGGCGTAGAAGGTGGCCTTGGAGACGCACAACTGCGGAGTGGCC